>NC_083355.1:6746379-7047155 GCF_030254825.1 Meriones unguiculatus | reverse complement strand
ATACCATTGCTGGTGTATAGAATTTTTTTTACACCTAACCTAAGGGCCTGAGTGTGTCTGCTACACAGATTCATCCTGGATCAAGACCAAGAGCTAAGCAGGTAAGAGAAACATGACTCTTGGATGCCTGCAGATGCAGTTCATGACCACTCTTTCCAGCTTCCTCCCACTCCTAACAAAACTAACCAGGGAGGGTCGAAGCATCCAAGTGGGCCTGCTGTTCCAGCCCCCAGGCAGGAGATTTGCAGACTTTTGCTGGGGCTTAGGAACTCACAAGGGCATCCCTGGTTTCTTCCAGACCTTTCTTTCCTCCGCTCTGCAGACCACTACATCTCTTCCTTTAGCTCCAAGTCTAATTTCTTATGGGACACCCCACAAAGGCTTCCCTCAGGAGTCTCCAGCTCTCTCTAAGGAAACAGGGCAAGGAAATTCAGGGATCCTCAGGGGGTGTGACAGAAACCTCTTGTCTTTGCTGACAAGGCAGCTCTGAAGGAGACCACAAAAGAAAACTTTCCAGTACACACGTGTGCAGATCCCCTTCTGGGAATGAGTTGCTGGATGCTAAGACATTAACACAAGGGAGACATGGTCCCTGTTCCCCAGGAACTTTGGGTCAATGCTGCAGAACCACCAGGCTGCTGCAAGCTCCTTCGGCCTCACTTCTTTTTCCATCAGACCCTGGCATCCCTACTTCCCTCCCCACCTCAGGATCCAGCACTTGTTCACACAGGTACAAGGAGCTGATAACAGCTGACAATGTTTTCGTCGTTGACAGTGAGATGAAATGTAACAGGTCAGGGCTTTAAGCTAACGTGCCAGGCAGTAGGAGTTCAGGCTAAGAAGCGAGGCTCGGTGGCAGAGGGAGGAGTGCCGTGGATTGAGAGCTCCCTGTGTCTACGAACGGCAGCTCAGAGACATAATTGAGTCTGGAATGAGATTGCAAATCACACCATGCCATGTGATTTGGACTATATAATTTCCAAGCATGACAGTGAAGGCCACTCACTGTCCTGCTCGCTGCCTCTCTGAAGGCCTGCGTGCTTATCCAGTTCCTTTAGGCAAGCGTCCCCAACTTCTGCCTGCTGGTGATGGGCTCTCTCCACCTGTGCTGACCAATGCACTAGCCCCAAGCACACAAGGTCTGAAATGCTTCTCGGTAAAGTGAGGTATGTTCAGTAAAGTGAGGTGGTGTGAAAAGTATGTAAAACGGTATGTAAGCTACCTCAATAATATCCTTTTTTTTTTTTTTTTACTTTTTTCACGTGGTGTGTGTGTGTGTATGTGTGTGGTGTGTATTCAGATGTGTATGTGTGTACACGTGCAGCGGAAGTCTGCCTGGCTTCCTCCCCACCTTCTTCACCAACATAGAGTATTTCTTTCGAACCCAGAGCACTAGAATTACAGGCAAGCTACAGAGCCCGTCCAGCATTTACGTGAGCTCTGGGAATCCAAACCGGTCCTCGTGTTTATGTGGAAAACTCGTTATCCGCTGAGCCACCTTGCCCCCTCTTCTCATTAATATTTCTACATTCACTACTTGTCAAAATAATATTTTGCATATGTCGAATTAAACTATACTATTAAGCCAGGCATGGTGGTGCACGTCTTTAATTCCCAGCAGGCAGATCTCTAGAGAGTTTGAGGCCAGCCTGGTCTATGGAGTGAGTTCCAGGACAGCCAGGGCTACACAGAGTAACCCTATCTAATAAACAAACAAACTATAGCATTAAAATTTCATCTGCTGCTTTTTCCATTTCATTTAACTATTTATTTCTTTTGAAGTAGGGTTTCAGTACGCAGCCCCTGCTGGCCTAGAATTCACTATGCAGACCAGAACTCACAGAAACCTGCCTGCCTCTGTGTCCCAGGTGCTGAGATCAAAGGTACGTGCCCATCACACCTGGCTCTTTTCTCTTCTATTCGTGTTGGTGCCAGACACTTTAAAACCGTTCATGTGGCTCCTGTTTTATTTCCTTCGGATGATGTGAGCCTGGGGGAAGGGCCAGGTTCTCTCCCGACCCGGAAGGGAGGCTGCTCCTTGCCGGCTTTCTCCCACTGTGAAAATACACTGCTGGGTTAAGGGTGAAGAGGAAGGGGAGGCTGAGGCAGGTTGTAAGAGTTGAAAGCCAGCAAGTCCCTGAGCTCACAAAGCAGTGTGACAGGGCATCTCCTCACAAGATGGCATACGTCCATTTCATGTCCCTGGCCCCAACCTCTCCTCCCCATCTGCTTCCTGCCCTCCTAACCGCTACAACTTGCTCCCTGTGACAAGTGTCAAGCAGGGGATCTTCTCTCTTGTTGAACTACCAGTGTCCAACAAGCTACCCCAACCCCACTGTCTTCTCCTCCTTGGATACTCACCCCTGCTAGTGGGTCACTGTCTTCATCTCCTGGCCTTGCTTCCTGCTGTTGCTCAGGGCAGAGAAACCTCTTCCTAACAAAATGCTATTGTCTCAGAGCCCAACCTAAGTCCCTCTTCTCTAGGCTTCTGCTGCTAATCTTGATCCATCATCTCTGGACCCCCAGGAAAAAGGCAGGGTTTGAGTCCCGCTGCTCTTTCCCTTCAGGGTGTGGAGCTCCGAGCGGGCCGTCCTCAGACCCCCTCACCATTGCTGGATCTTTGTGCATTTCTGATGACGATCTCTCTGCCAATGGATCTTTAAAGTAGTGTTTGCTGAACACCTGGCCCCCAAGTACAGGGAAGAGATTGAATACTCTGCACCCCCTGAAAGGTTCCATCAACCCCACATGTTCAGGGACCTCCTCTTCCGCTTGTACCAACCCCCAGTCACACACAGGCTCCTTGACAAGGCCGTGCAAAAACATACACACACTCACTAACCCGGGACACTGATGACATCCCCCACTCCCAATGCCCAGAAGCTGTGTTCCCAAAAGCTAGTATTATCCACCCAAGCTGCTGATTCCTGCCAGTGAGGACCCTCAGTGCGATGACCCTCTCTACCGTGTCGCTTTCCTTCGCTGCCCCGCTAACGCCCCAGTCGCCTGCAGAGAGACCCCCTCTATCTTGTCCACACCGGGGACAACCGAGTTCTGCCTCTTTCAATACTAACTGCCCCCTCCCGGCTGATCCCTCTCAGCCCCCCGGGGTGCCCCGCCCCCTCCCCTTGCAAGAATCTTACTCTGGGGCTGTGAAGTTCGGGGTATTTTTAGGCCGGCGATAAATAATTCATAGGGAACGTGGCATCTGGCTGCCCCTGCGGGAGGAGGGGGCGCGAGCACCGAAGAGCCACCATCACTCGCCGCTCAAGGACACTCGCGATGCAGCGACAGTGGCGGTGACTCCGGGCGCGGGGACCCGCGCCACGCCTCCTGGCGGCCAAATTGAGCACCACGCACTCTGAGCCCCCAGCCTGGCCACTGCCCCCTGAACTCTTCCCTCCAACTGCAGCCCCGGTCCCATCCCAGAAACCCACTGCGCCCAGCCTACTGCCCCACATTAGGCCTGTATCTCAAGGCCTTGGGCAAGGGATAGCAGAGTTAGCCTGGCAGGCTGGCCTGCGGGTCAGGACCCAGCCCAGGGGGCCCCGAGTGAACCCCGAGGCATCCAGTTTCCTGCCGACCGCTCCTTTCACGTTTTTATTCTTAACAACTTTTGAAACTCGCTCAGAGGCAGGGACTGGATCTGCTCCAGAAAGTCAGTGGGATGACATCTTTCCCAAATACGGGTTTTTGTCTTTTTTTTCCTCCTCCTCAAATTTTCTCATGACTGGGGGTGCGGGGTTGCTGACAGGGCCAGGACTGGCCACCATCTGAAGACTGAGAGTGTGCTATTCCAGATGTCCCACCGGGAAGGGAGGGCTAGGAAACAGAGTGAGCAAATGGGGTCAGCGTCCGACCCAGCGGGGATCCCTGCCGCTCGCCCCGCAGGGCCTTTGAAGGGTCGCCAATTGAGCCCTTGGGAGATTTGCAGACTGCTAGGTGCCTTTGCCTTTGGCAATCCTCCCCCTGCCTGTCTAGGCCAAGCACAAAACGCCTTCCACAGCCGGAGAAGCAGGCTTCTCCTCCCAGCCGTCGGCGGTCCTAGTTGAAGCCCCAGGAGACCACAGCTGCCAACTCGTGCTTCCAGGGCCCAGGGCGCGGGGACGCCGGCTCTCCCGGGGCCCTTTCTGCCCCCTCTCCTTTTGGAGCCCTGAGAGCCGGGAGGAAACGGCGTGGGGTTCGGCGCTTGGGGAAAGCTGTTACCCCGGAAACCCACTGATTCTCAGAGGTCAGGGGATGGAGCGTTAGGAGCTACTGTGGAAGGGAGAGAGTGGGGGGCGGAGGTTGGGGGACTCACCCCAGTGAGGGGGTCCGCGAGAGGCAGGTGCGCGCAGCAGGTGCCCAGCAGGGACCAGCTCGCCAGTTGCCACAGCCCCCTTCTTGCTCTCCGAGCTCTGTGTGCTTTCCAGCTCCCTGCGCTCTGCCGAACCCAGCCTCGGCCCCAGGTCCGGGCCCCTACCGGCTTCTTTGCCCCAGCAGCCGGCCTCTACCTGCAACAGTTGGACCGGGCAACCCAGTCTCCCGCGTCCGGGGACTGTGCCCAGGCTGGCCGGGCCACCGCGCCAGGCGAAGGAAAGGAGGCTCCGCGACCTAGGGACAAACGCCTTGGGCTCTCCGCCCGAGTCCTCCCCTCGCGCCCGCGGCTAGTCCGTCTCCCTGCGCCCAGGTCCACAACAGCGGTCCAGCTCCCGAGCGTAGCTGTCCCTTCGGGTCCCTGACTCCAGACCTGACCGGACTGTCCCGCGTCTGTCTCCACTGTCCTTGCCCGCGCGGCGCTGGGACCCCTTAAGTTGCCCACGAAGTTGGCGCCCCCCTCCCCGCCAGCCCCCAGCCGACACTCACCCAGGGAAGGGGCGCTGCACCCGCGCCCAGAGCACACGACAGTCTCCCGCGTCCCGGGCACCAGCCCCCCGCGAGCTGGCACGCTAGCTGCTAGCTCGGCGGGCACCGGAGCCGGGTGCGGCGGGACCAGTGCGGGTGGCGCGGCCTGGATGCCGCCCGCCCCCGCTCCCGCCCCGCGCCCCGCGGCAGGGCTGGGTCCTGGGCTTCGCAAAGGCGCACCTCCCGCTCTCGCTCTCGGGGCTCACCAGCCGACTGTGCTGGAGCTCGCCACCGCCGGTCGCCTCCGCCCCGCCCTGGCTTGCCCCAGCCGGCCACCGGCGCGCTTCTGGCCCCTCCAGGCCCCTCCCAGCCAGCCTGTGCTCTTAGCTGGTCCCCTCTCCTCTCTCCTGCTCTGGAAACCTGTCCCCAGACCCAGCACTCAGAGGCGAAGGAAGCCAAACACCAGCTTGCCGGGAGCTCTGGGTTTGAGCCCTTAGTTCCCTAGCCGTGTGACCTTGGGCCAGTTAATTTCGTGGCTCCTTCAGTGTATAAAGTAAGGCCAGCATCTTGCTGCCGTAAGAGGCTGTGAAACTCCCATAGGCTGAAATAGTTTTTTGAAAAGGCTTGTGGATTTGTCTGGAAGCTTGAAATGGAAAGGCACAGAGCGTGTGGAGATTAGCCGGCCAGGCCGAGCCTGCCAGCAACCAGGAGACACTCAGGGCAGACCCGGGCGAGCTCTGCCCAGGGCCCTCACTCCACCTTCTTTCTCTTCCGTGACTGTTTCTCTGTCCTGGGGTCACCAGGCAGTGAGGCCAGCAGGGGACACAAATAAGGGACTCATCACCGGTGACTGAAGCGTGGACTGAAGATGGAGGACGCAGCAGCGGAGGGCAGGAAAGGGAGGGTAGGTGCATTCCAGGTCTGACTGCAGAGCCGGCCACCTCCACCCCACCCAAGCTCCCCGCCCCACAGTCTATCCTGTCCCCCGCCCCCTCCCCGTCCCCAAGAGGCTCTTGAGCAAGGATCAGTTTCCTCAGTTCTATCTGGCAGCCACAGGCAAACTGGAGCCAGAAAATGACCCCTTCCCCCAAAAAGCAGCCTGTCAACCATAGCTCTTAGGTACAGCTGTTTTATTTCCATTGTGTTCATTCTTCAGTCCGTCAGGAAGGAAGTAGGGCAGATAGAGCCAGTCTCTCCCTCCATCCATCCTAGCTTAAGGTTCCCTCCTTGCCCCAAACCCACACTGGAAGGTCAGCTTGCAGAAGGCAGAGCTCAGAGGCCCCTGGAAGGGTCACAGTTTGCCCTCCAAGCGGCCAGAGCACTCAGCGCTGTAGTGAAGAGTCCAGCTCAGACTGGCTCAGGCCCCTCCTCCTGCACAGTTCTCTTCCCAGCTGGAGGCTGGGATGCAGGCTCAGTGTCCCAGCAGCTGCAGCATCTCTCTTGGATCTACCAGCTTCTCCCTTGGTTTCCCACTGGCCTGGCCCCGAGATACTTCCTCAGCATCCAGCTTCTCCCAGTCTGAGAAAGAGACTGGCCGGACTCCTAAGGCAGATAGGAAGATGAGTTAATGCCATCACCTCCTCCCAGCTCCTCAGGATCCTCCTCTCAAAGGGTGAAGTTCCAAAGACAAGCCACCCTCACCCCTCCCCAGCCCCAGGCCTCAGCCTTAGGCTCAGACCTCGCTTGCTGAGCAGAGCTTGAATGGCTGTACAGCCAGGTCTGGGGTCGGAGGGCAGCAGCCCCGCCTTCAGGTCCTGCAGCAGCATCTGGCTGGTGAGGAAGCTGTCTGTCATGGTCGTGGTGATGACACCTGTGGGCCCCGTCTTCACCCAGCCACTGCAGTAGAGACCTGAGAGGGGCAAGAGAGAGTGGCTGAACACTGCCTAGCAAGTCTGTGCCCAATCTACACACACACACACACACACACACACACACACACACACATTGTCCTCTGTGTCTCTCATAGGCTGGGCCCACTATGGCCACTGGCTCACCATGACAGGTTTGTGTGTGTGTGTGTGTGGTTTTTGTTGTTGTTTTGGTTTTTTGAGACAGGATTCCTGTGTAGCCCTGGCTGTCCTGGAACTCACTCTGTAGACCAGGCTGGCCTTGAACTCAGATCTGCCTGCCTCTACCTCTATCATGCCATCCTCCCTTCCTCAGCTTCCTTGTGGATGAGCTGCTCCCCGGGGACATGGGCTGAGACTTGGCGCACCACAGTTCAGCAGGCCCTTGGTAATATTTACCGTAATATTTACCGAATGAATGAACATGGAGGGCACAAGGTGAGCAGGCAGGGCTATCTCCTGCCAAGATCCCAGGGCAGGCCTCAGTTAACTTCTATTGAATGATGTCCCAGCTTGCCTGCGAACTTGCCCTAGGCCGCAGGAGGAGGGAGGGCTATGTTCCAGAACTGGGCTTGTCACATGAGCTGTGTCTCAGATGACATCACTGTAGAATAAGTGGTCCGGGGACTCGGCCTCCTCAGACCCGCTCACCTGGTACCTTCACAACCCGGCCCTCTATGTTGGGAATGACTCCGAGCTTGGGGTCAAAGGGCACGCTGGGGTCGATGGGGCGGCTCTTATATCCAACGCTGGTCAGCACCAGCCCACAAGGGAGGTCCTCCACATCTCCCGTGGGCACTGCCCGAGTGGACTTGCCGACGTCCTGTTGGGAAGAACAGCCGGTTGGCATGGTGGAGGCCTAAAAAGGGGAAGTTTGGGTAACATGAACTCACCTCCAGCCTGTTAACTGCCAGGCGGATGCCTGCCACCCGTCGCCCATCTGATGTGGGTAGCACCTGCTGGGGGCTTCGGAAAAAGCGGAGGCCCCAGGCCCGGGAGGCCATTGCCTGTCGGGCAGCCTCTTCCGCTCCTGGCTTCTCCGTGGCTGTCCGAAGCAGCAGTTCTGTCAGCCGCCTCCTTGGACGGGCGACATCTGTCAGCAACATGGAACATTTCAGGCCTGTTCCTGCTGGTCCCCCTCCCCCAAGCCTCACTTAACCTAGGACACCCCCTTCCTGTGAGCTGGGGTGGAGGCTGGACTTGGCCCCTACCCTTAATTCTGTCCTGGAGGCCTGAGAAATTTGAAGGATCCAAAATGGGCCTGGTTCCTGGCAACTGAATCATCTCTCGAAGCTCCTTGAGGGTGGGGATGGGAGTAAGGGAGGAGGTCTGGTCCAGAACCGAGCACTCCTGAACCCACCAGAGCTCACCCCTGTTGGGACAAACCATCAGCAGTGTGGAGAAAGACCCCCTAGCCTTGGGGCCCTGCCCACTGCCCTGTTCCACCCAGAGAAGCAGCCATACCTAAGGGCTCTGTGGCAACCCCAACACACACAGGGTCCCTCTACATGGGACACTGGCTCCTCCCCCTCCAGATCCAGTACCTTAATGGTGAAGGCCACTTGCAGGGGTCCACGCCGGCCCACTATCCACACAGTCTTCACCCGACTCTGCCTCAGGGCCCTCAGAGCCACCTCTGTAATGTCTGTTTTCTGGCACAAAAGAAGGGAGGCTCTTGGGGCTAGGCGGTGGAACATGAGACAGAGGCAGGCGTATCTCTGTGAGTTTGAGGCCAGCCTGATCCACATAGTGAGTTCCAGGCCACCTAAGGCTACATAATAAGACCCTGACTCAAAAAAGGAGAAGGAAGTGGGGCACAGTGGCACACACCTGTAACCCCAGCACTCAGAGAGGCAGAGGCAGGTTGATCTCTGCAAGTTTGAGGCCAGACTAGACTACAAAACAAGCCAAGGCTACACAGAGAAACCCTGCCTCGAAAACTAAAATAATGAATGAATGAATAAGGGGGTGCTTGACTTGGGAAAGGGGTCTAGCATCCACTCTGATCCAGATAAAGCCAACGCCCCAAAAACTATACCGCTGCTCCCCCTGGTGGCCACATAGAGTGTTGACGCCAGCACTGTAAATGGCTCCTAGGTAGGTGGACTGAAGACCCAGCAAGCATTTACTGACAGTCTATCACGTGTCCATGACAGGACAAGCGCATTAAGTGGGCGAGAGCAGTCTATTTGAGCCAAACAGGCTAATTTGGAGCCTCATAGAGCCCTTATTTTATGGGGAGACAGATACTCATAGAATCTTATCACAGAGCATACATGCAGTATTGAAGCAAAGCCATGAAGTAAAGGTGACTAGTAGCTGAGATCATATCACCGAAGAAACACCCACACAGGACAGCCTGGAAGACCTCTTGGCAGAAGGACTAGTTGAGCCAAGAACAAAAAGAGGGAGGAATGCTAATTCTTAACTAGCAGGAGGCCAGTCCAGACGGTCCAAACAGGGAGGACGTGTATGCAAATGCAGTTGCTCACGGAAGTGTGAAGATACCTGCCCAGACCCCTGCAGCAAACATGGCGGGGCTGTTTGGAGGGGTGAGACCTGACGGCACCGGCAGGGCAGCCTTTCCTCAGCGTGCTCCCTCCTCCACCCCTCAGCCTCTGACTGACCCCTCACCTCCAGGTGCTCAGGTGGCGTCAGCAGGATCCGGGCCACATCCAGAGCTACATTCCCCTGCCCCAGAATCACAGCGGTGTCACAGCTCAGATCCGGCGCCAGCTGGAGGAGGAAGGTCTTGAGAGGGTGTCCCTGTCTCCAGTTCCAATCAGGCTAATCTTGTTTGCGCACACCTTGGGCCATGTCTGCTGGGCCCTCAGGCTGCCCTAGGCGGTTCACTCTACCCCACTGCCCTCTCCCTCAGCCCGGCAGAAGGTCTCCACAGCTGACCTGCCTCAGTCACTGATGCCTCACATCTCCTCAGCTTGGTCCTCACTGCCTTGACCTCAAACTCTGACACCTCAAGGATGTCCTGACTCCAGCCCAAAGCAACAAGGGTGCCCCTCAAACTCACCTCCCGGTTCTCGGGGAGCCCATTGTACCAGCCCACAAAGGCCCGGGCTGAGACCACCCCAGGCAGCTCCTCGCCGGGAATTTCCAGGGTTTGGTGGTCCTCTGCTCCATAACTCTGAGGAAAAGTGCAGCCCCCACCCAGGCCCAAGGGCTCAGCACCAGCCTTCTGCCTCCCCGCAGCCCTCTCCGCCCATATTGCAGCCCCTCCTCTCACACCCACACCCCTCCACATGGGCAACTCACCAGAACCACGGCGTGGTAGGCTTCCTGAAGCTCTGGAACCGACACGTCCCTGCCCACCACCACATTGCCCCAGAAGGCACAGCGGTCCAAGCGGGCTGTCTCTGTGAACGTGTTGATGACATTCTGCCAGGCAGGGTGGGGAGAGGAACATTAGAAGCTGGGGAAGCTTCTGGGAGCGCGTCAGCACCACTCTCACTCCGTGATGCCCAGGACGGAGCCTGGGTCCCACCACAGAGAGCCCAGGTCACTCTACTATGTCAGGGAGCCTTTCTGCCCTCATCTTTACTGTCTCCAGCTCCACCCTCACACACCGAGAGACACTCACCTTTACTTCAGGGTGGTCAGGTGCCACGCCAAAGCGCACCAGGCCAAAGGGCACCAGCTGCTTCTCATAGATGTCTACGTGGGCCTGGGTGTGGTGCTGGGGCAGAAGAACAGCCGGTGGGTTCAAGGGGGAAGCTCCGAGGCCCCCCTCCCCAGGGCCTCCCTTCCCTTCCCCAGACAGCAAGGAAACTCGGCTCCAACGGCCAAGGAGACTGGTTCCAACCATCCAGGAGCAGAAGGAAGGCCCCAGCTCTCCTTCCACCCAGGTAAGGGCTCTGGAGGAGCACAAGCAGTTAGACCCCAAGGTCTTCCAACAGAGAAACTAAGGGACTGGAAATATCAGGACTTCATCCTCAGGTCAGATGGAGATCTTCATCTTCTAGAAATGCTGGCCATGCGATCTGAGAGCCTGCCTTAGCTCTACATCTTCAGGATGATGCCCCTGGGACAGGGGTCACCAAGGCAGGGAGCAGAGACACAGATGGGGCATGTGAGGAGAGAGAATGGAGGCAGAGCTGAGGCATGTGGGGACAGAGAGAGTAGAGGCATGGCTGGGGCAAGTGAGGCCGGGGGAGTGGCAGCGGGCCTTCCCAGCTTTAGAAAAAGTCTGGCTGTTCCAGCTGCCCCATGTCACCTGTCCTCCCAGAGCACTTTGCAGGATGTAGGAAGGATATGAGATTGGAATTGCTGCCACCAACAGCGTGGGCCCGGTAAGCCCCAGAACAGGCCTGGGCCTCGGTCTCCTCTGTGAACTGGGAAGCACGGGAAAGGTAGGACGGTGAGAGAATTGGGAGAGAGTAGGCAGGGCAACACCACCCTGTGCCCTGACCTATTCCACCCAGCTCAGAAGGACTCACGGCAGATGCATCCCTGCCTACCTCGCCTGGCCTTTGTCCAAATCCTGCTTCCCTCTCTTCCGCCACCTGCCCCGAATCCAGCTCCTCCAGCCCATCTGCCTCTTTTATCCTTGGCCAGCCCACAGGCAGCCTCCCAAATCACCTTCTCGAACTCCATGGAAACTGAACCCATGAAGCTCCATGAAGAGCTCATGCCATGAAGTCCAGTAGCCACAGAGCCAGGCCTAGCAGCACCCCAAACTGCTGTGTCATAGGGAAAGGTTCTTTGAATGGAATGTCCCACCACACACTCAAGGCTGACTGAGTCAGGCCCAAGCCTTCAGCCTGGGGCTCCCCCAGCATGAAGACACAACGACTCACTCAGAGTCGGTACAACTATGCTGCCAGAGCAACAATCATTTCTTGTTCCAAAACCTCCCAGGCTGCTCTCACTACCGCAGGACAAAGTTCAAACTGCTTAGCCTGCTGGCCATCCCTAACACAACCTGACCTCATCGTCTCCGTCTTCCACTCCATCTGCTTCGGAGGGAGACTTCCTGCTGGGCACAAGGTTCTTCCAGCCTACCTCCACAGTAGCAATAATCTCACACACAGATCTATCTTCCAAGAAGCCTCCTCTCTCTCCTCCTGCCAATTGTTGCTTTTTCCTATAAAGGATGATGTCTGAAGCAATTCTAGCCTGGGGTTCTCTGTCCCTCCTGGACACAGATTCATGTCCCTGGGAAGTCTTACCTATTCCTGTGACCGCAAATCTTGTAGATCTCATGTGGCCTCACTACCCTCCCTCCCCCTCCTCTCATCCTATCTCTTTCCCATCCTGAGACCTCGGGATCTGACTCAGATCTGAGATCTAGACCTCAGTCCACTCATCTCAGTCCATTCTTTGTCCCCTACCCTTTCCCCTCTACCTCTGTGATACCCCCCTCCACCTTAGCCCCTGGAGTTCCAGCCACAGCACTCACCCTCCCCTTTCACCTTGTCCTGTGACTCCCATATCCTTTCCCCCGACTCTCTTGCACTCTGGGCTAACAGCCCTGCTCCAGGCTACCCATCAGAGAGAATATTCCACATGAAAAATGGGCTGAGGCTGTAGCGAACTGGTAGAATGCCTTTCTGTCATTCACAGGGCCCTGTGTTTGGTCCCCAAAGGTGGGTTCCTTGTTTTTTCTTTTCAATAGGTTTCTAATTATGGGTATGTGTCTGTGGAACATATGCACAGAAGTGCAGGTGCCTGAGGAGGCCAGAAGATAGGCTGAGAGCCCCTGGAGTTACGGTGGTTGTGAGCCACCTGCCTTGGGTGCAGAGAACCAAACGAAGATCGTCTTCTAGAGCAGTATGTGCTCTCGACCAGTGAGACATCCCCACTCACCCCCGCACTTAGGATGCTTCAGTGACGCCAGGTTCTTTATCAGTGAGGACCAGAATTCCCCAGGGTGTTTGCTTAAAATTACTGATTCTGAGGTTCCCAGTCACAGAGTTGGATTAAATCTGAGCTGGGCCCAGAAGCGCTCATTTAAATAAGACCTCTCCAGCAGGGACTAGAGAGGATGCTCAAAGAAAGCCACCCAAGTCTATGGTGGTTTCTAGGCACCTTGTGACCTGGGCTTCGGTTGCCTCCTTAGCCCTAGCTTTCACCTCTTCACCCTTCTCTCTATGACTTTCTGGAACAGGCTCTGGGCTGATGCCAAAGGCCCATTCTCCTTCCTCTAGCCTTTGACCACATAATTCCTCCTGTCTGAAGCATTCCTGCTATTGTAGTCTCACATCCTCCACAAAATACAGTTTGGACACCTCTCCTTCTAGACTGGATGGAGGCCTAGTTTGAGCTCTAAAACACTTTGAAAAGCAGCCACTTCAAGCTAGAACGTCAGGCTCATAAGCACAAAAAAAACACACCCACGTGCCTGCAGCTCAAGGTCTGGCCCACTGAGGAGATGTCAAGGTCTATTCCCTCACCCTCAACTAACACAGTCAGCACCCCTTCCAAGAAACCCAGCCCACACCAACCACACCACCCACCAATCCACCCTTGCCGCCCCGAGTCTCCAGCCCCGAGCCCAGGCTGTCCTTCATAAGTGGCCTTGCATTCCAGGCTGACACTTCATATCCAGGCCAAAGCTCACGCGTGGCCTTCAGTGCATCTCAAACGTACATTTTCTAGCCAGCTTCTGATCACGCTGACCTGGGTGTGTTGTTGTAAGTAGCTGCAGAGTCATGCACAGGTCACTTCCCCACAGAGGTCTCCATGAGACAGACCTTCCTAGTATCAGCCCCAGGGAAAGCAGGCCAGAGGGGCACTCTACCTTTCAAATATCTATCCGTGTTGTCAGTATAATGGTCCTTTCTCCTGTCTTGTAGTTATTATAAGCCCATCTAAAGTTCAGACACTGCCTCCCCTCAGTCAATCTTGGTATCCCTTACTCTGTTTTAAAAAAATATTTTATTATTTTTAGTTATGTATGTGTGTGCATGTGCATGAATAAAGGTGCAAGCAGAGGCCAGAAGAAGACGTTGGATCCCCTAAAGCTGAGTGATGAGCCACTGTGTGGGTGCTGGGAACCCAACTCCCACACTCTGGTCCTCTGTGAGACAGCCAACACTCCTCACCAAGGAGCCTTCTCTCCAGCCACTCCGCTTCCTCTTTTGCCTTAAGATCTGAGATAGCCTTGTACATCTGATAAACTGTGCATCTGGTAGCCTTGAGGCCCTGTCTGACAAGCCTAATAGTGAAAGCTTTGAGACCTTGGCCTTTAACAGGAAAGAATGGGCATCGGGAGGGCTGGGGCTGTGGGCAGAGCTGGGGCTGTGGGCAGGGCAGCGAAACTAAGAACAAGATGGCCCTGAAATGTAGAGAGCTGGAAATGGAGAAATATAAAAGAAAACAAGGGGAGGCTAAAGCCATCCCTTAAGACTGAAAACAAACAAACAAACGACAACAACAAAAAAAAACACAACTTTTTCCCCCCTGCTTGGTAAAGCAGGAACAGCTGCCCATCTGTCACTGACCACCAGCCATGGACCAACACATTTCTCTCACAACTGAGGACCTAGGGTGTAGCCTCAGATGCAGGTGTGGAATCGGGTAGAAAGGACACCACTTAGATGAGCTGGGAGACCCTTCCATATCAGGCAAATCAAAGGGCTGGAGCCTACCCAGAACTGTAACAAGAAATGAATGGCGAGGAAGGAGCCTGGAAGGAGTGACTTACCTTTAGCAAGTGTTGGGCTGTGTAGAAGCCAGCTGGACCACTGCCAACTACACAGATCTGAGGGGTCTTCTCCTGTGTGGAGAACTGCTGGCCGAAGCGCGGGGCTAGGCAGAGGAGGGGACAGCGAGGTCAAATAAACGCTCTCTTACCACCCCAGACCAATTCCGTCCAACTGCAGCTTGCGTTTCACCCTCACCTGCATCTGCCTCTTTCCACTCCTCAAAGCTTCAACATTTCCTCCGAATGCCAGAGGCATTCTTTATCCGAAACCCTGTACCTCACCCACGAGCACGCTAGGCTGAAAGCATAGCCTGGCCAGACCCTACTCCCACGAAGCTGTCCTGCACTGCACGTCATTTTTATTGTGATTCCCTGTGTGGTCCCACGTCTTCATATCCCCACCACGTTTCCCCTTTTTCTATCCCTTTTCCCCCACAGAACTCTCTTGCTCATATCCTCACCTCAGATTTTCCTGTCACCTCCCACTCACCTCGCATCACACACGCGGACCTCATGGTCTATCCTTTCAGCCTTTACTGACCCGTGTCTGACCCAGGATGCCTCCCACCTCACCGCATAGTCCCTTCCGTTCACACCACTCCCATTTTCTCCCGCAAAAGCAGACACCTTCAGCTTCGTCCCACTCCAGCCCTGTCTCGGCTCTGATCGGATCCCCCTTCTCGATCACAAGCCTCCCCTCGCCCTGGTGCAGCCCCAAGGGCCCTGCTCCTACTCGAAGTGCTCCTGAAGAGAGAGGGCCGGACCCTTGGCAACGCGAACCAGTGCCACAGGCGCCAGGAGCGCGGAGCCATGGCTTAGGACAGCAACCAGCCGACAGAACAGCTCGCAAGTGACTCCTCAGCGCCGAGCGCTGGTCCTGCGACCCGCCCATCACTTAGCCCCGCCCTAAACCTCGCTCAAAGAAAGCGCAACTTTGAAGCTACACCGCGCTCTCCGAGATAGCCACGCCCCCAAAGAAAGCCACGCCCCATCTTCAAAGTCCCGCCCCCAGAACGTCCCAGCCTCAAAAGCTTAACAAATTTCTCTCCCGTCTTCCTCGTCCCTCCAGTTGCCGGAAGTCTAGATTTGAAGGAACGCGAATCCCCTCTGCTGTTTAAGTCACTCTTGGAAAAGTGAGCCAATTAGAGAGGAGCTTACTTTACGTACAGCTAGTCGCTCGCTGATGACGCAATGCTCCGCGTCCTTGCCTTTTCGGAGGAGTGATTTTTGTACCCGCCAATCAGGGGCTCAGGGCACGGAAGTCTCCGCTGTCACCCATTCCCGACTCTTTTTAAAGTCTGAGTGTTGAGCTGGTGTGGCCCCAATGTCGTGCGTGTCAGAGCAGGGGAACTATTAAACTCTCAAGAGCTTGTTTCCTATCACTTTCTTCCCGTTTTAGGGGAGAAAATACGCGAAGAGGTTCTTCTTGGGCACTGAGCTCAGAGCCCGACCTTCAACCCCGGTCCAGCAGTCGCCGATCAGGGTGAGACGGTGCCGTAGGTGCCGAACTAAAGGGGCCACCCAAAAGCTCAGTAATATAGGCAAATCGTGCGTATTCTCACTGCATGTTTAAAAAGAAAATTGATGCCAAAGCTTATAAGCAATATCTATTTTCACATTTTTATTACATTTGCATATTTTATTACTTACAGAGAGCCGGTGTCCACGTGCCACAGCGTTCATGTGGTGATGTGGTGGGCAGAGGACAGCTTGTAGGAGTTGGTTCTTTCCACTACGAGAGTTCCTGGGCCTCAGACTCATGTAAGGCCTGGGGGCACGCAACTTTATCCTCTTGCCGACCCACAAATATATTCTACGCAAGAACAGGAGCTGAGGATTGGCCGAGTGTTTGCTTAATGTGAACAAGACTCTGGGTTTGATCACAACACCAAAAATATAATTAAAATAAGGACAGGATCTGTTTTCGCCTTTGAGCAGACAAACATTAGGCTTCCCTGAGGGTCTTTCTCCTTGGAAGACTAACCTATCCAGTCATCCCCACAGGATGATGTTGACTCTTGCTTATTTATGCAATTGCTCTACCTTTTAATTGCACCCCTTGCCCCTGGCTTAATTTTCTATTTCATAATTGAGCCACAGAGCCAGCCTGGGCTGGAGGGTAGTACCTGGTCTCATAAACAGCATACCACTTTTTGTGAAAGGCAAGTGGCAGTGGGAATGGCATCATACCAACTGAAACTGGCCGAACTGGCCTGACTATAATCTGGATTTCTTGCACCAGACAAACGGCTGGGTGTTAGCATGGTGGACTTCATGATAAGTGATTTTATTTTGACTTTTAGGCTGACCTGTTGGAGCCTTGTGTAGGAGTTGAAGAACCCAGTTTTATATTTCATACTTTTTACACTATTTTAGGATTTTTTTAGCCAGGCTGTGATGGTGCACATCTTTAATCCCAGCACTCGGGAGGCAGGCAGATCTCTAGTTTGAGGCCAGGTTGATATACAGAGTGAGGACAGCCAGGGCTACACAGAGAAACCATCTAGAAAAAAACAATGACAACAACGAAAAAAAAAAAACCCACAAAGATTATTTTTAATTGAAGTTTAACATACAGAAAAGTGCACACATTATAATCATAGCGTGATGGGTTGTGAGATCACAGGGTATAATAATGTGACTGACACCCAGGATCAGAGTACAGTGAGTATCCCAGGAATCCTCTGCTCTGTTCTTTCCTTCCTTCCTTCCTTCCTCCTTTCTTTCCTTCCTTCCTTTCTTTCGGTTTTTCAAGACATTGTTTCTCTGTGCAGCCCTGGCTGTCCTGGAACTCCAGGATCAGAGTACAGTGAGTATCCCAGGAATCCTCTGCTCTGTTCTTTCCTTCCTTCCTTCCTTCCTCCTTTCTTTCCTTCCTTCCTTTCTTTCGGTTTTTCAAGACATTGTTTCTCTGTGCAGCCCTGGCTGTCCTGGAACTCCTCGGTAGACCAGGCTGCCTTTGAAATCAAAGATCTGCCTGCCTCTGCCTCCTGAGTACTGGGATTAAAGGCGTGTGCCACCACCTGGCTCCCCCACTTTCTTATTTAGAGGTAAATATTACCCTCTGGTATGTCACTGTGTTTTAAGCCTGTCCCATAAGACTAGTAGGAAAGCCAGATGCTGCCCACAGGCCTATTTAGTGACCCACAAAAATAATTTATTTATGTATGTGAGTACTTTGCATGTACATCTGCACACCAGAAGATGGCATTAGACAGTTGTGACCTGCCATGTGGGTTCTGGGAATTGAACTCAGGACTTTTGGAAGAGCAGTGTGTAATCTTAACCACTGAGCCATTTCTCCAGCAATAATTTATTTACCTATATATTGTTGTGTTTTATTTTATATTTTGAGACATGGTTTCTCTATGTAGCCTTGGCTCTCTTGGAACTCACTCTGTAGACCAGGCTGCCATCAAACTCATAGAGACCCACCTGCCTCTGCCTCCCAAGTGAGTGCTGGGATTAAAAGCGTATGCCACCACCATCTAGCATTTATGTATATAATTTATATGTATTATATATGATATATAATATATAATTTATATGTGTGCCTGTGCGTATGTGGCATATATGTGTGTGCGTGCCTGTGTGTGTGTTTGTTTGTTTGTGTGTGCGTGCTCATAAGTGCTGGTGCGTTAGCAGTCAGAAGGCTTTGGAACCATTGAAGCTAGAGTTACTGGCAGTTGTGGACCATCTCTCATAGGTTCTGGGAACTGAACTCTGATCATCTGCAAGTTCAGCAAGTGCTCTTAACCACTAAACCATCTGAAATGGTAACATAGTTAAAATTTTGTGGCATGAAAATTACTTGTTTATGGGTAAAGTTTTATTAGTACACTACCATGTTCATTTCTTTTAAAATATATATTACTTTTTTGAGAATTTTATACAATGTATTTTGGTCACATTCACTTCCTAGTTTTCCCCTAATCTCTCCTAGATCCACCCTGCAACTGAAAGTTCATGTCCTTTTTTTTTTTTTTTTTTAATAATCCACTGACTCCAGTTTGTGTTGCCCATACACTCATGGCACGGTGGACCTCTCAGGGGCTGCACCTTAAAGAAAACTGACTCACACATACCCCTCCCTCCCAGAAAACATCTGCCATCAGTAGAACCTCAGTGAGCCTAGGGGCTTGTGAGCGTTTGACTGAAAATGGCTGGAATTGGCTCATAGGAGTGGCACTGTTAGTAGGTGTGGCTCTGTTGGAGGAAGTGTGTCACTGGAGGCAGACTTTGAGGTTTCAGATGCTCAAGTGAGGCCCAGTATCACTCTTCCTGCTGTCTGAGGATTTAGATGTAAAGCTCTCAGCCCCTCTCCATCACCACATCTGCCTGTATGCCACCATGCTTCCTGCCAAGATGATAATGGACTAAATCTCTGATCTTTAAGCCAGCTCCAATTAAATGTTCTCCTTTCTTACTTTTTTTTTTTTAACATTTACTTATTGATTGTGTACACAGTGTTCTGCCTGCATGTATGCCTGCAGGGCAGAGGAGGGCACCAGATCTCATTACAGGTGGTTGTGAGCCACCATGTGGTTGCTGGGAATTGAACTCAGGACCTTTGGAAGAGCAGCCAGTCCTCTTAACCTCTGAGCCATCTCTCCAGCCCAAATGTTCTCCTTTCTAAAAGTTTCTGTGGTCATAGTGTCTCTTCACAGCAGTAGATGCCCTTCTGTGCTATGATTTTCACTGGTTTCATCTTGCGTCAGCAACCACTGGTGGCTGGGAATTACTGGCATGTGCCACTAGCCCTGTCTTTGCAGTGACTCCAGGGTCTATTGACTGCTAGGCAAGCACTTTACCAACTGAGCCTCAACCTCAGTCCCTAAAGAATTTATCTTTGCTGGGTACAGTGACACACACCTTTAGTCCTAGCACTCAGGAAGCAGAGACAGGTGGATCTCTGAATTCAAGGCCAGCTGGTCTATAGAATGAGTTTCAGGACAGCCAGAGCTACACAGAGAAACCCTGTCTGAGAAAAAAGAAATCTTAATGATAAATTCACCAATTGTCCTGTCATGTAGAAGAAAAGGATAGAAATTCAGGCTCCAACACCAAAAATCCTACGGAGCTTCCCAGCCAGAAGCCTTGGCTCTGAGGGTCAACAGTGTGCAATCCGGAGTCACTGAATTCAAATCCCTAGTCTGAATTTCACAGCCATGATAGGGAGAGGTTTAAACTCAACTTCTTTTTTTCTCTATAACATTGGATTAAAATCCTGGCCTGGTGGGGTGCCTTTAATCCCACTTTGGAAGTAGAAGAAGAGCAGTGGTTCTCAACCTCTAGGTCAGGACCCTTTGGGGGGTTCCAATGACCCTTTCACATGGATCACATATCAAGATATCCACATATAAGATATTTGCATGAAGGCTCATAACAGCAAAATTACAGTTATGTGATAACAATGAAAACAAAATTTTATGGTTGGGGGTCACCACAACATGAGGAACTGTATTAAAGGGTCTCAGCATTAAGTAGGTTGAGAACCACTGAGGTAAAAGTAAGTGGATCTCTGAGTTCAAGGCCAGCCACCAACCTAGTGAGTTCCAGACACACCAGAGCTATATAGTGAGACTCTTGACTCAAAAAAACAAAAGAAATCCGCATTTGTAGTAAGCAAACATTGGCAATGATCATGGCCAACAGTGTTGCTGCTCCCTTTCGCTGCTCTACGTTAGACCTCAGGACTCCACAGAGCCCTGAAGTACTTTGTGTGCTCCTAATGCTTTCTCTGAGTTCTGTTCTCCTGCCCACATCCTTAGATGAACAGATGATCACATTTTAGAGAAACCAAGTGACCAGCCCTGGTGTGCACATGGTATGAACAGTCAGGTCTGATATGAGGGCCTCTAGCTGCTGCCCTGGAATGAACCGCTTTCTGGCCGAGATCAATAACAGTGAGTCATTGGTGGTATATTTGGATAGTTTTAATCATTAGCTTACGGTATGCTGCCAGGACCCTTTTCTGACATTGCGTTTTTGATGGGGAGAATTTGCAGTTCAATAAATCACACTCTGTGACCTTAAGGCCCCTTATGAAGTGCTAATGCATTTCAAATGAACAGCGACAACATATAAAGCAGGAGGTGGTGGCAACTGCCAAGCCCACCCCATTCCAAGAGGGTGGCTTGGATCCAAAATGGCTGTGAGTGAGCCTCCCAGCAGGGGACAGACACACTCAAAAGCAATGAGCTAAGAGCATGTGAAGAGGAACTCTGAGCAGAGCTAGGGAGGCAGAGAAGCAAGCACCTAGGGGTCAACAGCAGCCAGAAGCCACTGCCAAGTCAGGCCGTGCCCAGAAGGAGCCCAAGGGAAAGGCCACCCAAGTACCACAGCTGGAGGGGAGGGCCAGGTAAAGATAGCACATCCTGACCCCAAAAGGCTAGTCTTCCAGTTGCCTGCCCATCCCATGGGTTCCCTTCTGCTAGCATTTGGCCTATCGTTGAGGCAGTACACCCTTCCAGCCAATGATCTAACTGAAAAGCAATTAGGCGCTCGTAAGAATGGCTTGTATACTTTCAATCAAGGACAGTTATTTTCCCACTCGGAAGACAATTGGCTATATCAGGAGACACTTTTGATTATCACGATTTAGTCAGTGGTCAGCCCAGCCTGCCAAGAAGCAGCCAAATAAAATGTCAGTAGGGCTGAGGTGAGAGGCTAGGTTATGAACTAACTGTCCTGGCCTGGTGCAAGTCTAATCGCATCTGCCCCTCCCTCTGCCTCCACTTGGGTTCGACTGTGAACCTCTGCTCCATTCCCTGGCTGCAGCCTCTCTCGGTTGCCTTGGTTGGATCACAGTGTTATCCCCCCGCTGGGCTTCCTCCCTAGGTTTGGCAACAGTGCCTCCCTCATGTTCCCACCCAGCCACGCCTTATCTTCAACTCTCCTGGCTCATCCCGCCCATCCCCCCATTTTTTAGCCCTGGAACTGCCCTCCCGGCCCAGTTCCAGTTCACCTCCTCCAGCCTCTGTCGCCTCCCAGTCTGGATCCTTCCAAGCATGGAACAAAGCAGAGATGGCTAGAGCTCTCCAAGGTCACGTGCAAAGCTTTCTCCAGTTTTGTGCCTGCATTTGCTCCCTTCTGGGGCACCTCTCTGGAAATACACTTGCTTTTATTTCACTGATCCTATGGGTCTTGGAGCTGCTGAGCCCAGTGTGGCACAGGCTCCTTGAGTTGAAGAGCTAAGGGTGTCTGCTTAAAAAATAAAAGTAAAAAATAATGACCTCACTCTGTTGGCAGCAGGGAGAGGGTCCTGGGGCACTGTGACTCAGAAGGTACGGAAGGAAGCAGCAGCATAAGAGGTGTGCGGATTGTAGGCACCAGGAGGCTGGTCCTTTTTCTGTACCCACTCCACCTGGACTAGGATCCCACCTCACCTGTCACCAGCCCCCTTCTCCCTACCCTGGCTCAGATGCAGCAGAGAGAGGGACCTGAGATGGAGTCACCTGAGGCCTAGGTGAATGGGGTGCACAGCCCGATGCACCTAGGGAAGCTTTTATCCTATCTCCCAGCACCCTACCCCACACTCAGTCCCAGAGAAGCAAACAGCAGGAGACCCCCAGCACATCAGGCACAACCTGCTCTGCTTCCCTGTCTGCCTGAGACCACCATGTTCCAACTCCACCCATCCCCCCATCAGTTCGGAGGGCCAGGACTGGCCACGGGAGGGATCCAGCCTTCACTGCAGTCCCACCAGCTCCGTGATGGGCGGGGCGAGCACCATGAACTCCTCATAGCGGTTGAGGAACAGCTGGAATCGAGCCAGGTATGAGTCCTCGTTATAGGGCAGCTGCTTGTCACGAAGAAACCTTGACACCACGGGCTTCACCTGAGCAAGAGTCACAGAAGAGCCCTCTGAGTCACAGGCCTGCAGCAGGCCTGCCCACCGCAGGAGCTCTCCTCTGTCCAGCCCCTAGCCATCCCCTCCGTGGGAAAGTGAGGGGCTGAGGTGTTGGGAGACCTTCTGTGTCTTTCAACCCAACCCCAGAGGAGAGGAATGGCCTCTCCCCCTCAATCCTTGCAAGACTCCTGACTGAATGCCCATCCTCCTCAGCCCAAGGGATGAACACCCCTCCCTCTGTTAAGCGTCTTCTTTGGGTCAAACATTTCAAGCCACCAAGGTGAACCCTGACCCCTCCCATTTTACAGACAGGGAAACTGAGGCTTGGTGAACCACTGCTACTAGGAAACCCAGGTGACTCTGATCTAAAACCCACATTGTCACTTGTGCTCCAGGCTGCCCTTCCTGGGTGACTTTCGAGGGGACGGGTTTAGACGTACCTGGAGGCTCCCACTGCCCACCACCACCCTGCCCAACTGTTGGCTACCTTCAGGCACATGTGGTCAGAGAGCTGAGGGAAAAGGTGGTGCTCCACATGGCAGCTGATGAGTGAGTGGCCGAATGCCCAGTCCAGCACCGGCTGCCGGGGCAGGTTCAGGACCCCCAGGCTCATCATATGAATCCGCCTGGGCTTCTTGTCTGGGGAGAACATGGGCAATCCGATGTGCTGTGATAGACATATGATGTGCTGTGATAGACATACGGGTCACACCCTGCTGGTGTGTCTTCACCAAGCATATAGGGGGCCTGTGGAACCCTAGGGGTGTAAAAGACTGGAGCTCTAGCCCAGCTCCAGTGCTAACTCAGCCTTCAATGGGCTGGGTCTTCCCCACACTTGGACCTCTCTCCATCTGGACAATAGAGGGCTTTGCTTATGCATTTCTTTCCAGAGCCCTGGTATTCAAATGTCCGTGACTCTCACTGCTTGCTCCTGTGGCCCTGTATGCCTCACACTGGTGCCATGCTCTTGTGTGTCAGACTCATGTAGAGCAAAATGGGTGTCCAACCAATGACACAAGGGCAGGGCAGGAGACGGAGGGCCTTTGAGAACAGCCAGGAGTTCAGCATTCAACTCTGGCACCATTTCTATGGGGAGACCTCCCAGCTCCCCTATGGGTAAAGACCCCCGTTAGATCTCTCAGAACATCCCCCAGCATTAAACACAGCCACAGCTAATATCTTCATCCTCTTATGGTGTCCCATCAACTTGTCTTGATTCAACTGAAGTACGTTTTCACCTCCAAGTACCCTAGACTCCGGGAGGGGCCTTCTGTAGAAGGTACTTGTATAGACTAACTGAAAGAAACAGTAGATGAGGATGCACAAACCTGACCTTGAATGAGTAGGGTTTAGAATGGAGGATAAAGCAGAGAGGGTCTCTCCAGGACCAGGCAAAGGCCTCACTAAAACCGCAACTTCCTGTGGTGACCCACAGTGACAGGGGAGGGGCAGGAACCAGGGAAAGCCTCCTTTGATGATGACCTCTCTCTCCCTAAAGCTTGGGTCTAGCCTGCTGTCGGAACCCTGTGAGTGCTCCTCTTCAGGGGCTTACCTGGAAGATGTTGACGTGGAGATAGGGGTGGGCCAGCAGAGATCTGGTGAGCAGCATGCAGGCCAGTGCTGACCCAGGGCTCTTGAAGCCCGACACACTCAGAAACAGCCAATACTGAGAATACAGGCCCAGGGACATGAAGGCCAGTGTCCGAAGTGCGGTCCTCAGCTCCTCCTTCCTCAAATGCTCTGTTAGAGGGGCAGGAAATAATGGAAGGGGGAACCATCGTGAGCTGGCTCCCTGGTAACCAGGGGTGTTAAGATAGAGGGGTGCTCTCGTTGAACCCGAGCAACATGAAGAAAAAAGAGTCTGTCTTTTGAATGGATGAGGAAGTGTAAATTCCAAGCAAACTGGCCAAAGTCAAGGTCTGCTCCATAGCAATGATTATAGCCTGCAGGTTTGTGTGGGGTATCTACAAACTGGTCCCTCCTCAAATTCTAAGATCCTGTTATAATTATGTGTAGTGTGTGTGTGTGTGTAAGTGGAAGCCTGAGGAATGATTGATTCCCCTGAAGCTGAAAGTTAGATGAGATTGTGGGCAGCGCAGCATGGATGCTGGGACTTGAAGTCTGGGCCTCTGGGAGAGCAGGAGGCGCTCTTAACCTCTAAGCCATCGCCGCAGCCCTCATAAAAGCTCTCTTACATCTGTGGTCTCCTTATAGCTTCACACTGTCCTTGAACAAGTGAAGAACCTGAGGCAGGTGGGTCCGATTACCTGCCCACAGTCCCCAGCCAGTGAGTGGGGTTCTTTCCACCCTGTTTGGCGGCTTTTGACAGTCTTGACTCGTGGCTCCCAGACTGTCTTCACAAGCAGGGTCCACGCTGCCAGGAAGGAAGGAGGGGTGACACAGGTCTTTTCGGGACACTCAAACCCAGTACTCACCAAGAGCTACCAGCGGAGTTATGATGGGGATTAAAAGTGGTCCAAAGAGCATGTAGATATAGCGGTTGAGGAAAGGCAACCTCCACGTGCTCGAGTCTCCCAGACCCAACACATTGGTGTAACCGTGGTGCAGGTTGACGTGATTGAACTTAGCAAACTCTGCAGGAAAGGCTGTGCATACCTAGAGAGGAAGCCAAAAGGGCACTGAGTCCCCTGGGCACAGCCGAATGAAGCCAAGCCCAAGGAGCCTCAAGGACACTTCCACCCTTCCCAAACCCTATTACTCCTGCACCCTCCTCCTCTGCACCACAGCCAATCAACACACTGCCATCTACTTGGTGTGGCTCTGCAAAGCCTTTAGGGACAAGGGGGTTGGGTCTCTGGATTGTCCCTCTCCCACTGGCCACCAGCCAGGTAACCTCTCAAACCTCAGAGGCCGTCAGTGAAGATGAAGCTGGAGCCTGCCACCATTGTGTGGGCGTGCCTGGGAAACAGCTGTGCCTTCGTGACATCGCTGGGCAGCCGGAGCTCAGAGCAGCAAGGAAAGGTTCCCAGCATC
This sequence comes from Meriones unguiculatus, assembly GCF_030254825.1. Classification (NCBI taxonomy): domain Eukaryota; kingdom Metazoa; phylum Chordata; class Mammalia; order Rodentia; family Muridae; genus Meriones; species Meriones unguiculatus. The sequence continues at coordinate 7,021,978 of NC_083355.1, read as the reverse complement.
GGAGGGTGGTTTAAGGATGCATGGAGGTCATTTCCTGAAGAGCCCACAATGCAGGCCGGAGGGACATTGAGCACCAGTCTGCGCTGAGCCAATGTCTCCCTCGGGTGACTCTTTTTGACGTGGGCCCACAATGGGAGTCTGCAAAGCCAGTCACCAAGCGCAGCACACTCTCTCCTCCAAGGAAAGTGATCATTCAGAATGCAAAAGAGGTGCTAGGCTGTTTCTTATGCAAATACATGCAGATGTAAGGCTTCAAGTGTTTTATCCAGGCCAGAAGATTTTGCTGATTTTAGTGAAGATGCTTTCCTGTTTCCGGGAGGAGGGGGAGCTTCCCAAAAGCAGCTGCTATGAGGTGGGTAGGCTGCAGGGACATTCCCTGAGCACCAGGTCTCAGAGTCTGGCCCGCCTTGCCCACTGGCCACACCAGTGTATGATTCACACTCCAAGGGTGTCCCACGAAATGGAAGAAGCTAATTCCTTTTATTTGTTTTACTAATTAATTAGTGTGTGTGAGGGGCATGGGGGGTGGGGGTGGGGGTGGATGTGTGGGCCCACGAGTGCCATGATGCATGCATGGAGGTCAAAGGACAATTTTGTGGACTCGGTTCTCTCCTTCCACCTTCAGGCGGGGTTCCAGAGATCAAACTCAGGACACTGGGATGGTACAGTGAATGCCTTTACTTTCTGAGCCATCTCTGTGGCACCAGCTCCCTCTCTCTCTCTGCAGACCAGTAGTAACTGTTCTTGGAGAGTGTAGTGGTGTCAATAGATTCGGACCCACAGGGACTGATGTGTTTGAATGCTGGGCCCATAGGGAGCAGCACTATTAGGAGGTGTGGCCTTGCTGGAGGAAGTGTGTTCCTGTGTGGGCAGGTGTTGGGGGTCTGTTATATGTTCAAGCTCTGCCCAGTGTAGACACAGTCTCCTTATGCTGCCTGCAGGTCAAGATGTAGAACTCTCAGCTCCTTCTCCAGCGTCATGTCTTCTTGCATGCTGCCATGCTTCTAACCGTGATGACAATGGACTAAACCCCTGAAACTGTTAAGCCAAGTAAATGTTTTCCTTTATAAGAGTTGCTGTGGCCTTGGTGTTTCTTCACAGCAATCAAATCCTAAGAGAGTCAGTGCCAGACCAGCCTGGAGCCTGACCAGGACTGTGTGTTTAGAGATGGGCACCGGAGGCTTCTCAGCAAAGTCCTGGGCACACCCCAGGCCCTCGCTGTGACTTGTGACTTGGTACCCACTTGCAGAGCCAATGAGTGATTTTGCCCTTTTCTATGAATAAAAAGTGATCTAATGCTATTTCATAACTAGATTTCTACGTGCATGTTTGTGGGTGTGTCCATGTGTGAGTATGCACATATGCCCAAGTGCCCACCAAAGCCAGAATTGGGCATCAGATCCCCTGGAGCTGAAGTTGCAAGATGGCTGTAAGCTGCCCAACATGGGTGCTGGGAACTGAACTCTGCAAGAGCACTAAGAGCTCTTAACGCCAGCCAGGCCCCTCAGTCCCATTTAGATGAAGTCTCCTGAGAGAGGGAAGGGGGTGAGTTGGAGGCTAGAAGAGGAAGGCGAATGGTAGTTCTATATGCCCGTTACTCATCCGCCCAAGAGCAGCGAATATGAAGGCATGCTGCTGCGTTCCTTGTAAAATGGGTTCTTTTCCATCTGTAACTGCCTTATTTGTTGTCACTGTTTGAGGGAGGGTCTGACTATTTAGCCCAGGCTGGCCTGGAACTTTCAGTCTTCCTGCCTTGGCCTCCCGAGTGCTGTGATTGCAGATACATGCCACCACGCCCAGATGTAAAGGACCACTTACAAGTCTTACCCAAGAGGTTTTCTCATCCCGACCCAGAAGCCTCAAGGTTGGGGTGACTTCTAAAGACCACTCACCAACCTCTGTGGTGGCTGCCTTCAGAAAGACCCAAGAGCACCCCATCTCTACAGAATTCACACCCTGAACACCCAAGCTAGGCTGAGAGTGGTCATGGGTGGGTACGGATTCCTCCTGACAGTTCTTCATTTAAGCTCCAGGGCCCTCAAAACTTTCATGCTTTTATTTTTTTTTTTCATGAAGTTGTTTGTTCGTTTAAGCATCCTGCAGCACCCAAGGGTGTCGGGGCTCCATGCTAGGCCTCTGGGAATCCCAGGGATGGGTCTGAACAACACAGAACCCTATTGTATGGTTTGTATGATTCGTTCTGGCCCAAGCAGGCCTGCTGCTTTTAGGACAAAACTCAAAGGGTTCTCTCATGTGACCCTCATCATTGTCCCCCTCTTTATTCTGAGTGGCTAAGCCTCTCTTCACACCTAACACCCTGAGGACTCTCACTCAGGCACTTGCATTTCCCTGAACAGGACAGCATGCGAAAACCCAGATGGCAGTGACACCCATGTCATATTTGGGGGCATATTTATTTAAAAGAAAATACTGGTGGCCTATCTGAAGCTCAAACTTATCTGAGTGTTTTGACTGACAAACCTCCTGTTAAGGCCCCACTACTGAGAGACTGCAAGGCTGTAAGAGACTGCCTGTTTGTTGGGAACCAGCCAGAGGGTTTTCAGGAGAAAGAGGAGCTGGGCACCTGTAGCCTGCATGCTCCCTGCTGAGGGACAATGACCCCCCCCTTCTTTATTGTTTTCAGTTTTTTGAGACAGGTGTAGCCCTGGCTGTCCTGGTACTTGCTCTGTAGACCAGGCTGGCCTTAAAACCCAGAGATCCACCTGCCTCCCTGAGTGCTGGGATTAAAGGCGTGGCCACCACCACTTGGCCTCCACCACCCTTCTTTCTAGGACTGCCAGTACTGCCGCGCCCAGTCCTGGCCCATTTCAGGAGTGTCCCCACTGTGGCCTGCCCTTCCACCTGGAGCCCTAGATTTTGCCTTTGGGTCTTCTCAGTCCTCTACTCCTCCTCTCTTGCTGGTTGGCACCCAGACAACATCCTCCTGAACGCCTCCTTCCCTGCAGCCCAGCCTGGTCCTTCCATCCCGCCTGTCTTTCTCCAGGCCTCTCTATCAACAGCCACGAGCCAGTTTCCTGCTTCATCTACCACCAATCAAATTAGCAGAGTGACCTAGTTTTAACCCATTTTAGGTCATGGTGTAATTTTATACTTGTTTCTTTGTTTTGTTTTGTTTTCATTTGATTTTTCAAGACTGGGTTTCTCTGTGTAGCCCTGACTATACTGAAACTCACTCTGTAGACCAGGCTGGCCTCCTCTGCCTCTTGAGTGCTAGGATTAAAAATGTGTGTCACCACCATCCGGTTTATGCTTGCTTTTTAATCCTGCTATGTATGTTTTTCTTTTGAGTCAAGGTCTTTAGTCCAGAGCTGGTCTCAAACTCCCTGTGTAACTGAGGATAACCTTGAACTCCTGATCATCCTCAGTGCTATGTTACAGGTATAAACCACCAGGCCTGACTTTGTGTGGCACTGAGGCTCTGACTTGGGGTTTTGTACATGCTAGGCAAGTACTCTGCCAAGCAGACTACGGCCCCAGCTCCTGTTTAATAGAAGAGAATAAAACAAAGAGGGAATGATTGGAGAAGGGCATGGAAGAGACAAACACCTTGGGTGATGTCCCCAGGAGGAAAATTTACCCCTAGACTGTTTTTGAGGCAAAATCTTACTATGTAGCTCTGGCTGTCCTGGGAACTCACTCTGTAGACCAGGCTGGCCTTGAATTCACAGAGATCTGCCTGCCTCTGCCTCCCGAGTGCCGGGATGAAAAGTGTGTGCCACCACTGCCTGTCCCTACCCATGGATGTTTTAAGCTCCGTCTCATGGCAAACCGACACCTAGTCACAAAATAGATTAGCTTTTAAAACTAAGTCTACTTGGCTACAAGGCAAAGTACAGTCCCTTTGCTTGGCACATGGGCCTTCCTGCCCCCCCCCACCTGGGCCTGTGAGAGTCTAGCAGCTTCCATACACTTCAGCAGCTGCTAAAAGTGCTCCAGGGTTTCTCAGCCTCTATACCACTGCTATGAAAGTCTAGGTCACTTCCTCACCCATTTTTCACGTGCATGTCTGTGGTGTGCATACGTATGCATGTAGATGTGTGTGCACATGGGTAAGTATGCAAACGGACACCCTGGACACCCTGAAGCTGATGCAGGGAAAAACCTCAAGGCTCTTCCACCTTGTTCTTTGAGGCAGAGCTGGCCAATACAGCTAGTCTTGACAGCTCGCTCGCTCGGGGGGTTACTCTGTCTCTACTCTCTGAGGCTGGACGTACAGGTGGGCCGTCTTTTATGGAATTCTGGAGAGCATGACAAACATTCCTCCCCACAGCCAGCTCACGTCACTCGTAGGAACTGTGCCTCTTGAATCTACACACGTGATGACAAGGCACAGAACTAAACACACACACATGCCAACACCAGGTTCCTTGGTTTTGATACTGAGTGACACATAAATACAATTGCTTAGAGGAAACAAGAGTGATGGATCCAATGCACTGCACTTCTTTGCCCTACCGAGAGATGTTCTGTGAATCTGTAATTATTATACGAATTGAAAGCTTGTATTTAGCAGTGTATTTTGTACTGAATATATGCACTGGTTCTCTAAATAAAAATTTAGGTAAAGAGAAAGAGAACCATAGTTAAGGGCTGGGGTATAGCTCAAAGACAGAGCGGGCAATTGCCATGCACAAGAGCCTGCATTCAGTCCCTAGCACCAAGAAAGAAAAAAATATCTATCTTGGCTGCTTTTATTCAGACAAGAGTCCTGGATGTGAGTAAGCAGGGAGATGTGAGAGAAGGGCCAGAGGGCACAGCCTCAGGCCAGCAGGGAGCATATGAGGATCATGATAAGGCATTGTGTTCTCTATGGTGTGTGCCACAGGGGACCTGTGGGTGGTGACAGGCATCCTCCTGTGTGACATCCCCCACAAAGGACACAGCAAGCGGTGCAGGGATTTCTCGTGGACCAGCTGTGACTCCACCCCCTCCCAAAGCTGAGTTTACAAGGAGGGTTTAAGGAGGAGACAGAATAAAGAGCTTTGTGGCTGGCATGGCTGGCTCCCGTCCTACTCAGGGGAGCATCCTTGGCTGTGACACTCTAAAGGCCTTTCAGAGGTTAATCCTTCTCAAATTCAGGACTTGAACCATGTGACCTGCTCATTCTACTTTGTCCCCAGCCTTCTGGTAGCCATTCTAGCATGACATCCTTCCCTGGCATGTCCAAGGGTGTGCCTATCGGCCTGTGTGATGTCAGCAGGATAGCGAATGCTTGCTGGGTAAGGCAGGGTAGGGACTTCCTCAGGTAGGCCGGAAAGGCATCTTCAGAGAAAACTCATCTGGTGTGGGCAGGGGTACATGATTCGGAGTACAGCCTAGAATGGTAGCCCTATTCTATCCTGTCTGTTCCAGCTCTCCGGAGCCACTGGACAGAGAGAGCCTGGTCCCACACCAGCTCAGGCCCACTAGGCCCCAAGATAATGCTGTCAAATGCTGGATTACCAAAGAAAACCAGAGGTACTCAGCTGATGCCTGCAGCTGCCTGCTCTGTAGAATGCACTAAGGAACCCAGGGCCTAAGACCAGGTGTTCTACGTGATGGTGTCTGCAGGGGTCAAGAAGACAAGAGAGGGATGAAAGGGAGAAGACAACAGGATTGGAAGTGAGAGCCGGGGATCCAGGAAGGGTCCCGCGCACCCGCTGAGGTTCCCAGGCCTCCAGAGTCTGTCCTTTGTGCCAGGTAACCGGATGCCAACACCTGCAATAGCCCTGCTAGGCCCGCAGCCTCTCAGCTAACAAGCACAAACAACAACAACACAAACATCGTCAAGAGAGCCCACGCTGCCCCTGCACCTGGAAAGTCTGCACTGTCCCATCCAACGCCCTCGCAGGGTTAACGAGGAGGCAGTGTTCCATGCTTGTGGAGTCCACGAAGGGACTGACCCCGGATATATAACCACCTTCCTCAAGGTCAAGGCAACTACCGAGCCTGGGACTCCAATCAAGGCACGAGGCCACAAAGGCTACGCAGATGTTGCCCCATCTGTGCCAGCTAGTTGGGGCTGACCCGCATTCCCGCACAAGTGGAAGCCAGTCCTAGAGAGCAGCCGCAGCTACGCCCTGAGGTTGGAGGATGGCAGTGTCTCCCTGACCTAGGTTCCTTGGAGAGCGTGACTGACAAAACTGCTTCTGCCCTGCCCACAGCTCTGGTGGCAGAACCCAGGGGCTCCTATGAGCTGACACAACCCTGGAGCAAGACTGGACAGTTGCAGGCATCCCGGAAGAAGAAACCCTGCCTACCTTTGGCCTAGTGCTACAGAGAGGTAGGAGGGTAACTAAAGGAGACCAAGACAGGGAATGTGAGGTGAGAAATATTTCTGCCGCTCCACCAACGAAGACGAAGGTGCAGGACCACTCACTCATGGCAACTTTTTCTCAAGGGCTTGGAGGACATACACGCAAACTGTACTGCACACTGGGAAGTACCTACGCCCGGCAGCAGCCGCCTGCCCTTGTGAATGGACACACAGTGATGCCCAGTAACTGCCCCACCCCTGCCAGGCTCACCTCCATAAAGAAAATCATCAAGATCTTGCTCCAGCGTCTGGACTCTGTGAGAGCACTGTGAGCGGCCAGGTGGCTGCCCTTGACTGTGAGTGTGTAATGACACACACCCAAGATCGTGATGCCTGTGGCAAAAGCCAGGATATTATGGAAGCGTAGGCACAGGAACCCTGCAAAGAGGAGGGATCAGGGATTAGGATCTTTCATTGTCTTTTGAAAATATAGGTCCAGATCTACCTACACACACTTCCCCAAATCCCAAGTCAGAGAGGACCAGCCCTTGGCCTGTGGTGGGCAGGTTCCTCTAGGGCCGGAGACGGATGAATTGGCCCTCTCTGTGGGATTTGGGACACAAAAGATCACCACCATCCCGTTCCCCATGCATCCAAGACTCCTTGCGCAACTTTTCCCCCCACAACTTTCAAGCATCGGACTTTCTCCCACCTCCAGCGGGACATAGGGCGGACACCCCAACTAGACTTTGGAGATCGAGGCGGAATCCAGGATTCTGGAGTCCTGAGGTTCCAGCCTGCACCAGCCACCGGCAGCGCGCGCCACCCCCATCCGCAGCCGGGGCTTCTGTCTCACCCGCTGGCACGGCGAGCAGGCTGAGAGCGAGGATGGCGCAATCCACACCGTGGCGCTCCCACCACGAGCTCGCCCGCACCACATCCTGCACCTGGCGCTCCAGATCCCTCAGCAGCGCCTCGGCAGAGCTGTCCCCCAGGGGCGCGCTGCGGGCCGGCTCCATGGGCTCCCTGGACACACCGGGCTGGTGACAAGCGAGGACTGGCGGATTGGGTGTGCGCGCGCGCGAGCGAGCGCGCGGCTGCCGAAGATAGTCCACTCGCGGGGTCGGGGGCGGAGTCACGCACCAGACTAGGACACCACCAGCCCGAGGTCGCCGCGAGAGGCACGGAGTACCTTCTGCTACTCGCAGTCAGTTGTAACCCGTGACCTAGGCGGAGCCTAGATGCAGCCTCCGAGCCAGCACGCTGCGCCAAAGCAGCTTGGGGAGGGAGGAGCCAGGGCGATGCACCGGGTGGAGAGGTGACCCAGAGACAAGGACCGACCGACCAACCTGGTGTAGAGGGGACAGAGTTGGGAAAAGAAGACCCATAAAGGCCTTAGCTGTTCACACATCTCCTCCCCCTCTCCCCTCAGTCTCCACCTTGGGTTTGTTCTGCGTTCTTAGCCCCCAAACCCGAGTGTTTCTCTTTTTACACTTTATTTTTTCTGTAAGATAGTGATTTGCACGTGTATGTGTATGGTGTTCGTGTGGAGTTCAGAGGACAACTTGTGGGAATCAGTTCTCAACTTCCACCATGTGGATCCTAGGGACCAAACCCAGGTCATTATTAGGCTTGGCAGCAAGTACCTTTACTGCCCGAGCCATCTGTGACTACCTCGGGACCTCCCTTGCAACATGCATTTTCATCTTTGGTACCTGGAACATTAATATTTCTGGATTGCTGAAGCAGAAAACCCAGATGGGGGTGGAGGGAGGTGCGCTGTAAATGTGGTTGCAGCAGAAGTGACCTTTGCAGCCAGGTAACGGGTGAGGAGATGGGATAGATCACTATGGAGAAAACGTGTGGAGAGGTGCCCACCTCTGGACGCACCTCTGGAGATCCACTGGATGGGCACAGCCGGGTCTGAGTGCAGGGTCTGGAAAAGACCTGAGACTTGAGAGCTTCTCTTCGCCTCACATCAGTGCTGAGCCAGCCTCCACCAGCGTAGCTGAGCTGGTGTGGTCCTCTGAGGATAAGCCCCTGACGCCCCTCTTTGCCCCCCTTTCCATCTTTGCGGTACTCGCCCCAATTTCGTATCAAAACCTTTTGAAAAATAAAAACCTAACTGGATCTGGTGTGCTGGAGACAGTAATATTTAACCAGGAGAGCCTTGAACAGGAGGACTGCTGTGAGACAAAGGGTGACAGCTTGAATTGCTCTCCTGGACCACGGTCTGGCTATGCAGTTCAGGCCTCTCTCAACTGAATGCTTAGCCAAGGCTGAGCTCAAACTCACAGTCCTTCTGCCCCACTTGCCCAATGGCTGGGATCTGCCATTCTTTCTGAAGGGGCAGGATCAAGATCTCCTGAGCAGGCCTTGAACTGTTTCCTGAACTTCTACATACTTAATAGGCTTTGCATATTCCCATGTAACCCTGTGGTAATCCCATGTAATCCCATCTAGTTAGTTAGGATTTCCCCCCCAAACATTTTGGTCCTGGGAATCAAACTCAGGCCATCAGGCTTGGAAACCAGTGAGTATCTTTACACACCACGCCATCTCACCAGCCCTTATTTGTTTATTTGTTTGTTTATTTGTTTATTTATTTAATGTGCATGAGTGGTTCCCCTGCATGCATGTGTGTGTGTGCCCGAGTGGGTGCCTGATACCTGAGGAGGCCAGAAGAAGGCACTAGATCCCCTGGCACTGGAATTACAGACAGCTCCAAGTCACCAGGTAGGTTCTGGGCACGAAACCCAGGTCCCCATGGAGAAAATCAAGTGCTCTTAACCACTGAGCCATCTCTCTGGCTCCATCCTGCCACACACACACTCACACACTTAAAAAAAAAAAAAACTAATTCTGCTCATTCAATCAATGAAGGATCAGAGAGATTAACCAATCAGTGCCAAACCCCACAGATACTGAAGCGCTGAACTTCAAGTCCAGGTCTCTTTTGTCAACAGATGGTCGTTAGATAGAGAGAGGGTGCTGCCCTTCTCCCTCCTATCCCCTACCTGGAGCCCCACCACCAGACTAGAATTTTAAGAAGGAGGATGTACCCTTTTTAGAGGTGTAAAATTAGTAATATTTAATTAATTGGGAAGCAGAATCCTGCCACATTTATTATACATAAGAGTAAGTTCCTCGGTACTGCCAAGCCTGCTGCCAAGCCCCAGATACCCTGGCTTGTTGAGACAGGGTCTCACCACGTAGCTGAGGCTGGCCTCGAACTCACAATCTTCCTGCCTCAACCTCTCAAGTGCTGGAATTACAGAGATGCACATTAACCCGGTGGAAGTTTTGTAGAAGGTTAAGTATATACCCACTGCATGACCCATCAACTCTGCTCCCAGGTTATCTGCCCAACAGGAATGAAATCGTATGCCCACACAGCCTCTTGCCTGGTTGATCACAGCTAACTGGAGATGCTTTACATGTCAAGAACAATGCACATGTGACCCATGGTGCATTTCTAGACCATGAGCAACAAAACAGAGCCACTGATTCAGGCCATTATATAGATGGTGGTCTGAATTTCACTGACCTGTGCTGAAAGGAAGATGCCAGACCCAAGCCCTCACTGTCGGACTGCATGCACAGGAAGCATAGGAATGGGAAAAACCAGAACACAACGACACAAACCAAACCAGCTATCCGTGTGTTAGACTTCAACTCAGGTTTGATTGATTTCATTAACTTCTTTTTATGTAATGCTGGGCCTCAAACCCAGGGCCGCCTGCATGGTAAAGCAACTATTTCATATTGGACCTGCAATTCTATTTGCTTGTTTTCTTTTTTTTATTTTTATTTTTTTTTATCTTTTATTTTTTAATACTCTGTGTGCATGTGTGGTGTGTGTGCCTATCTGTGTCTGTTTTTCTATGTGTGGATATGTACACATGAGTGCAGGTACCTTTAGACACCAGAAGAGGGCACTAGATCCCCTGGAGCTGCAGTTACATGGGCACTAAAAACTCAATTCAGGTCTTCTGTAAAAGCAATATAGGCTCTTAATGGTGGAGACATTTTTCTAGCCCATGCAATTCTTTTTTGTTGTTGTTGGCTGGTTGGTTGTTTGGTTGTTTGTTTGGTTGGTTCGTTGGTTGGGGGGGCAGTTATTTTGAGACAGGGTTTGTCTGTGTAGCCTGGCTGTTGCAGACTCCCTTTGTAGACTAGGCTGGCCTCAAACTCACAGAGATCTGCCTACCTCTGCCTCCTAGAGTGCTGGGATTAAAGGCGTATACCACTATACCTGGTGTAATTTTTTTTTTTTTAATTATTTCAGAGTTCAACAGATGAGAGCACTGGCTACTCTTGTAGAGGACCTGGATTCAGTTCCCAGCACACACATGTTGGCTTACAACCATCCATAATTCCAGTTCCAGGGAATCTGATGATCTTCCCTGAACTCCAAAGGCACCACACACACATGCTCACACATACATGCAAGCAGATACTCATACACACAAAATAAAATAAATAAATCTTTTAAAAATGAAAAATAGTTTTAAAGTGAAGTTTTTATGGGCGGCATAACTCAGTGGGAAAGGACTTGCCTAGTATTCATGAGGCCCAGATTTTAATCCCTGCTGTTGAGGTGTTGGAGGGGAGGGAGGACACTGAGCCTATTAACCAAATGGAATAAAGGCTAAAAAAAAATAAAAATTAAAAATAAATAAAGTTCTCTCCTGGCAGTGGTGGTGGCTTTTCATCCCAGCATTCGGCAGGCAGAGACAGGTATATCTCTGACTTGGAGGCTAGCCTGGTCTACAGAGCTAGTTCTAGGACAGCCATAGCCATGGCTATGAGAAACCCTGTCTTGATATTTCAAGATATTTATTTATTTATAATAAATAAATAAATAAATAAATAAATAAAGTTCTTTTGCAATGCATATCAGAAGTATCAAACAGAATAAACAGCCGATCATGTGTGGATGACTAAGAGGTTGACTTGACTCAAGCATCTGCTGCTAGAGTGTCCTACTCTGTCATGCCATTCTGTCTTCTCAGCCCTCTGCTTCCTTTCCTGACTTCGGTTCTGTCCACAAAGGTGAGAAGGGTGGGCATAAGCCTGAACTGAGTAGTAGCTTTGGATTTTGGCCACAGGCCCTTGCCAATCCACACTATCTTTCTGGCTCCTCATGACAGGCCTGAAAGGCTCAGTGAAGATGCCCAAGCAGGTTTGTGTACCTCTTAGAATAAGCTCCTGGCCTGTGGCAATGCTAGAAACAGCCAGTGCCAGGTATGACCATGCCTGCGCCTGGCCTGCTTCTAACCCTTCGAAACCCTTCAACCTGTCTAAGGGATTCTCAGCATAGGTAAAAAACATAACTCAGCTTTGGAATACCCACCAACTGTGTGGCCTCAGAAGTGTCAAATAAAATAAGGGTTATTATATCTAGAAGACATATAATCTCTCTGAGCCTTAGTATTATCAAACACACCAAAAATAAAACTAAAATTGAAAAGGTAAGATTAATATTATGCAGGTCTGATGGAATTGCCTCCATCAGACTGACCTGTGGGAATGCTTTGATTACTGATTGATGTGGAAAGGCCCAGGCCACTGCGGGCATTGCCATCCTTTAGGCAGGTGGGCCTGGGTTCTATAAGAAAGCAGGCTGAGCAAGCTAGGAAAGCCAGCCAGTAAGCAGCATTGCTCCACGGTCTCTGCTTCGGTTCCTTCCTCCAGGTTCCTTTTGCTTGAGTTCCTGTCCTAACTTCCCTCAACTATATTTACACTCTCCATATTTGCTGGCCATTCCACCCCAATCTGATTCTTCCTTAAGTATTGGAAATTGAACCCAGGGTCTTCCCCAAGCTAGGCCAAGCAAGTGTACTAAAGCTGCAATCCCCGCCTTGACTATGGATACTTTTCACAAACATAAGGTCTTTTGGACCTCAGGCTGCAGTAGTCAGCCTGGCCTTTAAGTGGTTGGCCTCACCTCCAATCACGTTTCCCTTGCATCAGAGTGACTCCTCGCTGACTTCTGACTTACAGACAGGGCCTGCCTGATCTCACCTCTGGGTATGTATTCTCAGGATAATTGTCTTACACCCACCCATCTTCTGAGCTTCTGAGACTTCAGCCATCAATATACCCGGCTCTTCCACACATGTGGTTTGCTCATTTGACCCAAGCTCACAGGAACAAAGGTCCTGAATGGGAGGTGCCGAGTGGGAGGACCAGGGATTGAGGAATGAAGAAAATGAGAAATAAGGAACACAAAGGCAATAGCTGAGACCAGGCCTTCTTGCATAAGCTGATGACCTATGCCAAACAAACACAGTATCTTATATACTACTCCCAGGGGAAATTGCCCAAGATCAGCAGAGAATTAACTCACACAGTGCTGGCAAAGAGAACACAGGACACCTCAGACACAGCTGACTTAGGAGTGGTAACCATAGCCCAGGGCAGTCCTCAAACAATACCTGTCTTCAGACACCTCAGCCTTCACCTCTGCAAGACACCGGCTGAATCTAGGCCCAGACCAGCCTTGCTAAGTCTGCTCCTGGATAAGAACACAGAACCATCTGTCTCCTTTCGTCAGTGCCTTTGACAAGGTCTTGGGTTGGTCTGGCTTCCCATGCTCATTCAACTTAGTTTTTGGTCCCCACTCCCACCCTGTGAGGCAGGATTTCTCTCTGTAGCCCTGGCTGACCTGGAACTCACTTTTTGGAATGATGCCGGCTTCAAACTCACAAAGGGCCGCCTGCCTCTGCCTCCCGAGTGCTGGGATTAAAGGCATGCGACACCACCACACGGCTCATTCAGCCCATTTTATTTATTATTTATTTATTTGTCAAGAATTGTAGCTTCCAGTATCCTTGAACCTCACGCTGTCTACTTGCTATCAAGGTCATCAGCTTATGCAAGAAGGCCTGGTCCCAGCTTTTGCCTTTGTGTTCCTTATTTCTCATTTTCTTCATTCCTCAATCCCTGGTCCTCCCACTCGACACCTCCCATTCAGGGCCCTTGTTCCTGTGAGCTTGGGTCAAATGAGCACTCTCTGGCAATGAGCCTTTGTGAAGCAGCTGTAGGAATCAAGGTGCGTGTGTGTGTGTGTGTGTGTGTTTATATGTGTGTGTGTGTGTTTGTGTGTGTGTGGTCTGCCTATAATAGTGAGTGCACAAACTGTAATAACAAACACCACCAGCTACTCAGGGGCTAAGTGTAATACAGAGCAATCTCTTTTTACGTCACAGTAAGCTGTGAATCAAGCAGCCTCCTCTAAGTGGTGGCAGTCATCCAGGTCCTGTTGGGAGAATTTTCTCCCCAGGTGGGGCATTCCCTACAGGTAACATCTACCTGCTCCCTTCTAAGCTTTCAATGACAAACCAAAAGTAAATTCCAGCAGAGCTTACCCAGTTTTATCAGACTTACTAACTAACCGAAGGTGAGGGGTTCTAGGGAGGTAACCCCAGAGCAGCTGCATTAGGAAGCCTGTGCCCAGCATGGATGAAGGCTACAGACATAGAGCCCACTTCTCTACTCTACCCCAGCCTCTCTACTCCAGCCTGGCCTCGGAGGCCCTAAGGCCCCAAACAATTAGGGCAGTGTTGCATTGTGATGGCTGTGAGAGGCGACTGGAAACTCAGGTGGAGGTCCCATGGCTCTTCCTGCCCCTTCCTTCCATGGGAAAATATAAAGAGCCAACAAACCCAGGTGTGGTGACCTTTCACAAAGAGGCCCAGCTGAATTCATGACAACGGCAGTTTGGCCTGGACACCGGGCTGTAGAACAGGTCCCCCAACAATTCCACCCTTCAGCTGGGCCACTAGAATCGACACATGGCACAAGGGAGAGTGGAAAGGCATTCCGACTCTGGGCCTAGAAGTGGCAGAGTTACTTCCACCCATGACCCACACTGATCAGAACCCAAGCAGACATCCCCCACCTACCCACGTGCAGACTTGGAGTTGTGCCCCTACCTCATGTATCCAGCGGAAGGGTGGAACAGCTGCGTAGCCATATGGAAACCAGCATGGAGATTCCTTCAAAAGCTGAAACAAAACTACCTACCTTAAGACCCATTCAAGGTACTTACGGCACTTCACTCCTGGGTACTTCCCCAAGGGTCTTGAAGCATTCCTCAGAGGTACTTTCACATCCAGGTCTATGCTGCACCGTTTGCAACAGACAAGATGCTGAAGAGTTTGGATGTCCAGCTAATGAATGGATAAAGAAAGTGGTACAAAGACACAGTGCAGTTTTATTCTGCAATAAGAAGAATGAAATAACATTTACAAAGGTGAAGCTGGAGATCATTAAGTTAAGGTAAACAAGCTAATTCAGCTCTTCAAGGTGGTAAATGCTTTTAATCCCAATACTTGGGAGGCAGAGGCAGGTGGATCTCTGAGTTCAAGGCCAACATGGTCTATAGAGCGAGTTCCAGGACATCCAGACCCTGTCTCAAAACACAACAACAAAACTCAGATGGTGGGGAAGATGTCATCTAAGTCAGAGTCAAATAGGCCTTCCCACACTCCCTGAATGGGGTGCAGGTGCCAGCCAGGCAGGGACGGCTTGGCAGGATGAATCTAGAAATACAGAGAGCTCTCCTGGGGCCTCTGCAGTTCCCTTCCTGAGGCGGTGATTCCTCCCCTCTGTGATTTGGATCTTTATGTGCTGAGTTCATGGGGTTAATTATTGCTGTGGCCAAGGTGGGGTGAGCCAGAGCCCCTCCCTGGCCCAGAGCCCAAAGGGGCTCCTGAGAGTCAAAAGCACCTAGAGCCCTGGAGGGCTTAGGGTGGCACCTGTTGCTAGCAACTTAACCATTTCTGTGGTCTCGGCCTACTTGGCTGAGTCTTTGGTCTTTCTTCGTCCCCACCCACTCCTACCTCCCCCAACTCATCAAAGACCCAGTGAGGCCCAGCTCCCCAGGCAACCGGCATTATTCACCAGGGTGGGGCTGTGCAGGCCAGGAAAGAAGTGATGGAGCTCATGGCTCAGATCCCAGCCAGCTGAGAGTGGGACTAACACTCCAAGCTCCTCCGGTTCCAGCAGGACAGGACTATACCCACAGCACCTCAGGATCAGCTTCACCTCCAAGGACCCTGCCGCTGGCTGGAGCAACACCCTCTCCTTCCAGCCAGCCTTCGTGGCTGCCAGCTGTTCCGTGGGGACAAAGACCGGTGAGTGATGGCTCAGGGAACCAGGAAGGAGGAAGGAAGAGAAGGCAGCCCTGAAGCCAGCAGGGACTCTACTGATGCTCCAAGGTCTCCCAGTCTCTCTCTTTCCTACCTTGCAGAGAATGGATCTGTAGCCCAGGACGACCCTCAAAGATACAGGACAAATTAGACCCTTCATAGCTAGAGCTGGGATTGCTGCCATTATAGGCTCACTGTTGATGAGATCTTCCAGGGACCGCTAGCTCCCTCCTCTCACATCAGGGCAGTGCCACTGTCTCCTGTGAGGTACAGATGAGCCAAACCAGTGTGTGTTAGGCCTGATAGGTGCAGTTGCTGGGCTGGAAAGGGAGCAACGGCTGCAAATTATATGGAGAAAAACTAAAAACAGTTTCTAGAGCGAGGTTTGGACTTGCTGTGTGACCTTAGGTAAATGTCTGTCTGGGCCTCAGGTTTCTAAGAAAGTTAAGGTAGAAGCGATAAAGCTGGGTCCCTGGAGAGGAGCAAGATGGCAGTGCTATGGCTATCGGTGAGCACCCTGGGCTTGTGCTTGAGGAAGATCTCATCCAGTAAGGCTTGTTATGCTACTGTGATTGTAACGGCATCGTGTTGTTGAGTTTAAACCCAATGTGCGTCGGTGACAATAGATGTCTGTTTCACAGCAAGGAGACACATGTGTACTCCTCCAGCCCCTCTCCTTGCCCTTGCTTCCCTGTGTGTGCATGCATACATGCATACAGGTGCACATGTATGCACAGAGAAAGCCGGGGCCTCTGGAGAATGATTCCCTCCTCCCAGCTCTGTTCTGTCATACGAATGTTCCACAGAGCATATGAGGGAGGTTGGGGAGCATGCAGTGTGCCAGCTCCCACCGCCATCAGCTCAGGGACGCCCAGGTCTAGCTGATGCCCAGGTCTGTCCCCCGGGTCTCTAGACCGACCCTCCACCCGGAGAGGGCTGAACTGAGCCAAGCACTCTTTGTTAACCTCACAACTGGTTGTAACTGGAGGGTACAGTTATTCCCATTCACAGATGGGAACGCTGAGGCTTGCAAAAGAGGACCCCACCATCCTAATGAGGGGAAGGTTAGCCTCCTGGCTACATACCCTAACATAGGGGAACCTCCTCTAAGCCTTCAGTAGCATGTGCGCTCCACCAAAATGATGGGTTCCCATGCTAACCCTGTCCTCTAGAACATTCTCTGGCTTCTCCACACCGCCCCTAACCTCTCAAGCACTGGGGATGCCCCCCCTACACACAAGCTACTCACCCAGAGTGAGGTTAGGGTATATGTCTTGTGGGGCCTGGCTGCCTAGCTTGGTGGTGTGTGTTTAGAACCTGTTATAAATATCTCTGCCTTTCCATATCCTGTATGAAAAAAACTAAAAATGACCAACCGCCCTTCCATTTGTTCTATAGCAATAGATCAAGTGAGTGTCTCTACAGCTGGATCACAGCAGGTGTGATTCACTAGCAGCGGGAGGCCAGATGGGGTTTCTATGGAGTACTGTGTGTCAAGAAGCCTCACGCTGGAAAGACAACTTGAGATCCACTTTGCAGTGTTATGAGACTGGGCCAGGCCAGGGCTATTTAGGATCAGATCGGGGGCATGAACAGCCCCAGACTGTTTCTGGTGGATCTCAGGCATTTGCACACTGGGTTCCACGTGGGTTCTCCCAGAGAGGCCCCACAGCACGGGCTGTCAAGGCGTGAGGTCAAGGTTGGGGAAGGAAACAATGCTTTAAGGAGAGGCTGGGCTACAGGTTCATTCATGTTCAACCAGAGACAGTCAAAACAGGACAAGGTCAGGAAGCCTGAGTGAGTGAAAGACAGAGGAAGGCAGCAAGGGAGCGGTACGATGGTGCCCAGCTGTAATCCGGCAACCTGAGACAAGGAGAGGAGTTAAGGCCAGCCCAGGTTATACAATGAGCTTGAGGCCACAGGCTAGCCTGAGCAATGCAGCAAGACCTTGTCAGAGAGAGAGACAGACAGGCAAGCAGGCAGGCAGGCAGGCAGAAACAGATATATTTGGGGATGGAGAGAGAAAGAGAAAGCCTAAGTGGCTTGGTATCCTAGAGTAAAATGGGATAAAGAGAAAGATGACAGAAAGGAGAGAGGTAGGCTCCCATGTTGGGACAAACTCCCCCTCCCCCCAATCTCCTCCATCGCAGCAGGCTTGAGATACATTTGTCTTCACACACACACACCCCAAGCATTTTGCCTGTGGCCCCACACCCCACCTTGCCTCCTCTCCATCCCTCACCCCATCTATAGCTGAGCCTGGCACTACCCAGGACCTCAAGCGTGCTCAGGTCAAGAAGTCTCAAATCAAAGGCATCCCTCACTGACATGCAGGTCCTGTGCTGAGACTGCATGGTACAGCATCTAGGAAATCCCACTTTGCATATTCTCACAGCCTCTGCCTCCCCACCTCTAAACGAGGAGAATAACAATGTAGTTACTTGCTCCACAAACAGGGGTCAAGGTTTTATTTATATTTCATATGTACAGATGTTTACCCACGTGTATTGTGTGTGCGCCACATGTGAAGAGTGCCCATGTAGGCCAAAAGAGGACCTGGGATCCTCTGGACCTCCAATTACAGAGTTGCTTGGAACAGAACTTGAGTCCTCGGGAGAGCAGTCCCCTGGAAGCTTTCTTAACCACTGGGCTATCTCTCCGGTCCAAGGGTTGAGGCTTTACTGTTTAGGATTAACTAGGTATATAGTGTTTAACATATGTTCTGGACACTTTACAAATTTCAACAAATTATTAAAAGCTTAAAAACAAGCCAAGCATGATGGCACATGCCTGTAATCCCAGCACTCAGGGAGGCAGAAGCAGGTGGACCTCTGTGAGTTTGAGGCCAGCCTGGTCTACAAAGTGAGTCCAGGACAGCCAAGGCTACACAGAGAAACCCTAGAAATATAATATAATAGGCTCCACGAAATTCCTTATCTTCAACTATGCACCTGAAGCTGGCACCTACCGCATCTACCCACCTCCCGGGGGATTCTTAGGACGAAGTTTAAAGTTCGGATCGCAACGTAATGAGGGGAAATTCTTCTAGAAAACTCCTCTAGCTCCTTGGATGCCCCAGCAACACTTCTGGCCTTCCCTGGGGTCTCCCGCTGGATGGGTAGGTCCATCTTTGACTCTGTTCCCTGGGCTGTCAGCACCCCTTATTGGCATAATGAAGATTCCTCTAGTGTTCCCTCTGCTGGGAGCCAGGGTGGTGTTGACAGTAGGGATGAGCCATGTTCTCAGAAGCGAGCCTGAAGGGAAGGCTGTTCCCTGGGATTGTCTAATATTCATCTGCTGTGTAGCTGTGCAAATCACAAATATGAGCAGTACCCCCCGGGCCATTCTAGACCAGCAATAAAGGCTGTGATCACTATTAATTGGGGTGCACTAAATAGCAGGTGCACACAGGGTACATAAGCATTAATGCTCACCCTAATAAGCTGTGGGTGACCACTATGATTATAACACCCATACTCCATATAGAAGGAAGCGAACTCAGAGAGCCACAGAGCTGGAGGAGGCAGGTCAGGTTTGCTGTACAGATATGACTATCCCCTGAGCCCAGAATGCTCCCCACTCCGATTTATTTAGAAGAACTTGATTCAAGCCTGCACCACGGAGACAGGGAAATCGTGGTATCTGAGGTCAGTAACATGGAGACGGGTGGCTGAGAGTCAGGTACAACATCACGACTTGAGCTGTTGCCCGTGGCTGTTGTGTGGCGTTTGACCAGCTAGCTCCTCCCCTCTGGGTCTCTGCATAATGAGAGAGTTAACCACACACCGAGGAGCTCTTTTGACACCGATTCACCCCATACCCCACCTCCATCACATCGCTGCTCTCATTGTAACACACTAACTTTACAGCCCTCTAGCCCAAAGCTTTTTTTTTTTTTAAATTTATTTGATTTGTATGAGTGTTTTGCCTCCATGCCTGTCTGTGCACCACATGAATGCAGTACCTGCACAGGCCAGAAGGGGCTGCTGGATCCCCTAGAACAGGAGTTACAGATGGTTGTGAGCCGCCCTGTGGATGGTGGGAACCAAACCCAGATCCTCTGCCAGAGCAGTAAGCGCTCTTAACAGCTGAGCAGTCTCTCCGGCTCCCAACCCAAAGCTCTTTAATCCAGGGCCCCTGAGTCTCTTCAGATTCTGGCCATACACTATCTTAGAATTATGAGCAGAGTTGAATACGAATGTGCATGCATGTGTCTTGTGTGATAGTTCCAGGATACACCGCCAGGTTCCAATCCTCAAACTAGGAATTATTCGTTTTTCTAAACCTGCAGAATTTCCTTGTTTTTCAATGCAAGGTTATGCGCACGATGGAACAAGGAGTTTCCCAGGCCCTGTGTAACACACAGAGAAGGGTGAGAATGTGGTACGTTCTTCCAAGAAGGACAGTTAATGCAACTTTTATCCATCGCGAGCAGATGCTGTTTGGATTACATTTACTTATTTAGTGTGTGTATATGTGTGTACTGGTAGGTGCCATGGTGCACTTGCGTGGGAACAACTTACGGGAGTAAGTTCCCTCCTCCCACCATATGGATCCTAGGGATCAAACTCAGGCCGCCAGGCTTGGCCGCAAGCACCTTTATCCGCTAAGCTATCTCACTGGCCCCAGAATTAGTTTTTGTTTTTTTTTTTTTTTCGAGACAGGGTTTCTCTATGTAGCCTTGGCTGTCCTGGACTTGCTTTGTAGACCAGGCTGGTCTCAAACTCACAGCAATCCATCTGCCTTTGCCTCCCAAGTGCTGGAATTAAAGGCGTGTGCCACCACGCCAGGCTTTGGCCCTCAGATTTGATAAGCACATATTCTCTATGGCTAAATGTCTGTAGGGCAGGGATCAATTTAATCTTGAGGGGAATGGGGGGAGTTTAAAATGCTTCCCTTTCTCTGTGTTTTAAGTTCCCTTGGGCTTCTTAGACTTCACCTGCCACTGCTGTCCCAGGATCCCATTCTTGAGTCACACTGGTCCCCAGAGATCCATGCTCCCATTGCCTCCAGTTAGACTCTGCCCGGATGTCAATGCTCCAACCCACTCTGTCTTGTCTTTGAGATTCTTTCTCACCCTCTAAGTCCTCCTCTGGACAGTCTTGGCAAGAACTAGTGTGCTTTTCCGGAGGTAGGTGCAATAATTTAAGATGGCCAGCAATGGTCAGTCACAACTGCACACACTGTGTAGCCCTGGCTGATAGAATGATATCTTGGCTCCCTTGGTGACTTGGGTGTGAGGACTGTGTGGCCAAAAAGACCTGTGTTCTTCACCTCTGACCCTTCACCTCTGTGGGCCTCAGTTTTCTCATGTGTAAAGTGGAGACAGGTAGCCTAGAACCACTGGGTGGCTGCTAAGCAACCCACAGAGCAACTACATCTTATATACCTTTCTGATTGGTGCTGGGAAAGGTACATCATTAGGAATGGAACAGATGACCCCAGACTTGGCTGAGAAAGCAGAGCCTACTGCCCACACATGGGAAGGCATCCTTGAGAGAAGAGGGTACCAAATCTGGCACCCTAAAAAGACTTAACAGAGATAGTTAAGGAACCTGAGACCCCAATTGGAAAGTCTCTAGGGACAAGAGAGCTCAGGTCCTGGGTGACAGGCAGAAACCTCAGGAAAATGGCCATTTGCCCACATCCAAAAGAGCCCAGATGGACTGGGTGGGAAGAGACAATGCCATCTTGCCCTCAGCTGCTGCAGGTTTTGGGATCAGAGCATAGGAGGACAAGTTCCCAGAATTCTGGGAATGAGCCCTGCAGAGGCGGCGGGCTCACGGGCTCCTCCAATGAACAGACTGCATATATGCACACCTTTCACCCCAAGCTCTCCATCACCCCATTCCCATTCCACTGCCCACTGTCCACAGAACAGAACACAGGCATGACAACGGTGTAGAACGTGCTATACAAAAAATATAATTAGCCTGAGGGAAGGGTTTGGGATACAATGGTGGGGGTCACAGCATCCGGCCCACCCCAGCGCAGGGAGAACCAGGCCGGGCTGAGACAGTAAACAGTCAGAGGAGGTGAGACACAGCAGTACCTGGGGCCCTGAGAAAGACGAGTCGGCACTTGGAGGTGGCCCCAAGCCTGGGCCCAGAAAACAAGAAGGCTGGGGGTAGACTCAGGGTCCTGCTGGGAAAGAAGCCACCTCCTCCACACTCAGAACTGGGTATGCATGGAAACAGCACCTCCAGACAGAAGACAGAGGTCTCTGGGGGGTCTTCCCTCCACCCAGTCAAGGGAACTCAAGGAGCTAGAGGCATTCTCCCTGCTCTCCAAGCTGGAGTCTGGGAATGGGCTCACTGCTGACAGGAGGGGCATATCTGTGGAAGGGTGGATGTGAACCTTGTATGCACGTGGCTTCTAAGGGACCTAACCACACCCATAACCTTGGTGTAGTGGAAGAGCTGTGAGGACACATTCTGGGGACCTCTGGGCTAGCCTTTGCTCCGGTTTTCACCTCTGTACCATCATAGGACTGGACACACAGTGAGTTCTCATTTCCTCATGATCCATGCACAATCAAGGGCAGCCATGACCCCTCCAGACCCTAAGGGAATCCTCTGACCAGAAAGAGGAAGGGAGAGAGAGGAGGAGGAAGAGGAGGAGAGGAGAGGAGAGGAGAGGAGAGGAGAGGAGAGGAGAGGAGAGGAGAGGAGAGGAGCGGAGAGGAGAGGAGAGGAGAAGAGAAGAGAGGAGAGCTCCTTGGAGCCTGGGTACAATAGGGACCTCATGTTCTTTACAGCCTCCCAGAACTTTTCCACACTGGGCCTGACAGGCCCTTGCCTGTCTAAGCCTGAGAGACTCTGAGGCAGTTAGCAGATGCCATTCTGCAGCCAACTGTGACTTCTAGGCCTTGAGTGGGGATGAGGGCATCATACTGATAAATCTTGCATCTAAGCCTCCTGGACCTCTGGAGACCCTGGTGAGACCAGGCTGCACAGTGGAGTTGGGTGAAGCTAAAGGAGACAGTCTGGGCCCCTGGAATGACTTGGAAAGAGGACTAGTCACGCCAGCCTGGCTTTCCAGCTGTGGCCATGGCCAGCGGGTAAAAGAGAGGGGGCTGGCCTTTCATGTGAGGGGATGCGCTGGGAGTGAAAGATGGGGCATTTGGCTGAAGAGTCTGGCTGGGGAACCCCCTTGGGTATGTGAGGGGGGTTATCCAAACTCTTCTAGTACAGTAAGCAGGAAGCAATGTTTCCAGCCTGAGGATAAAAGGGCTATGACACACACTCACACACGCACACACGCACATGAATCCAAGAATGCTGGAGAGGATGGGCGGGGCAGGTGAGGTACTGCAAGGTCAGCCCCCCCCCCACTCTATTTCTAACTCAGCTGTGACGTCATCTGGTCTCCAGTTCGTGATCTCCTTCCGGGGCTGACCTTTCACCAGTCCTCTTGCAATGTGGGCTTTTCAGTGAAGGTGGCTCAGGGGCTCCAGCACGCCTCAGAAGCGATGCTCTGGGATGCTGTGCTCCGCCGGGTGCCTCTGCTTCAGGGTGTGGACAGGGTTTTGAGGGGAAGGACCCATGTGCCCCTTGCCCCTGGAGAAGGGGCTGCAGGGGTGGCAACTGTGAGGACCTCTCGGCCCCACCATGGGTTGTGGCAACTTGCAATTCATTTGGTCTGAGGAGAGGAGCCCTTTCATCTGTGGAGAAAGAGACACACAGAACCCGGGCTTAGAAGACAGCCTTCCAAGACTTCATTTCCTTCCAAGACCAGTCACTCCGATGGCTTAGCCACCCCTCTCTTCCACAGGAATGGGGGATGCTGACTCCCCTATCCCCTGAATCAGGAGCCACACTGCCTTCCCACGGCCACCCCGACCCGAAGCACTTGGAGTAAAGGCCTTAGACACCAAATGGAAGGGCAGCAGGCTTGCAGGATGCTAAAGTGGACAAGAGAAGCAGGGCACTGTTCAGGCAGCTATGGTTGCTTTTCTATGAATACAACTGTGCGCCCAAGGCTGCTGTCGGACCTGTTGGGCGCAGAGACGGCGGGTGACACACATCTGCCCTGAGAATGTGGGCAAATGAGACGGATGCTGCTGCCATGCTCTCCTTCCCAGGGCAGCTGGCTTCTCCCCAGGCTCTAGAGCCAACCCGATCAACCCAAGATCAGGTCATCTTGGCACGGAGCAGCGGGAAGGCATGGGTTGTGCACCATCTAATCCCTGACCCTCCACTTGCTCACTTGCTCACTGGGAATGGAACTCAGGATTCAACCAAAGCGCTTGCTCAAGAGCGCTGAAGAGTGGCAGGACTCAACCCACCCCCCCAGCTTTGAGGTTGGTAGTGTCTCAGTAGGTAGAGAGTGCTCCCCAGCACGCACGAAGCCCTGGGTTCAGACCCCAGCACTTGGAAGAGGGGGTAAGAGGGTCAGATATTCAAGGTCAGTCTCAGCTACACAAGTTCAAGGCCACGTTGGGCTACAGAAGACCCCGTTTATAAGGCTTTTAAAATCCTAGGCTTGATTACTATAAATGTATCCCATCCATACTAAAATGTTCGTTTTTCCTCATTTGGGTTACCCCAGAACCGAGTGTCAACTGTGATAAGAAAGCGTCCAATTATTAAAAAAATTGGCAGGTTCCTCCCCCCGCCCCCCAGACTGGTGATAAATACAACAACGGGGCCTCCTGTAGCTGGTTACAGCTTGATTTTTATGCAATATGATGTTAAGCCGCCTCCCATTCCTGGAAAGGTCGAGCCCGCCCTCCTCCAGACTGACACTCACAGCTCTGTGTCCTCCAGGGCCAGGGGTCGCTCCAGCGCCTGCCTGCGCCTCCTCACGGCCCCCAGGATCTTCTTCCGCGGCCCCAGGGGCACGCTGATACTGCGGAGGTCGAGGTCCGAGCACAGCATCAGCGCCTCCAGGTCAATCTTCTCCTGCCGCAGGAGGGAGGCAAAGTCCTCCATGTGTAGCGAGGCCAGGAAGGTCTCCAGGGGGCTGGTCTCAGGCTCCAGGTCCTCATCCAAGCCCAGGTCCAGTTCGTCCCAGGGCAACTCTTCCCCGCAGCTGCGCTCCTGCAAGCTGTTGGCACTGCCCAGGCTGTCGTCGTCCAGGCTAGGGGAACTCTGCAGCCGACCCCGCGGCGGGCCAGCCCCATCCAAGCCCGCGTCGTCTCGGCCCAGCCCGTGCAGCCCGCTGCTCAGATAGTTCCTTCGAAACACCATTGTCCCCAGGCCGGGGCGGGTAAACAGGGAGTCGTGGCCTGAGTCGGTGCTGACCTCCGAGTGGGCAGGCTCGGCAGCCAGCGTGGCACGGGAGATGCTGTCCTCGTCCGAGAGGAACATGTCCCTGAGAGGGGCACGGCCCCACTCCTTGGGGTTGGCGTAGGTGCCCTGGCGCACGAACATCACGTCACTACCCAGCTGCAGGCCGGAGAGCGAGCGCACGCTTTTGCGTCCGTCCTCGGAGACCTTGAAGGTGCCCTCGCCGCCCTGCTTGCGCCTCTCCAGCTTCTTCTGGATCTTGGCTTTGCCCTTGGCCGTGCCGTGCAGCGTAGCCTGAGAGTAGGGCAGCTGGTTGGCCAGCGTCAGGTGCTGCAGCCGGCGGCTCAGGGTGCTGGACGTGAGGCTGGAGAAGCTGAGCGTGTCGGAGCGCTCGGCCAGCTCGCGCCGGTAGCGCCGCTCCATGCGCTCGTGGTGCTTGCGCTGCATCTTGGCGCACTCGCGGATGCGCCGCTCCGCCTCGCGGAAGGCCTTGTCCTTCAGCTTGCCCACCAGCTTGGGGTTGAGGCTGCTCTGCTTGGCCGCGATGGAGTCCAGATAGCGCACACACTCCATGTGGCCCTTCATGGCAGCCATGTCCAGAGGCGTGTGGTAGTCATTGTCCAGGCACCAGATGTTGGCCCCGAATGACACGAGGAAGGACAGGCAGTGCAGGTGGCCATTGGAAGCTGCCAGATGCAAGGGCGTGTTTCCCCAGATGTCACACTTATCCGGGTCGCCCCTGGAGAGATAGCGTGGAGAGAAAGGATGAGTCCTTTCAGCAAGCCAGACCGTGAGCTCTGATTGGAGGTGTAAGGAATCTGGGGACGGGATTGGAGGGTAGGGGTGGAGATGGGGGAGTGGGAGGGTACCCGGAAAAATGAAGGAAAGACCATAGACTTGTGAGCTCCCCGGGCCTGCGACACAGCATCGCCTATAGCAGAGGTCCTCAACCCATGGGTCACAACTCACAGGGTCATAGATCAGATATCCTGTGTGCCAGATTTCACATTACGATTCATAACAGTGACAAAATTACAGTTATGAAGTAGCAACGGGACAGTTTTATGGCTGGGCGTCACCACAACATGAGTGACCGTGTTGGGAAGCTAGAAAACCACTGCCCGAAGTAAAACACCATGGGGCTGAGACCTAGACAGCAGAAAACCAGCCGGCCTAAATCGACAGACCGTCAGGATGAAGCAGAGGGCTTGGGGGCGCATGGCCCAACCCACGAAGGGGCGGGGCTACCTAGGAGGCGGGGCGGGGCGGGCCTTCCCCTAGAGAACGGAGGGCTGGGAATCTCAGGGGATAAATATTTGATGCGCTGAGAGAAAACAGTGAATTATTCATGGGCCCTGTGGGGAGCTGGCCCAGAGAGGCGGTGGGCCAGGCCTGAGTCTGGGTCTCTAGACAGGTGCGGTGGTTTGTGAAGCCACATGCTATGAGGTGACTGTGTAAGAGGACTAGAGGGTGGTGGGCGCTGGGCTTAAGCCTGGAAGGGTGTGAGAGGGTGCCTGCTCGCATGCAATGGGCACCGCCATGTCTACAGGGAGCGGGGCCAGGCCTGGCAACGCCAGTGTTAGAGCAGGTGTCGGGTCTTGGCCTGGGCCAGGAGGGGACTGTGAGGACAGCCAGAACTGAAAAGGAAGAGAGCGCGACCTGGCCGGCGGCGCGACCTGGCCGAGCTGTTCTCCCTTGTTCAGGTTGCCCTATGAAGCCGGGTAGCATCGCCCCTCCCGCAGCCATCTCTAACCCTCCACATCTGACTCCAGCCCATAGCCCGGGTCCTGCTAGGAATCTTGCTTCTCTCTCTGGGTCTATCACGGGGTCCTGCCCCACACTAATGAGGCCACAAGGCCAGCTCAGGTCTAGGGGAAGAATCACTCCCTTGTCTCAGCACCTCCCGCACACCCCTGCTCAGCTTTCCCATCTGATTGCTGCGTCCTATAGGATACTGTGGGGAAGGGTAGCTTAGCAACAGACCCTCTCTCACGAGCACAAATCCTTGCCTCTGTAGACTCCTGCATGGGATTCCCATGAGTCTCTCTGATGGATAGGATGTATTACTGCTGTATGCCCTCCTAGAGAATCTTGGCCTCCAAATGCCTCAGCTGTCTAATCCCACACTGTCCCTACCAGCTGCTAAACCCAAAGAGCAGTCACAGAGGGAGAGGGAAACATTTCCCCCACATCTTCAGGCACTCCAAATACCAGGGTCAGCACGGTTCCTGCCCGTGCCCTTGACCCCTAGAGCCTGAGATATTCACATGAACCCTCTTGGAGCATCCTTGTCCTGTGAGGCCACACCAGAGCCGGGGCCAGCCAGCCATACCAAACTGTTGATGGGTAGGTTATTGGCAGTTATGTGATTCAGCCCACCTCCCCCAACCCACTTCAGTGACCCTGGGTCCTACATGGACTCCTCCTCCAAACCCCTGGACTCTGCGCCCACCCTCCGTCCCAGGACAACTCCAGAGGGAGGAGGGCAGCCACCCTTCCTGCACACCATGGCTTCACACTACTGAGTCCTGCAACGGGGGAGGGGCACAGAGAGTTAATCACAGGCTGAACCAGTGACATTTGGTAGTGTGGATGGTGACCATAAATCCTAGGAGTGGAGTGGTGGGAAGGCATGGGTCAGCATGAGACCCAGCCTGTGGGAGCCATTGGTGCTATAGCGACAGATAGCCTTTGGCTCCTAGGTTGGGGAGCAAAAGTCTCTCCTTCACTCTTGCTCCCCGGCACCCCTAACTCAAAAATGTCTTTGATTTTTTTAATCACTCCGCAGGCCCCATCCCATAACCATGGACACCCCCCAAATCGCAGTTCCTCTCCTCTAAGCCCTACGTTAAGTCTGCAGGTGTGACGGGCGCGGCTACTGTCCCTTCCACGTGTGTCTCTAAAAGTATGGCAGGCTGCACAGCCCCACCCTTAGGGGCTGTCCATAGGGGAAGAGGGCAGCTCAGGAGAGAGAGTAAGCGATGCCATGAGGTCTGGGACCTCTTCCCTGCTGGCTGGGCAGAGGGCATACTCACCCGCGGCTCACAATGAGGCGCAGCGACTCCAGGTTGCCATGGTAGGCAGCCCAGAGGGTGGGAGTCATGCCATCCTCGTCGGGGGCATTCAGCTCCTTCCGGGTGGCCTCCTTGAGGAGCTCCAAGTAGCCATCCCTGGCGGCGCGGTGATACTGGTCATTCATGGCCATGGCGCCAAAGGGCACGGAGAAGTGTCCCCCGACGGGGAGGGCAAGCCAGGTTAGGACTGAGACATGGGCTTGAGGGAAGGGGCTGGGCAGGGGCCTGGGCCGCCAGCCCCTGCGGCTGCAGCTGGTGAATGCAGAGCGCCAGGGCCACGACAGACTACTGGGACATCTGAGCCGCACACCCGGGAGGGAGGGGGGAATCCATCGCTGTCCCGGGAGCCGCCCAGGAGCTTCCCCTGGGTCCTAAACGCCACGCTTTTCAGCACACAGGCGCGACTCAAGTGAAGTCCAGCTCTCTCGTGCCAAAAGCGTCCGCTCTGGCGTTGCAGCCTTCGAGGCCCAGCATGGGAACATTTACTATGTCCCCGGCAGAGCTCCGAGCCCTGGACTCCCTGGTTTCTTCACCGGTCAAAAGGAAGAGGCCAAGGGTTGGAGAACGGTGTCTGGGGGTGGGATTAAGAGGCCGTTCTGGTCCGGAGGACAGTGAGCCTAGAGGCGCCAGGGGACCCGCTGCAAGCCTGGCCTAGAGCGGAGCGCAGCGGTCCGTGCAGAGCGAGCCTACTCGCGTGGGGTCGGACGACAGCTCTCCAGCAGGGGGC
The DNA here is from genome assembly GCF_030254825.1 of Meriones unguiculatus. Lineage (NCBI taxonomy): Eukaryota > Metazoa > Chordata > Mammalia > Rodentia > Muridae > Meriones > Meriones unguiculatus. Next base: position 6,993,533 of record NC_083355.1, on the reverse strand, counting down.
GCCAGACGACTGCAGGCCTGCTTGCGGGCGACGGCGTGGGAACCAGACTTTGCAGCATCCAACAAGCATCTCCGGGCAGCAGTAGTAGAGATACAGGAAGACCGAACTTGGATCACTCTGAGGGCAGGTGGGGAGAGGGAGGGAACTGTTGTCCCGATCTCGGGGCAGCAAGCAAGATCCAAAATAGAGGCGGCTCCTGAGCTGCGGCGGTGTCGAGGTGCAAGCAGGCACGGGGGGGTGGGGGTCAGCCCTGCGGGCTTTGATCTCTGAGCACCAGGTTGCGGCGGACGCTGGGGGCGGAGGACCCTCTGGGTACCGCTGTATGGGGCCGCGCCCGAGAACCCTGGTCCGGGCCAGAGAGACAGGGTGAGGGGACTCTTAACAGGTAAATATAAATCTCACCTTATCTGGCTTCCCCAAATTCAGCTCGGAGAAAAGATGGATCATGTGAGTGGGACTGAGAGGTTTATGGAGCCGGGCTCTGGTGGCTGTAAATCACTCTGCCCTCTCCGGTATAAAGCACCGGTCCAGCCCGGCGTGGGAGAGAGGAGACGCTCGCTGCCCCTTGACCCCTGACTTGGTGTCGGCTCCCGGTGCAGCCAGGTGCGTGCCCTGGCCAGGGGACTGTCAGATTTGGGGAGTGGGACCTGTAGGGGGTCCGGGCAGTGGTTCTTCTTTCTGTGCTGTATTTCCGGTCCATGTGGGAGAGAGAAGTGCAGCCTTCAGTTTTTCTCCTGTTCCCCAGCGCTTGGCCCAGCACCCTTGGTCCCCACATGCCGGGCTTCCCAAACCCAGGGGTCATGTGGAAGGAAAGGAGAGTCCCCGGGTTGACTTGGAATCCTACCCTTCCCCCTCCCCCGCCCGCCCCGCCGACCTCGCCGTGATCCCTTCCACCTCCTCCAGTCGCCCCTACCATGTCGGAAGAACTGGTCCCGCACCCCAAGGAGAGCCTGCCGGGGCCTCGGGCCAGCCCCCGCGAGGTGTGGAAAAAGGGCGGCCGCCTGCTGTCCGTGCTGCTGGCTGTCAACGTGCTGCTGCTGGCCTGCACGCTCATCAGCGGCGGCGCCTTCAACAAGGTGGCTGTGTACGACACGGACGTGTTCGCGCTGCTCACCACCATGATGCTGCTGGCCGCGCTGTGGATTGCCTTCCACCTGCTCCGCACCGCGCGCCGTCAGGACGCAGTGCCCTACCGGGATGCGCATGCTGGCCCCATCTGGCTCCGAGGTGCCCTGGGAGGTGGGGACAGCAGTGGGGCGGGCAGGGTGCGGGGCAGCAGTCCGGGGCTCGTGGAGGGCCCGCCGCGTGCGGCTTTGGGTAGACAGGTGTGAAGTCCCCTGGAAGAGCTGTGTGGTGGCGAGTATGTGAGAGCTCATTGCGGTGGGATGCAGTGAGGGGGCGGAGGCGGGGAAAGGGGTCCAAGGGGATATTGGAGGTGGAGGGAGCCTCGTCGGCGGCGAGATGTTCATAGAGAGATTTGACTGTGAGCAAAAAGCAGAATAGCAGCTGACAAGTTCTCTCTAGAGGCCTCGCCCTTACCTGCGCAGTGGAGGGGACACGTTGGATGTCCATCCCTCTTTCCGGTCAATCCCGCATTCATTTTCCACCCACCCATTCATCTTTCAGCCCTTCCGTTTGCCCATTCACCTATCCATCATCCATTTATCTGTCTCCCACCCTCTTCATTCATTCACCCATTCATCCATCCACTCAGTAATCTCTCCGTCCATCCATTTGTCCATTAATCTACTCACTCACCCTCCCCACCTCTCCACTCATCCACCCACCTGCTCACTTAGGCACCCAACCTCCGATCCACCATTCGTCCATCTTTCAGACACACAGTTGCCCATCCATGCATTCATCCGATTCTCTCGTCCTCCCAACCTCTCCATCCATCCATTCCTCTATCCAATTACCCACCTACTCCCTAGTCTCACCCTCCCAGCCCCTCACCTTCAGAACCTGCCCTCCCTACAAGCCCTGCCTCCTGCCTATCTGATACACCGCCCCCGCTGGCCCCAATTCCCAGGCGGGCTTGTGCTGTTTGGGATCTGCACCCTTGTCATGGATGTCTTCAAGACTGGTTACTACTCCAGCTTCTTTGAGTGCCAGTCGGCCATCAAGATCCTGCACCCCATCATCCAAGCTGTGTTTGTCATTGTCCAGGTGGGTAGAAGGAATGTCCCCAAGTGGAGGAAAGCCCGATGCTTAGCAAGAGGTTCGGAGAGCTGAGCTCCACACATACCCCCCCCCTCAGCAGTTCAGTAAATGGAATTGGACTGTGGCGGAGATCATATGAGCCCATAAACAAGGAAACACTGACTCATGACGCAGCAGCTAAATGCGAGCTTCTACTTAGGGGGGCCACAATTTTATTTCAGCCTAAGTGGTGCCAGTAATTAACACCGGAGAGGTGCAAGTTGTGACAGCCGGTCCTGTCTGATAGAACCTTGGGTGTCCATGGAGGGCATCAGCCTCTGCCTACCGTCAGGCTGTGGCTTGTTTGAGCTCAGCCACAGCTCTGTGATATTTGTTTAGGAGGCAGGGCATCCCGTAACTTACAGTTTTTCAGACAAGTTCAAATCAATTTCTTTTCTTTTCTTTTGTCCTTTTGTGACTCACTTCATTCAGGCCAGACTGGCCTTGAACTCCTGCTTTCACCTCCCAAGTGTGGGAGATTTTGGGAGCGAGCCACACCTGGCTCTCAGGTTTTTTGTTTTCATGTGTTGTATGAAGACCATTTTGAAAGGGCTGACTAAGCCGAGGCAGGACTGCTCTGCATGGGACCAGAAGAGAAGCTCACGCTCTAGCGTAAGCAAGATGGCCACAGGGATGACGCTGTGCCTCGAAGCACTCCCCTGCCACCGAGAGGTCCACAGTGCCACACATGTGCGGCTGTGGCACTTAATGTAACTTTAGTCTTTTACATTTCATAAGTTTGAAGAGTGCTCAGGGAAAATGAAAACACCTCCACAGCATGGCAGGGAGTCAGATGGGGGAGAGGCCTTTCCTATCCACAAAGGAAGAAGATAGCAGAGATGTGGAAAAAGCATGCAGAGGTGTGGACAGGACAATCTGGATTTCAAAGTTCCAGGCCAGCCTAGTCTACATATGGAGTCCCAGGTCCACCAGGGCTGCCTAGAAAAACCCTGTCTCAGCAACAACAAAATCCTCAAAGACTTTTTTTTTTTTTTTTTTTTTTTTTTTTGTACCTTGAGACCTTGAGCAGGATCTAGTCGGAGGCTGACCGTGCTTCCAAAAATACTTCACTTGCCCCCTCTGTCACTCCAGGCCCCCCAAAATCTCATCAAGATGAAAATGCCTTACAGGTGACATTTTCCCAACCTTTAAGGAACAGAGAGAAAGCCGCTGTTTTTTTTTTTAACAAGTTGCAATCAAAAGAGAAATTATTCATTCTTCTTTGTAAAGCTAACATAAACCTGATCCATTAGTACAAAGATTCTTGGGGTAGAGAAAATGTCATACCGGGTGTAGGTGGGCACTGGGCTCTAGAGATTAGCCCACACACACGGAACTGAGACTGCTCCTCTCTCCATGCAGACTTACTTCCTCTGGGTCTCTGCTAAAGACTGTATCCACGCCCATCTGGACCTGACCCGGTGAGAACACAGCTCAGCGTCTCTGGGCCAAGGGCTCACCTGGCAGGAAAGAGGGCTTGTCATCCTGGGTGTGGCTCTTCTTTTTAAGTCCCGGGTGGGGTCTCACTCACCCCTTCCTCTTTGTCATCTTATCTTTCACTGACTGGATTGTGCCCTTTCCCCTCCTGGGGCCTGAGCCTCAGGACACCCACCGGCCCTCTCTTAGCTGACATCCCATCAGGCTGAATCTTGCTTCCAAGTTCAACTCCTCTGTTCATATGGGCCCATCTGCCTTCCCACTCCACAACCCCCCTCTCGCAGGAGGGATCCCAACCCTGCCTTGCTTTGCCAGGGACCCATAATGAGTCTGAGACTCATGAGCCTTTTATTCTCCTCGTCCATCACTCTGAAACAGGTGTGGGCTCATGTTCACCCTCGCCACCAACCTAGCCATCTGGATGGCAGCAGTAGTGGATGAGTCCGTGCACCAGGCCCACTCCTACAGTGGTTCCCATGGCAACACCAGCCACACCCGCCTCGCCCCTGACCGTAAGTTCCCTGTTAGCACTGGCCCTGTGGCTGCCAGGCACTGGACAGTTGCTTTGCATATTCCTAGTTAGTCAACCGTGCCTTTGCCAGGGCATGGTGGTAAAGGCGGAAGCCGGGGGCCTCCTCCCACTCCAGGCACTCCCTCAGAAGTGTGGGTAGAGGCAACAAGGAACAAGAGCGTATAGTGTCTCCTCATCCTCGGGGTACAGTCTTGGCCATGCTGTCCAGGTCTCCATCCAACCATGAAGAAGCCTAGGCTTCCAGAGGAATGGGCAAGAGTGATGAAGTTGAGGAAAGGGAGGAGAGGCAGAGTGGTTTAGCCTTTCCAGCTGGGAAGGAGAGGCAAGAAATCACCACAGTGTGATGACATCACTTGGACATCTGACTGCCCTGCACAGTGCAAAGTGCCTCAAATGTCCTATTTAACAACTTCCCTTTGAAGATGAATACCATCTCCATCTCATAAAAGCAGAGAGGTTAAGTAGTTGGCCAAGGTCAAGGAGCCTGAAATTGAAGTGTTCAAATGCGACTTTGCTTTCAGCCAGTGAAATACCCTAAGAAAGAACATCCTTCACAGTCCACTTCTCCTCTCTCCAGGACCAAACTAGATAATTAAGACACCTGCATATACTCGGAACCCCTACTGTCACAAAGAAGGATTCAGAAATTGGAAGCACGGCCCTGGCCTGCAAGGAGACCCCAGCACAGAAAAGCTGATAAGGGGCTATGTGGTGTGGACAGGGCGTCCTGATGGGGGAGAGCACAGCCCTAGGCAGAGCATGACCTTAACAGATGAAACTAGAGTAGGAGAGGCTGAGCGTTGGGAGCCGGACGTTTCTCCTTGGCTCACCCACTGCAGCTCTCAGACCTCACTGGGCCTCAGCTTCTTCATCCGTAGACCCAGCTGGGATAGTTCGTGAGCCAAAGGAGCCATTTTCAGAGGCCCAGGTGTCTGAGACAGCAAGTTCTGAATCCCCCCTGGTGTGGCACAAACTGAAGTGATGGGAATGGTGGTGGAGGCCTGGACCACAGCAGCCGGAGCTCTGGGCTGTCAAGTGTGGGAGAGCCGGAGAAAGCTGACCTTGACCTAGGGAGAGTGTGTCCTTCTGTGCGGGCCAGAGCCTGCCCATCTCAGGGAACAAAGGGTCATCGTGGGTAGAGGAATGGAGGTGGGCAGATTTGTAGTTCTTGTAGTGACCTTTGTGGTGAGTATGTGTGTGTTCCTGGTGTGTGTGTGTGTGTGTGTGTGTGTGTGTGTGTGTGTGTACAGAGATTGGAAGACAAAGTTCAGGCGTCGGTCACTTAAGTCACCAGGCTTGGTGACAAACACCTTTACCCGCTGAGCCACCAGGCTTCACCTTACTTTTTGCGGTCACTTAAGTCACCAGGCTTGGTGACAAACACCTTTACCCGCTGAGCCACCAGGCTTCACCTTACTTTTTGAGACAAGTTATCTCACTAAACCTGGACCTCACAGCCTCAGCTAGACTGGCCGGCAAGCCCCAGGGATCCCCTGCCTCTGCTTCCCCAGCACCGGAACCACGTCACCCCCCAAGCTCCTTCTGCGGTGCTATGGAGTCAGACCTAGGTTCTCGTGCCTGCAGGAGACAAGCACTTCCAGAACCACGGCTCCCCCCAGCCGCAGATGTTTATTCTTTTATTCTTTTATTTTTAGCGCCGATTTGTCTTGAAGTGTAACACAATCAGTAGTTATGGAATGACGGGAGATGCCAGACACCAGGAAGGCCCCCGGCCTCACTTGGCACAGACTAGAGGGGAGGCTAGAGCCCAGCCCTGTGTCCCTCTCTCCACAGCAGCGCCTTCGAGTGGCAGCGCCGGAGGAGACCCGTGCCCCTGCAGCACAGCAGTCTGCCAGATCTTCCAGCAAGGCTACTTCTACCTGTATCCCTTCAACATCGAATACAGCCTCTTTGCGTCTACCATGCTCTACGTCATGTGGAAGAATGTGGGCAGGCTGCTTGCCTCCACCCACGGCCACGGCCACTCCCCATCCAGGGTCAGCCTCTTCCGGGAGACCTTCTTCGCCGGCCCAGTCCTGGGCCTGCTGCTCTTCGTCATAGGCCTGGCCGTCTTCATCCTCTATGAGGTCCAGGTGAGCGGAGAGAGAGGCCACACGCAGCAGGCTCTAGTCACCTACTACAGCTTCAATATCGTCTGTCTCGGGCTCATGACCTTGGTCAGCCTGAGTGGCTCGGTCATCTATCGCTTTGACCGTCGGGCCATGGACCACCATAAGAACCCAACACGGACCCTGGATGTCGCCCTGCTGATGGGCGCTGCGCTGGGCCAGTATGCCATCTCCTACTACTCTATCGTGGCTGTGGTGGTCGGCTCACCCCGGGACCTGCTGGGGGCACTCAACCTGTCCCATGCTCTGCTCATGATAGCCCAGCACACCTTCCAGAACGTGTTCATTATTGAGAGCCTCCATCGGGGACCACCGGGGGCCGAGCCTCATGAAATGCCTCCCAAGGAGCCCTGCCAAGGTATCACCTTCGCCAACCTGGACGCCGTCCACACCCTGCCCTCCTGCCCACCCACCCCCAGGCTGGTCAGCCCCAACCCAGAAAGTCCTCAGGAAGCAGTGGCCATCATCTCAGGGCCCACGTGCCACTGGCGACGGCGGTGCCTGAAAGACATCTCTCTGTTCCTCCTCCTCTGCAATGTCATCGTGAGTAGCAGAGGCCTGTGGGGGTGAGCGGGGTGGGGTTGCCCCTAGGCCGGGGGAGAACTGATGATCCCTTAACCTTCTCTGTGTTGCCCCAGGCTCATTCTAGAATCTTATGCAGGAGCAGGTTCAGAGAGGGACGACTGCAGCCATCAGGCAAACAGCATTTCAGGGCCCTCTAGCATGTAGGCAGCTGACGGAGGGGTCCCAGGGAAGGCTGGCATGGGGGCTGGGTGGAAACGAGAGGGAGCTGAGAGCTGATGTGGGGGGTGACGGCCCTCACCCCCGGGTGGGAGGTGTGACTGCTCCCAGGAGCTTGTGACCTGCTTGCTTCTCAGAATAAGTGGGGCGGCTTCAGGAAGTCGCAGAGATGGGCGTAAGTGCGAGCAGTCTGTTGGCAGGATGCAGTGGAGGGCAGGCTTGCAGCAGCTGCCCCCTCCCGGGTGGCTTGGTGACTTGGCAAAGTCAACTATAGAGAGTGGGAGACTTCATCCTTCTCTGGAAGGAAACACCCCGTGCAGAAGCCCTCATAATAAGAGGACACCCCCAAAGGGAAACAGTCCTAGCATAGCCAGACATAGCCATGACCCAGTGTAGACATGACCCCCAACGCAGAAGTATCTGAGACAGAAATGTGCGTCCATGGGGATCGCAGGCCCCATGTCCCAGGATTTGCCCAACCCTCAGATGGAAAATATTAGAAAAAAATCTAATCATATTGAATGCACGGGTTTCTTACTTGTCATTATCCCCTAAATAAAACAAAGTACCAACTATCCCCATTACGTTTGCCTATTGTGAACACAGCAATTTGAAGTATACAGGAAGTGTTGTGTAAGTTATTTTATGTTAGGGACTTGTGTGCTGGTTCCCTAAAATATCATTTCCAGGGTGAATTCTTTAACCCCCACCTACACCAAATGATAACTGTGCATCTTAAGCAGAAACAAAACAAACAAACAAAAAAAAACTGTAATGAAATCTGACTCCATAGAGAAACAGCTGTTTGACTATATCATACAGTAGAATATCCCTAATACAGAAACACCCTTAATGCAGGCATATTCTGAGGCTGAGAGTATGACATCCCATCCCCCATGCAGACTTCCAACAGTCAATTTGACTTTAAAGAAAAAAAAAAAAGTCAGTCATCAATCCCTAACCTCACCAGTAGAAGCAGTAAGGCTCGGAACTTCATTGTGTCTGGGGCCCACTTTGGTACATTGAGTCCTCTGCCCCTGGCCCCCACTTTCAGCCTGGCCTTTCTCTACCGAAAGGCTGTTCTTGCTCCAGGTATCTGAGTCTGAATCACTCATGCCAGCGTTCTCCCCATCTCTCATTTTCTAAAATAGAAACAGAGTCGGGGTAGGATATGCTATCCTCCGAGAATGGAGTTAGTTGACATAGGGGTTAGGCTAGCCTTGAATGTTTGGTCCTCTGCCCCATATCCCTTACCCCTAAGGTCTGAGTTCCTCTCTGGAGGTGAAGCGGGAGACTAGCCTTAGACTTCTCCCATGCATGGAAGGGATGGGGAAACACAGGAGTAGAGCTCAGGGGAAGGTTGGAGAGGGAGGCCCTAGGCTTGACTGCCTTTCTTCTACCACCAGCACCCACACTCACATCTCCCCACTTCCTCCTTCAGCTGTTAGCATCAGTTCCTTATGTCACCACTGAGACATCCATCTGCTAGGAGGGCAGGATAAGGGGGTGGGAGGAGAAGCTTCAGGTGGACACCTAGCCCGGAAGTGTGTCCAGTTAGACACACTTCTCCAGCTCCTCAGCCAGGCCCTGTCCACGATGCTGGAGGCCAGCCCTGGTGACACTCAGTCCCTGATGGCCATCCCAGCCAATTAGAAGGCTGGGATCCCTTTCTTTTCTGCTCAGCAAAGCCCACAGAAGTCACAAGCAGGCTCCTGATGCACACCTCTCCTCTCTCCCCACCCCCCACAGCTATGGATCATGCCTGCCTTTGGCGCCCGCCCTCACTTCAGCAATACCGTGGAGGTGGACTTTTATGGCTACTCCCTCTGGGCGGCCATTGTCAACATCTGCCTGCCTTTCGGCATCTTCTACCGAATGCATGCTGTGTCCAGCCTGCTGGAGGTCTATGTACTGTCCTGAAGCTCTGCACAGAGACAGGGCCCAGGAACACCAGTACCTGGCAGTGAGTCTGGCTGGCACTCACTCCCTGCCTGCCCCAGACTACAATTTCCACCAAAGTATATTTTTCCAGGATGAGTTTTTAAATCAAAATCAAGACATGCCTATTTGCTCCTGCATGATCCTGGAGCCTGGGGAAACTGAGGCAAGGAAGACTACTCCCTGCAGCATTCCCTAGGACCATGCGGGGTCTGGAAATACAGTCTCTGGCCCCATCTCTAATCCCAGCCATGTGGCCCATACATTGTCTGGACCGAAGAACCAATAAACCTACAAGCATCCCTTTGTCCCCTCTTCTTGTCGTAGCTACCTCATCTGTGGTGATCACAGGAAGTCAGTCAGACATCCACCTTTTCAGTGGGTGAGCTGAGTCCACACTGCAGACTTCCTAAACAGTGGTGACAGGGTGACAGGGAGGGAACCAGCGGAGTGCCCATGAGTGGGAGCATCTTTCTTACCGTGCAGGAAATTTAGGGAGGACTGATTTCATCTAATGCCCATGCTTTGTAAAGAAGGAACTGAGGCTCATAGATATAAGGAACCAGAGCCTTTCTGCCAACAACAATAATTTGTCAGCTGTGTGTATGTGCACACACATGCGTACATATGTGCAGGTCAACCTTAAGAACTCTCCACATTGCCCCCCCCTTTCAATGTGTGTGTGTGTGTGTGTGTGTGTGTGTGTGTGCACATGCATGAGGACATACAGAGGCCTGAGGTTGATGTCAGGAATCACCCCTGGTTCCACGTTCATCTTATTCCTTGAGGAAGGGTCCCTCAATCAAATTCAGAGCTCATTTCATATGGCTAATCTTGGTGGCCCGCTAACTCTGGGGATTCCTCATCTGCCTTCTCAGGCTAGAATAACAGGGAATAGGCCACAGCCATGGGGGGTTGCCATTTCCATGAGTTCTGTGGATCCGCACAAATGCTTTAGCCTGTGAGCCAGCACTGGCTTTGCCCGCACACACGTCATCAGATCCTGTGAGATAAGAGCTACAAACAGTTGTGAGCTGTCACGTGGGACCTCTGGACGTGCTCTTGACTGCTGAGCCATCTCTCCAGGCCTGATCATTTAAGACAGCTTTCTCACAAGGAGCTCACCGTAGCCACCGCGCTCCGGAGATCCTCCTGTCCTCTGCCCAAACCCCTATATTCTAAGTGTGCCCCCACACTCCAGCTCTTATGTGGTGCTGGAGAGCCAAGTCAGGTCCTCACTTGGTGACAACACTTTGTCACTGAGCTATCTCCCCGTCCTCAAACTTTTTTTTCTTTTTCTTTAATGAGCAGCAGAGGTTTTTGTTGCTGTTGCTGCTTGTATGCTTTGTTTTGTTTTGTTAAATTATACACAATTCTCAGAGTGGCTTTTCAGATTCGAGTACTGGCATATTGGGTGCCTCGGACAGAGGTCCTGGTGTTCTGGGAACGTTCACAGTCCCCTCTGCTTGCTGGTGTGAGATGTGCAATGGGCCAGTCATTGCTATCCTCTTGTGGGACTATGGGAGGTAATCTTCCACCTGTCTGAACCGAAACCCATTCACTCAGAGCAAAAGACATGTTTCCTTCAAATCATCTCAGGAACATGAGCACAGGTGGGAACACAGTATGGATACAAGCAGATGCTCCCGACCTAAAAGGAGTTGGGGTCCTCACCCCAGGGACCTCCCTCTATTTCCTCACCTTGGGGTCCCGAGGGCCCTGTCCAAAGCCACAAGACTTCTGCTCTGCCACAGCTGTGCATAGACATGGAGGAAGCAGGAGAGACAGCAAAAGCCAGAGGGTCAGGGCTGGTTTTGGGTTACGATGCCTTGTTGTTGTTTTTTTTTTTTTTTTGAGACAGGGTCTTGTGAAGTCCAGCTGGCCTCTAGCTCCCCATGTAGCCAAGGATGACCTTTAATTCCAGATGGTCGTACCCCCCCACACACACACCTGAGTACTGGGATTGCAGGTAGCATCATTCAGCTTGTTTTGATTATGTTTAATTTTTTTAGTATATTTTAATTTGAGTGTCTCTCTCTCTCTGAGTGTGTGTGTGTGTGTGTGTGTGTGTGTGTGTGTGTTCACCTGCTGTGGAGTACCACCAGAGGTCAGAGGACAATTTTCAGAATCAGTTCTTACCCTCCACCTTATGGTGAGCACTGAGCCATCCAGCCAGGCCTTTTTTGTGAGAGTCAGACATTGGAATGCAGGCCTCACAGCCGGGAGGGAGGGAGAGTCAGACCTGGATTGGGCTGAGTGGTGGTGGGGGTAATGACATTTAGGAGTGAGGACAGTGACACTTAGCACAGGAGACATCAGAGGAGAGAGTACCTGGCCTCTGGCATCAGCGTGAGGTCCATAGGTCTTTGAGGCTGCAAAGGCTGGGCCTGGTAGGGATGTGAGACAGAAAGGGAAGGGGACAAGAAGGGACAGACCACAGAAGATCCAAAGGACTACTGCCTCCTCTGCTTCCTAATTCCATCTCCCACCTTGGGGTCTCTTCTATGAAAACTTCAGTTGTTGATCCTGAAAGGTCGCTTTGGTGTTAGGTCAGCTAAGTAGGGTGTGGAAAGTAGGTGAGCTGAACCTGGAGAGGAGAGGGTCCCATTTGCAGCTCAGCATCCACAGGCAAGCATGGCCTGAAGCCAGCAAGTTCTCAGTGCGGGCCTGAGGACAAGCCACCCCACTCCACCCTAGGGGCTGCCCGGACCAAGACCCTGCATCCGGCATCCGCCCCGCCTCCCGCCACGCCCTCCCGCCCAGCCGCTCTGCCATTGGCTGCCCGCCCTGTGCCGGAGTCCCGGCGGAGTAATTAAGGAGGGATTAATGAGATTCCCAAAGTCAACAGAAAAATCGATGGGCCTTGGAGCCCGAGCGGGCGGCTGCGCAGTCTCGAGGGGGGGTGGGAAGGGGAGGAAAGGGCGTCGAGGCAACTGTCCCAGGGAGCTCGGGGCCTCACCTGGACGGCGGATCGGCGCTGCAGCCCAAGCGCTGGAGACCCCGCGACGATGGCTTCGCAGACTTCAGGTAGGGCTCCCTAGCACGACCTGGGACCCCGGGGACAGCTCACTGAACCTTTCCTGGAAACCCATCCTCACGCTCACTGCTCCAAAGTGGGGTGCCTGAGCCGGGGGCTGCAAGGATTGGAGAGGTCAGAAAGAGTGGGCTGGCCGGAGACTGTCTCCTCTGTATCGCGCGCCTAAACTGTGGCTCTGCGTCTCATCCTCCTCCCCACCTTACCCCCCTCCCCGGTTGAAGGGTCCTCACAGCCCAAATAGGGCACCCAGGTCTAAAAGAAGCCAGAAACCTGGGTGTATGATTGGTTAAAAGAGTCTAGTGTTGGGGCTGCCTAGACCTCTCTCCCGGGCTCTGAAATCCCCAAGCTTCCCTGCCGGCGCTCCGCAGCCTCCCTTGGAGCTGGCCCTGCCAGCCCTGTGGCCTCGACGGCTGTCTTCTTTCGTCGCCCGCCTCTGAATGCAACCCATAAACCAGTTTGGTGTCTAGGACTTCCCTGGGACTGGCGTCATGCAGAGAGGCGTGCCAAGGGTGGTGGAGTTCTAGTTGGTTCCAAGCGCGTTGGTTCTAGCCCTTTTCCTGGACCCCTCCATTCCCACCCTAACATCTTGCCTGGTATTGAACCGTACCTTGAACCTGACATTGAACCCCTTGATAGCCGCTGGTGGGGCACTGAACCTCGGGCGTGGGAATGTCGGGAAACCATCCGAGTGTGAACCCTTTGAAGGAAGAGGACCTGGAACCTTGTTCACAAACATGGACCAGGCATGACTCTTCGGGTATTTTCATGTATCAAATCACTAAACTCTGACAACACTCCCGAGTAAGGTAATCGTGTATCCATCCCTCCGGGTATTCATTCAGCAGTTGTGGGGCGGAAGATGGGGCTCAGTGGTACTGCCTCAGTCCGGCTTGTGCAAGCTCACACCGAGTGTGAGCTAGTGAGGCTTACTGAGCACCGGGCATACTCTTCCACAGTTGCTCTTTCATTTCAAAGAGGAATGAGAACACTGACTACAGAAAATGAGGAGCTTGGCCAAGATCGCAGGGATGCTAAATGCCATCCGGGCTCTTGATCAGTCGGGGATGGGGAAGAGAGGGCAGACTGTGGGGAAGGTGAGGTGGAGCCACCAGGGCTGGCAGAAAAGGAGCAGGGAGGTGTCCTGGGAGTCTGACATTGCTCAACCTGGGTGAGGGATGCGGAAGATAACCATCTGGAGCACCTCTTTCGCTGCACCAGGATGGAAAGGGTTAAAGGGTAATGGGCAGGCTCTCCACTAAGGTGCTGAACCCCCCCCCCAACAGCCAGAGTCTAGGGTGTACGTTGAGTGGGCTTTAGGACTGTGCTAGACTTGGAGAGATGAGTGGCACAGGGCCTCATCTCTGCCCCAGATCTTGATGAACCAGCTCATGATGGTGCTCTCTCATGCTCAGCAGAGGAGTGGTCAGCCTAGCAGCCACTCGTCTGCCTGGGCAAAAGGAGGGCTTCCCCATGAAGAGACTGAGTGAGGGGCGTTCATAACAGAAAAGAGAGAAAGAGCAGCAGAAGAGACATGGGAAAAGTGGGACACAGGGAACATGGGAGTTTTCTACCTGGGCTTGAATGGATACGAGCAGCCTGGGGTGTGGTCAGGAGTTGGACAGGGAAGAGGTAGAACTGGCCCATGGGTGACAACATGGACCAGCAGAGGAGAGAGAGTTGTTTATAAAATCTTGAAAATGGTCCAAGTTTAATTCTTCACTGTCCAACAGAGAACAGCAGGGGCTATCAGTTCTCAGTATCTCTCAGGGTACGTGTGAGGAAATCGGGCCCCAGGGAGGCTGTGATTAGAGCTGGTTTGGTAAGGGTCCTGAGCAGTGATTCCTAACACCCCTTTGGGGGTTCGAAAGACCTTTTCACAGGAGTCGCCTAAGACCATCATCAGAAAACACAGATATTTACATTATGATTCATAACAGCAGCAAGATTACAGTTATGAAGGACCAATGAAAATAATGTTATGGTTTAACGTGAGGATCTGTATTAAGAGGTCACAGCATTAGGCATATTGAGAACCACTGGTCTTAAGGGACAGACAGAACAGAGCTCCATTAATGAAGATAAAGCATGCTGGGCAATGCAATGAGCAAGGAATGCTGGGAATGGTAAGAAGGGACCATCACCCAGCCTGGGTAAGTCCTAAAGGACCAGCTAGAGCAAAGAGGACCAAAGAGGACCAGCTAAAGGACCAAAGAGCAAGGGGGTGGGAATCATAGATCATGGATGGAGGCATGTGCAAAGACAGGGAGGCAGGTAGAGTCGGGGCCATGGGAACTATAGCAGGGTGCTGCAGCCCATGGGAAGGGCAGTAGGGCCTGAGGCTGTGCTAGGGAGGGAAGTGAAGACAGGAGCAGGAAGCAGGAGCAGGAAGCACCAGCAGCCACTGCTCCTTGAACACCGTGTGCACCGGGCCTCTATTGGCACACACTGTCTCATTTTACTCAGAAAGGCCCCATAAGTCTTGGACTTTAGACTGAGGGCAACTGGCTGTCTTTGTAGGACTCTCAGTAGGGGGCGGGCACCATGAGCAAGAAGGCCAGTTCAGGCGAGAGCAGATAGGCTCCACACTAAAGTAGTAGTTAATCTAAGAAGCCAGGGAGGCATAGAGGAGCATGTATAGTCCCTGCACATGGGAGGCAGCAGAGGCAGGACAACTGAGAGTTCAAGGCCAGCTTGGCCTACAGAGCCAGTCTATAAAGAAAGCTAACAAGAGAGAAACCAAGAGGGAGAGAAAGAGAGACATGAAGGGAGGAAGGCAGGCAGGCAGTGTGGGAACTGGGATGAACAGGTCTGGGTTCTGAGGGGATGCATAGTCTGGACAGAAGCAAAGATGAAGCTGAGCTCACTGCTAGGAGATGTGAACCCAGAACCCCCCTGGGATCATGAGCATTAGAAAGCAGGAGGTGGGGTCAGTATAAACTGAGAGCTCTGAGGCCAGAACGGCTGGTGGCAGGGGCTCTCGGGGAGCCACTGGGGCAGCAGATCTGGGAAGCATGCAGGAGTGGCAGAACCATGTTAGTCTGTCTCGACCCAGTCCCCCTGGGGAAGGGAGTGACCAGGGTGTTCCAAAGGGACATCACTGCAGCTATTGGGTGGCCCAAGATTGGGCCCCAGCAAGTGGCTAGCCTGAGAGAAAGCTTCAGATGAGCAAGGAAATGGCAAGAGGCATTCAGGAAAAGAGGAGGATCAATACACTGTCCTGTTGCATTATAGGTTAGCTGGGAGTAGAGTTGGGGCAAACAGAGCAAGTCAAGCACATAGCATTCATGCTGATCCTACCCATCCTGTACACAGGGCAGACATTGCAAATCAATCACAGAGCTCTTCTCCCAAACTTTTAATGAGTTTTAAGATAAATTTTGGTTATACTGCTAATTGTCTTTAATTATCATTTAAGAAGAACACTGGAACTAAGAGGGAACTCTCCGCTCTCCCAGTCCCTTCATCCTTCCCCCAGAAAGAACTCCATCGTGAACCCGGCGAGTGTCATCTGGACCTCGCCGGCATCTGTAGATACTCCAGTGTACCCGTAATAGAGTATTCTTCCAGCGTTCTTTCCCACCAAGCTCAGGCTCAACCTCAGGATCAACACAGCACCGTGGACTCTCAGGGAGACCGCCCCTTACCCTCCCTCCTGACTCCATGAGTGGCGTTCCTCCGTAAGTTAGCAGGTTCACACTGACTTTTGCTGCTGAGAGGTCTCAGCTCTGAAAAAAAGCCCAGTGACCGGGCAGTACTCAAGTGACCCTCGCTGCCTGGACAAAACCGTTGTCCCACTTCAGGACAAGGCGTTGAGTTGAGAAGTGAGGTGGCCTAGTCATGGTCAGGGAGGGAAAATGGCCCTCGGTGTATTCAGAACAATCCTCTGTGCTCATGCGCAGCGAGAAGGGCTTCTGTAAGTCTCTTGGTCTGTCTCAACCTTGGGTCCCGTAAGGTATATGGGGCTGCACCAATGTCCCCCCTAGAGAGGTTCTGTAGTGTGTGCTCTTCATACAGACGTTAGGAGCTGGGATGGATGCCAACCCAGGGCCCCTTGCCAGCCAATCTATTTAATCTCTCTCCCTCTCCAGCCCCCGCTGAGGCTGCACCCATGCCTTCTTCAGAATCAGAGGCCGCTGAAGCAGCATCTACCTACAACCAAGTAGACACAGAGACCAAGCACACAAGGCCCGCGTACCCCCCAGAGCAGAAGTCCTGGCTGGCGCGGCATTTCTCACTGCTGTTGCGGAGAGACCGGCAGGCCCAGAAGGCTGGGCAGCTCTTCTCGGGGCTCCTGGCCCTCAATGTGGTATTCCTGGGTGGGGCCTTCATCTGCAGCATGATCTTCAACAATGTGTCGGTCACCCTGGGGGACGTGTGGATCCTGCTGGCTGCGCTGAAGGTCCTCTCGCTGATGTGGCTCCTCTACTACATGGTGGGCACCACACGGAAGCCCCAGGCAGTGCTCTACCGGGACCCCCATGCGGGACCCGTTTGGGTGAGGGGTGAGTGTTCTGTGCTAGGTGGGTGGAGAGGGCCGGGCAAGGAGAACCTGTCCGGAAGCAGGCAGCCATCCCCACCTGCCCATCCTCTCCTGGCCAGGCTCCCTGGTGCTCTTCGGCAGCTGTACCGTCTGCCTGAACGTATTCCGCATGGGCTATGACGTGAGCCACATTCACTGCAAGTCGGAAGTGGAACTCATCTTCCCAGTCATTGAGATCGTCTTCATGACCGTCCAGGTGAGGGGGCTCTCACACCCCCATACCTGCAGGGACGCACATACCTCCCAGCCTATACTATAACCAGCCACATAAGTAATGTCTCCTGGCCCCAGGGCGTAGACACGTCCATCACAGCCCACCTCCGTGTACACACACACACACACACACACACACACACGCTCCTCTGCACACATGCACCTCCACACACGCCTGCCTCCCGGATGTAAACGTCTATACGCACATTTGCCTACACATACCTGCATACACTTAAACTCAGCTCCCCGGTGTCCCTGCTTCTCCAGCTGTTGACTCTCTGCTATGCTATGTTTACATCACCCTTAGCCCTCTCACCAAGCAGGTCTCTCCCTCTCCTCGAGCAGTAGCAATCGAGTCCCTTTTCATAGCTGAGGGAGCTACAGCACCGAGATGCTCACCACTGGCCTAACACCAGCCAGTAAAAGGAAGTGGCAGAGCCAGGATTCCAACCCACACTTCCTTACGGGGTCTTCCACTGCAAACACACACACACACACACACACACACACACACACACACACAGCTGAAGTGCTCCTCCAATGCCCCGACACACCGCCAGCCCCTGGGCTCACGGCCCTGTCTCTTTCAGACTTGGGTGCTCTGGAGACACTGTAAGGACTGTGTTCAGGTGCAGACCAACCTCACCAGGTAAGATGTCTCCTTGGCTGGAGTTTCCCCAGACAGGAGCCTGCAGCTGTGGGTTAGTGTGGGATGCATCCTGAGTGACACCTCAGGGCAGATGGTGAGGAGGGGGCCCTCGGAGCTATTCAGGCTGTGTGAGCAGAGCGCGTGAGCAGAGTATGGTCCTTCCTTCAGGTGTGGCCTCATGCTGACCCTGGCCACAAACCTGCTGCTGTGGGTTTTGGCTGTGACCAATGACTCCATGCACCGTGAGATCGAGGCTGAGCTCGACGCCCTCATGGAAAAGTTCTCAGGTACAAAAGGGACTAGAACTTTCCCCATCACATTTATGTGCACACACACACACACATGGGAAGCACACACAGTTGGGAGTACACTCAAGGCCAAGTCATTGTTAAACAGAAAAGTATGGGCTATAGAGATGGTTCTCTATAAAGTGCTTGTCACACAAGCAGAGACCTGAGCTTGGTCCCTAGAAGCCTACATTTTAAAACACACACACACACACACACACAAAAAAAAAAAAAAAAAAAAAAAAAAAAAAACAGCTAGGCATAGCCAGACACCGTAGCTCGAATCTTTAGTCCCAGCACTTGGCAGGCAGAGACAGAAGGATGTCTGTGAATTCAAAGCCAGCCTAGTCTACATAGTGAGTTCCAAGCCAGCTAGGACTACACAGTGAGGAAAGAAAGAAAGAAAGAAAGAAAGAAAGAAAGAAAGAAAGAAAGAAAGAAAGAAAGAAGGAAGGAAGGAAGGAAGGAAGGAAGGAAGGAAGGAAGGAAGGAAGGAAAAGACCAGGAATGGCCTGACAGATCAATTTTTGGGACTCACTGGCCAGCCTAATTGATGAACTCTAGGTTAATGAGAGACTGTCTCAAAAGAAAAAAAAAGCAGACAGGAGACTTCCTAAGGGATGGTACTGGGTATCTTCTGGTGTCTGTTTGTCTGTGCACACATGTGTACACACACAGTTCATGTGTCAATGGTCTCCTTCATGCTCCACCAGGGCCTGGCACCTGTCCAATCCCTGCAGCCATGATGCTGTCAACAAGCCAGCCATTAATCCTGGTTGAGTTGGTCACTAATCAATCTCTCAGGCATGCACCCAACCCATGATATATGTACTTTACTTGTAAGAGACTAAAAAGCCTTTGGGACTGAAAGGAATGTTGTCCTAATGCAATCTTAGTATCTAAACATGTCAGCAGGGGGAGGAGATTTGTGGGTAGAAAACTCCCCACATTATCCCATCTGGCCAGTCCTGAACCTGTATGGTCTGCCCTTTGAAGCAACATCCCATAAATCCACACGAGGAGTTGGCAGTCTGTAGGATTCTGCCCCACCCATGTGGCTGCCCCACCCACAGGTGGCATCAATGGCCTGTGTGCACCAGCTCTCCTGCATTCACACACCCAGCGCATGAATCATGCCATCATGCCTGTCTGCTGCGGCCACCTCTCACTTTCTGTTTGTACTTTGCACAAAAAGTGCAAAGAGGGAGCTTCGGCCAAGTGACATCATGGATGCGTGTGCGGATGTCTGTGGCCAGGGGTTGGGACAGAGACTCATTCATGCCAGGCAAACACTCTACCACTGCCACACCCACAAGGTATTACTATTGTGTGGTTCCAAGGGCCCAGGGGCCAGTCAGCTGACACCACGACCTCCAGGCTCAATGAAAGACCCTGTCTCAAAACATTAGGTGGAAAAGCAACTGAGGAAGACAGATCAACATCAAATCTATATGCATACAGGTGCATGAGTGAGTGTTACAGCACACACACACATACACACACACACACACACACACCAATTATGCAATGTAGTTGATTACATTTTTTTTTTTGAGGCAGGGTCTTACATAGCCAAAGCTGACCCCAATTTCCTGATCTTCTGCCTCAGCTTCCCAAGGGTTGGTGATAGGGTTGTGAGATACTAGTTCAAGTGTGTTGGTTGTTTTTGCAGTGTAGGGGTTCAAACTCAGGGCCGTAGGTTAGGCAAGTACTCTACCTCAGCCAAGGTTGGCCTTGAATGTGAGATCCTTCTGCCTTGGTCTCCCAAGTAAGTGTGTGTCACCATGCATGGCACTTTGGTTAAGATTCTATTTTTTTTTTTTTTTTAGTTATTAATTTTATTCTTTCTAAGTTTTTGTGTGTGGCTATGCGCATGAGAATGGGCTGTGCACACGAGTGTGGGTGTTTGCAGAGGCAGGAGGACGTCAGATCCCTTGGAACTGGAGTTGGGCTTGTGATGTGGGTGCTGGGAACCGAACCTGGGTCCGCTGCAGTGGCAGTCCGCTAACCCGTTTCTCCAGCCTCCTTTTAAGGTTCTTTTTTTCTTAATGACCTTGATGTTTTTTCATTTGTTTCCCAGTGATGGCTTTTAGCTCCGCCCTGCCCCCTGAGGTATGGCCCAGGGTTTGACTTGGATTCGATTCAGTCAATCTGGCACCCACGTGACACTGTGCACTCATCCAGCGGGGCTGATTTCTAATTCCCCCGTATGTGCTGCTGAGGCCGGTCACTGTGTTCAGGTGCGCCAGCCCGATTTCTTATCACAAATGCCCGGTCTGCTCCGCCAACCAAGCAACATGTGGAGGTGATGATCCGAGTCAGCCACAGCGCATCTGAAATGCTTTACTGAGGCTCGGCTTTACCTAGAGTCTCGAATCCCTTTGTAAATCCCTTTGTGATCATTTTGTGATTTCCGACCTCTGTGCTCCAGCCTCAGATGTGTCTGTAAAATGAACATCTGGCTGGGTCCTGTCCGGATCCGGCGTGCTCCAGGAGGTGGGTGAGAGGCATTGGCGCCACTGGCTTCCTCGGCGCAGGGGCCTGCCTGAGAAGCCGCCTTCTCCCGCCCCGTCCCCTCTCAGGTAACGAGACCAACACGTGCATGTGCCTCAACGCCACCGTGTGTGAGGTCTTCCAGAAGGGCTACCTGATGCTGTACCCCTTCAGCACCGAGTACTGCCTCATCTGCTGCGCCGTGCTCTTCGTCATGTGGAAGAATGTGGGCCGCCGCCCGGCAGCCCACCCGGCTGCCCACCCCAACAGGCCGCCCTTCCGCCTGCACGGGGCCATCTTCGGGCCGCTGCTGGGCCTCCTGGCACTGGTGGCTGGCGTGTGCGTCTTTGTGCTCTTCCAGATAGAGGCGAGCGGCCCTGACATCGCCCGCCAGTACTTCACCCTCTACTACGCGTTCTACGTGGCCGTGCTGCCCGCCATGAGCCTGGCGTGCCTGGCAGGCACAGCCATCCATGGGCTGGAGGAGCGCGAACTGGACACCCTCAAGAACCCCACGCGCAGCCTGGACGTGGTGCTGCTGATGGGCGCCGCTCTGGGCCAGATGGGCATTGCCTACTTCTCCATCGTGGCCATCGTGGCCACGCAGCCCCACGAGCTGCTCAACCAGCTCATCCTGGCCTATTCGCTGCTGCTCATCCTGCAGCACATCACGCAGAACCTCTTCATCATTGAGGGCCTGCACCGCCGCCCCCTCTGGGAGCCTGCGCTCCCCGGAGTGATGGAGAAGCAGGATGCTGAGCTGCCCCGCAGAGGCTCCCTGCGGGAGCTGGGCCAGGACCTGCGGAGAGCCTCCAGGGCCTACATCCACTCCTACAGTCACCTCAACTGGAAACGAAGGATGCTCAAGGAGATCTCCCTCTTCCTCATCCTCTGCAATATCACGGTGAGTGTCTGGGCAGAGCCTCTCGGGGAGTGGGTGTGCTGTGGGGTGTGGACCCAGAGCCCCTCACTCAGGAAGTCACTCATCTCTTTCCAACTAGCTTGATGCTGCTTGAGAGCCGGGAGTTTCTCCAGCAGCTCCCTACAAGCTGCCTGGCACAAATTAATGGGCTCAGCACCTAGCAAAGATTCTGACCCCCGAAAGCTTGCAGTCTAGATGGGGGAGATGCCACATGGCTGACCAGAAAATGAACCCTGAACTCATCATCCATTGAATTTGGCCAAATGAACAGCCTAGAACTACTTATTTTCTATTAACCTCTAGTGGAAGAGGCTAGTGCTGATCTCAGCCTCTGGTGGCTGCTAAGTCACAGGCCCAAAGGTCCATGTACACACCTTTAATCATCACAGTACCTCCAAAGGACAGGCAATGTTACTGTCCGCCCCCTCTGACAAATTGAGGCTTCTGTTGTCTGATTGGCCCAGCTCTCAGAGCCTGGAAGTGGCAGATATGGGACAGCTGTGGGTTGTTTCGCTCCAAACCTCTCAAAGCACGGAAAACATGCCTCAGATGTGAAACAGCTGGTCCATGCAGAGAAGAAATGATAAATTGGCTTTAAACTATGTCAGGAGTTCAGAGACGGAAGTATGGGTCCCAAGAGCCAAGACAGGTCTCTGGGAGGTTGATAAGGTTGGCCTGGGCTTTGGAGAGTGGGTAGCATTCTCATGAGAGGGCAGGAGGGGATGCAGGTGGCTGTAACTAGCAGGAACAGTAAAGCCTGAGCTCGGGGCTTAGGGCACAAACAGTTCAGCGTGGCTGCCTAGATTTCTAGCTGGATGGTCCTGCCAAGTGCCACGTATAGAAGCAGTCCTCTAGGGCTCAGCCTGGACTCGGGGAAGCCGAGGTAGCCAGGGCTGTCTGTGTCAGGGGGTGAGAGCGATACTAGCACTGAATGGACACCTTGCTTGAAAAGCCCCAGGATGTTGTGGGTGGGAACAGCGAGTTGCAGACATGGCTGGTTCCAGGTCAGCCTCCCCTGAGCTGAGCGCTTTAAGATTTAGGAGAGACCCTCCCTCACCCAGCAGCCTCCTCTCTCTCCCCAGCTGTGGATGATGCCGGCGTTTGGCATACACCCTGAGTTTGAGAATGGGCTGGAAAAGGATTTCTATGGCTACAGGACCTGGTTCACCATTGTCAACTTCGGCCTGCCTCTGGGGGTCTTCTACCGCATGCACTCTGTTGGGGGACTGGTGGAGGTCTACCTGGGAGCCTGAGGAATCCAGTCACAGCAGAACCCAAAAGTGCCAAGACAGAAAAAAAAAAAAAAGGTTGGAGAATCTGGGCAGACACATCACCTCAGGAAGTACAGAAACCTGCCAGGGGTTCCCAAAGTGACTTTCCTCAACCTGACTGAGAGGAGAGGGTGTGCCGGGAGCTCAAAGGGCAGAGCTTGGAAATGGAGTCTGAGCACCACCTGGCCAGAGCCTCTTCACAACAGTCCATGTAGTCAAGGATGTCCCCCAGGGGACAGGCAAAGGCTATTGTCTGTGAAGGTCAGTATGAAATCATGGAAGAGGCTGAGTCCTTCTGTGGAAGAGACTCATGGACATCCTGGAGGCTCAGAACTCCTACTGGGAGCTCAGAACCCAGCACTCCAAACTTGGCAGGCAGCCCTGCCCCTCTCCCTGCACACCCCGTCACCTAATGAGCTCATTAATTAGCTGCCAGGCAGAGCCCAACAGCTCTTTCCTGCTTTCATAAACCCTGTTTGTTCGATCGATTCCATTTGGCCTTTGTGGCATTTGTTCCTGGGGACAGAACTGCTGCTCTAAGTGCAGCAGGAAGGATGGTCCTCTCAAGCAAGACGGTCCCGTTCCTCAGCCAGGAGCGGTCTACACCTGACCCGCTCTGTCTGATCCATGGACAGCATGAAGAGATGGGCCTGGGCTTGCATAGCTCTGATCTCCACCCTTCGCCAGTACCGTCTCTTAGAACAGAGCCTCAGGGACATTTTTGCAACTGGCTCACTATGGGTGGTCACTGTGGCCTCTGCCTGCCCAGTGCCCAGGCCTGCTGGTCCTCTGAGCCACTGGGTGGGGCAGGAAGGTGAGCAAGCAGACGACAGCGCTCCATCCATCTCTCTGAGCCCAGAACAAATATGTCCAGGGCGAGGCCCCGAGAGTGCTGTGCTGGCCCCGCAGCCAAGTCTCTGCCCTTCCTGAACTTCCCCTGCTCCCATGAAGGCCTCACACTGTCAAGCCCAGGGATGATGACCCAGGCCTCCTCAACACTGGTTCTGGCTACCTGAGGCCATACAGAGAACTTAGAGTCAGGCCTTTGGCTTCTCCTGTGTGGGCTTTTCTCTGGGTAGCCACAATCAAACCCTGGGTGACAAGAGCCCAGGTAGTTTCACATACACACACACACACCCCAAATGACAGATGATGGTTCAGTCAATGGGTAAGAGTCCTCAGGGGATGAACTCTGGGGTACAGAGTCCCCAATTGCCCTGCAGATGGGTGCCCTAGCCAGATACCTCCCCCAACTCCAGGCACAGAGGCACAGCACAGAGAGGGAAATTTTATTGTGTGAAGTATCTGATTGTACAGAGCGAACATTGTACTGCCACAGGTGGGCCAAGAGCGACCCAGAGGCCAAAGCCGGGACTGGTAGAATGTGGCCCCCACCACCACCCAGGCAGCAGGCAAGGCAGGGACACTGGCATCCTTCAGGCCCCACCAGCCAGGCAACCTCCCAAGGTCAGCAACAGGAGACCCTCAAAACCCTACTCCAAGCCCCTAAGAGCACACTCTCCAGTCTTGCCTTATAAGTTGTCAGCCCCCAGCCTCCTCAGCTGGCAGCTCAGCCACTCTTCCCATAGAGCCCCGGCAGGGAGAGGGCCTAGAACAGACGTCTCAGGCTGGTGGCCAGGACTCCCAGTCACCATGACCAGGTGCCCCATGGGACAGCACTTGGCTCCTTTTTGGGAAAACCTACTGGGGCACAGTGACCTGGCATCTTCTGGGGGCAGGCAGCACAAGAGCAGGTCTTGGAGGAGCCAGCGTGGGCAGGGACTGTGGTGGGGCTTGAATCTCTGGGGACAAGAGGCTCCTGGGAGAACAGCCTAGAGGGCAGAGGGGCACTTTTCTTTTTTTCTACTCCCTGTTGTCTCCAGCCGCAATGGGTACCTGCCATCCAAGACCAGCCACTCTACCTGCCGCACACCCTGATTAATAAAGGGCCTTTAAAGCTCAGAACACTGGGTTGGGGGAGCCCTGGGGACTAGGACCGGCCCTCCTGGTCCTGTCCCCTCCGGTCTCCATCCTCACACCCGCTGGATCTCAAACAGCTTCACGTCAGTGTCGTACCAGATGGGCGGGTCCACGTTCCTACAGAGGGAGTGGGCTGTCACCTTCTACAAGGCTGTACCTTGCGGAGCACCCCCCCTCCGCCGGATGTGACTTCCGTACCCCTGGCAGGGCCCACCTCAGGTAGATGACGCCCCACATGTAGGTGCGGAACCACATGGCGGTGCCTGAGTTCGCCTGGTACTTGCGGATGAGGATGGGGTGGGGTACAGGCAGAAGCCCCACTAGGGTGCCATGCTGCAGGAACCTCAGGATCTCAGACTCATCCGTCAGACCCCTAGAAAAAGAGGTGGGGCCTCCAGCCCGTTCACGCTCGCTCCCCATCACACCCACGCCAAGCCTGGGCTGACCCCTCTCTAAGCCACGCCCCCCGGCCCCACCCAGCTTCCGGACTCACTTGTCAATGCAGATCTTCTCCACCTGGGGAACTAGCACCTGCAGCAGGCGCATGATGGTCTGCAGCGGCAGCTTTGACTTCCAGGACAGGATCTGTGAGAGCCACACCCAGAGCTATGGGACAGGCTCTACCTTGACCCAGAGCCACAGGCTCCCCAGGACAGGAGCGTGACACTGCCCGTGTACAGCATGGCCCGCACTGTGAAGGGCCGCATGATGGGGAACTGCTGCTAATGGGAAGAGCCCAGGCTATGCTGAGCAGTGCCACGGGCCAGCTGCTGTGCCTTCCGGGAGACCGTCCCTCTAATCCTCACAATGGCTGGGTGGCACGACCATAAGGGCATTTATTATGGTCATCCAGGGCAATCAGTGGGGCTCCCAGGAAACACACAGGGAGTGGAAGCGATTCGGGGAGGGACTCAGCAGGGGTGATTGACAGAGGCCTCAGTCATATGGGCAACTGCCGAGAGGTCAGACAAGAGGCAAGGTCAGCGGCTGGAAGGACCGTCCCTCAGCCTGGCTGCTAGGCCCAAGGTCTTTGGTCCCTCCTGGCCTCATCCTTCCCTGAGCTGGAGCTCTGAGAGCCCCTGCCCGGTGCTGCTGCCCAAACCCCAGCTCCCAGCTCCTCCTCCAGCTGGGCCCCTCACCCAGTCTGATGTTGGGCTCCACTGGCCACTGGATGATGCATTGGACAATCGCCGCTGCTCTCTCCATGTTTGGCTGGACTCCTGGTTCCCAGAAAGGAATGAAAGTGACCAGGGAAGGAGTGGGTACAGGGTGCAGCCATAGAGAAACGATAAGTCTCCTCTGGCCCCACTACAGGGCTGTGAGGGAGGTTTGCTGAGGGTGAGTTCAGACCTGTACCCTTTGCCCTGGACCCAAGGCGCAGCCCAGCCCAGCCTAGCCCAGTGACAGGTTTAGGGCTGGGGGCTGACAGAGAAGGCAGGGTAAAGGCCAGACCCAGATAAGGCTGGTGGATGAGGAACCCGGAGGTCACAGGGCTTTACTGTGACCAGTAAACAAGGGAGAGAGGTCTGTAAATGGCTGGTCCCCCTGGCTCAGCAATGCCAGACCTGATTCCCCTGTTCTAAGACAATGACCTCAGAGTGTCCCAGCCTTGGCCACTCCTACACTCAGGGGTTCAGAGAGAAAGGCAATGAAGTTACACACAACACCAGCCCCCAAGTATCTCCAGTACCTACCCCTTCAGACGGGCTGCCTTCTGCTGAGCTTTGCTGGGATTCGGGCTCTAGAGACCGCAAGGTACCATCCTCTGACACCTGGGATTTCTCTGTCAGCTTGTCGATGCCTGAGGGAGACGGGGGGGGGGGTGTCATAGTGACCCCTGGCCCAAGAGGCGGTGTGCTCCCCAATGACAGGAGAAGCAGTGTGTCTCTCCTCCCCTCCCAGAGCACCTTCAGCTCTGAGCCTGGTCCTTGACCCTCCTCCCAACACCCAAACTAAATACTTCCACCCCCCACATGCCGTTAAATTCCTTCTCAGGAACGACAGGAATGACACCCCAGAGATCACACACTCCCAACAATGCTGCCCCCAACCAAGCCCCACACGCTCCCAGCCTGATGCCATTCAGACCTGGAGTGGCCACCAGGCTGGTCTTTAGGGTGCCTGGTTCCGCGGGGGCGGCAGGGCGGGAGCCCTCCATGGAAGCGCCCTCCTGGGAACCAGCACGGGACAGGGGCTCCGGCGTCTTCCGTCGCCGCTGAAGTGCCTTGTGGATGGAGGGTGGGTCAGTGGGCAGGTTGGCCAGCTGGTGGAAGACCCCACGCTTACGGATGATGGCGTAGACCAGGTTGGAATTGCCTGTGGGAGGAATGAGTCTGTCCTCAGAGAGCCATTTTGCTTCCCACTCCACATCTGGTCTGGCTTCTGGGACTAGAGAGCAGTTTGTTAAACCAGAAGGCATCTTCCCCAAGGACAAGAACTGGACAGGGTACCCAGAGAGGGAGCGGGCAGGCCCAGCCATAGTGGCTGGTTAGGCTATGGGAGATACCAAGAAGTTAGATTGAGGGGATGCTTGGTTAGGCTGTGGATCATGCCAAGAAGTTACGCAATGGGAATGCCTAGACATTAGGCTATGGGGATGCCCAGGTGTTGGGTTATGGGGAAACAGCTCTGAGCTGAGCTCCTCAGTACCCTTCTTATGGTGTCTTGAGAACCCCTTGCAGCTGAGCACTACTGGGGTGTCATCTGGCATGGTAGGGTGGCCTGAGCCCTACCACACCAACCCAACGCTAAATATGCACCCCTCTCAATGAGCCACAGAGAAGTCCAGGAGAACACTGCTGTATGCACTGTCCTCCATCATCTACCTCCACATTCCCGCAGCTGTCAGGAGCCCTCTGAGGCCCCATCTACCTCCCATCCTGTGTCACAGCATACTACCTTTAGCTTGACATCCACTCCAGGGCCTTTGCACACGTCCCTTGCAATGCTTTTCTGCCTGCCTTACTCTCATCACACACACACACACACACACACACACACACACACACATATATATATATAATTTTTTTTACTTATTTTGGAAATAGTAACAATAATTGCTAATGTTTGAGTTGCTGTGCATTTAATGTGAGTTAGTAAGCTTCCCAATATCCTCTAAGAGAGAGTTTGTTTGTTTGTTTGTTGTCTGAGACAGGATTTCTCTTTGTATCCCTGGCTGTCCTGGAATTTACACTCTAGACCAGGTGACCTCCAACTCAGAAATCCATCATTATGAGCACCTTACAGATGAGGGACCAAGCCTCAGAGGCTGACTTGCTCATGTCTACAGAGCACATGGGTGGCCAGGTCTGGATTTGCACCTGTAACATTAGTGCGGTGCCCCTTGTGATGGCCAGCAGGCTCTTTCTACTCTGAGCTTTCCAGCCGCCCAACTCTCAATGAACTCTTTCGGCTAGCGGGTCAGGCTGCCGGCCTAAAGTCTTCCTCTGTGACTCCATGTCTAGCTGTGAGCTGCAGGAGGGACGAAGCAGACCTTTAATATCCCCACTGCTTCTCCCTATGCCCCGGTATGCTGCAGGTGCTCAATAAGTGCACAGGCAAGATTCCTGGGCCACGGCTTCCTTAGGTAGGGGCTCAGGCCAGTGCCTCACCGTCAAACTGGTACTGGATAATGTTGTTGAAGACCTCCAGGAGGAAGAAGACCAGGTGGTGGTTCTGGGAAGCTGAGAAGAGGAACCAGGTGGTAGAGAAGGCCTCCAGCAGGTGCAGGAGCTTGTTGGCAGTCACCATGGACAGGCTCTTGAGGTAGGGTGACACTACAAGGGAGGAATCGGCTTGTTCTGGGCCATCCCTGCAAATTCCAGGCCAGTGCAGAACAGCTCACCTCAACCAATTCCCTCTGTCCCCCACAGAGCCCCATCCCCCACCTATGAGGCTCATGTCCCCACCACCCCCACAACCTCAAAGGCACATTCAGCTCATCTCTCCCAGGCACCTCCCCAACCCAGAGGGAGAAGGACAGAGACAAGGATGTAGATAAAGAAATCGGGATTTAGAGGGTGTTATAAACTGAGCCCAAGTTCCCCATCAATAAAATGGCAGGGCAGGGCTGCTGACATGGGATGTGACATCTTCCAAGAGTGACAGGCTGTGTCATTAGATATGCACTCCTTGGCACAGCTCTGTAAGTGGGAATCTCACTTTTGTGTGGGGGCAGGTCTATGAGGGGTTATCTTGATTGTTTAGTCGAGGTGGGAAGAGCCACGATGACTGCGGGAGGTATCGTTTCCCAAGCTGGGCCCCGAACAGTTAAGAATAAAGAAAGCTAGCTGAGCATACGCAGCCAGCAAGCCACGATCTGTTACTTCCTCTCTTCCTGGCCATGAATGCCATGTGACTAGCTGCTTCCGTTCCTGCCTTGACTTCCTCTTTCTGCTCAGGGATAGGCTATAGCCTGAAATTATAAGCCAAATAAACTTAAGGGTATTTATTACAGCAGCAGGAATATAAACTAGACCTGTCAATGACCCAAATGGCCAAAAGACATCCCCAAAGTCGTTCTGCTCCAGCCTGCTGCTGCCCACCTTGTCTCCAACCCCAGACAACCTGAGCCCTCCTGCCTCCATTCCCAGAGAGCAGCCTGAAGGCCTTGATGATTCTGTTGATATCCCCACACCATGACTCCAACAGCCCAAACCTTTACTGCTCAATAAATAGCCAGCAGGCCTCAACTGAGATGTCCTGCGTGGACCAAACACACACAAGACTTTGAAGACTGGGTATGAAACAGAAAGTAAGCCACCGCGATGATTTTTACAGTTTGGAGGCAGTATTTTGAACCTGGTGGGTTGGGTGAAGCGTATTCCGACGCGATTTAGAATTTGTAGTTATTGTGTAGTTTGTGTGTAAAGGTCACAGGACGATTTGGTGGAGTCTGCTCTGCTTCCACTTCCACACCAGCCTTGCACGGCAAGAGCTTTTACCTGCTGAGCCATTTCAACGGCACTCTGACGCTTTTATCACCTGTCCTGGAGCCCCTGACACTGCACTAGAAAACTTAGTGGTACCGCGGCCAGCCATGAAGCCAGGGGACTGGTAGCTGGTTGGCCTGTGGCCTGGCGCCACCTGCTGGTGGTCACGGGGAAGTCAGTCTCTGGGCCCCTACCGTTGACCACAATGGTGAGCAGGCAGTCAAAGAGGGGCTGCAGCCGCTGGTGACCACTGGTGATGATTTTGTGGAATACCTGCGCGGGGGAGGGAGAGGGATGGTGTGAGCTAGCCACCACTTCCAGACTCAGCCGAGAAGGCAACGTCACCCAAGCCCGCGGGGCTGGCCATGCACGCCCCCTTACCACAATGAGCAAGTCTGCGTGTGTGCCTGTGAAGACGGGAATGTCCATGGGCACGCGAACTGAGTAGGGCTTGTTCAGCCGTACCCCGAAGTTCCTCTCCCCGCTCAGAAGCAGCAGGATGAAGACCCCGATGTGCATCAGGCCCACTCGAGCTGGGGGGGAAAGACAGGAGGCACCGCACTGGGGAGGGAGGGCAGGGGAAAACTCAGAGCGAGGATGCATCTTCAGGGGCTCACAGGAAACCCCGTGTGGGAGGTTAGGGCACTAGGCTTAAGCTTCTCGGAGGCACGACAGTCTGGATGGACCCCACCCGAAATCAAGACCCCATATCTACCCCAGCGTCACAGGCCCGCCATTGTCATACATTGATCTGCCCGGGCGTCGTTGAGAAAATAGAGGATGGGGACCAGGATATCCAGCACGTCACTGCTCTTCAGCACAAAGAAGAGGAATTTCTGGGAATGAGAGAGGGGAGAGGTGGGCTGGGTCAGTGGGAGCGCTAGCCCTGCCCCACCCTCTCTCCCCGGATGCTAACCCAGTCCTTGGACTCTGTGGACCCCACTAGCTATGCCCCCCACCCTGTGTCTGCTGCCCTCGGACTGGGCCCTGGAGCCCACTCACCTTGTTGAAGTCACAGAGTTTCCAGAAAAGAACTAGCAGCTCCTGGTGGAACTGGATTTTCTTTGTGGAGTTGGGAAGGTAGGTCTGGAGCAGGGGGTTGGACAGCAGCCGAGCTATCCCCTTGAGGATGAACTGGAAATCCTGGGAAGGCAGAGCAGGAACCCTTCCAATCCAGCTCCCTCCGGCTCCGGAAACCCCCTTTAAATGCCTCCTCGTTCTCCTATCGCCTTGTCAAGCTCCAGAAGGGTGTGGAGGCCCAGATTTGGACATCACTGATAGCACCCTGAAAAGTTCAGCCCCTGCCCCACCTCCAGCAGGTCAGAGGATTCCCAAGGGCAAGGATGCCGCTCCCTGAAACCTCCAGATGGACCCCTACATGAACCCTGCAGGCTCCCTCACCACCTAGATTCCGTGCAGCTTGGTGCTGTCCTTCTGCCCCACCCCCACCCCTCCTCCTCATCACACAGGGGAAGTAGTCCCCAGTTCTCATTGAATGGTCGCTCACTGAGCACACACCACAAGCCGGGCTGTGCTCAACTTCCTTCATGGGGCGGGGGCACGCTCAGTTACAGCCCCTCGCTGTGCCTCTGCAGAGCTTAGATCCCAGGAGCTGAACGCTTTCCCTCCACTCCAGTCTGCCTGGATATTAGGGCCACAGTTCCCTGCCATCCTCCCACCTCCGAACCCCAACATCACAGCAACACCCCCACCTTTGGGAATCCTTCTTGGTTACCCTGGCCCAGCTGAGGCTATGAACCCTTTGTTTTCTTTCCTTCTTTCTCGTATTTATTTGCTTTTAAAGACAGGGTCTCCCGTAGTCCAGGCTAGCCCAGAACGACTCTAAGCTTCTGAACCTCCTGCCTCCACTTCCCAGATGCTGGCTTTACAGTCACGCCCCACCACGTCCTCGGTGTGTTACGCTGGAGATTGATGAGGGCTTTGTGCACGTCAGGCAGGTGCTCTGCCAACTGAGCCACACCCACCAACTCCATCAATCCTTTCAAGGTAGTGAAACCTCCCAGACGCTGCCATCATTATCTTACTTAGAAAAGCCATGCTCCTTCATGCAGGGGGGCAGGCCTCCTCCAGCCCCCACAGAGCCACAGCCATTGTGGAAGCTGGGCCGTTAGAACGCCAGGACTCACCTCCTCACGGTGAATGCGAGACAGGTAGTTCACAAACAGGTTCTCTGGCCCTGGAGGCTGCCAAGGGGAGGGGCTATGGTGAGCAGATCTCTCACAGTCTGTCTGGGTAGCAGCAGTGAGCCTTCCAAAGTTGCATAACCCCCAGGCACACCACAGGAGACACCACGGCCCAGGGCCTCTGCTGAAGGAAATCCCATCGGCACCCAGCCTCCTCCCCCTCCTCCGGTCCTCACATCAGCATCATCCATGGCAGTGCCCGTGGTGGTCCCATCCACGGTGGGACTGCTGCTGGTGGCACTGTCATGGTCCAAGGTGACGATGAGCACCTGAGCAGCCTCCTCCACCAGGGGCTCCCGGTAGTCCGAGAAAAGCAGGTGGTTGTACGGGATCCCGTAGCCCACAGGGTCATAGGCACACACGGTGTTGAGCAGCGAGGTGAAGAGGGGCAGTGCATGTCTGCAGGGGAGAACAGAGCCAGGCTGCGGGCACGCTCCCTTGGGCCGACCCCTCCAGCCACAGGGGCGAGTTGCTGAGCCAGGCTGTAGGCTAGGACCCAAGAGGCAGAAAAACCGAGCGTCTCTTCCTGAATAGAAAAGGCCCTCCCAGTCCCTGCATGCAGCTGCCCCTGACCGGGGCCAAGAACAGAGGACGCTGTTACAGGAGTGAGGGACTCCTGGCGGAGAGCATGCTCACACCCTTTTCAGTTCTTGGGGGCATGCACCCTCCCCTGGAGCCACAGGATGACTGGAATCAGGTCCAGAAGATGTCAGGGGCCTCCAAATGCCGCCTCTTGCACGTGAGGAGATCCCAGAGGTTAGGTGAGCATGAGCGGCAGAGGGTGGCAGTTTGCCTGCTGCAGCTCTGAAAGGAAACTCTGGCCGGGCTCTGACTGTGGCCAGTGTTGAGGGGTCACTTGGGAGCCCTTCTCTTCTGGGGATAAAAAGTCGAGCAGGGCGCTAGCAAAACCCAGAGGAGGGAGCCATGCCGTGCAGGGGTTTAGATTCCAGAACCAGGAAGGTTAAAAGTTTAGGATGCTAACGCCTGTGTCAGCCGCACAGCCGGCTGTGCAGAGCGGGGGTGTATGCTTCAAACACTCTGTCCCACTGATGGCCACATGTACGCATAAGTGTCCCCGTATTCCTCAAGTGCCCTCCCCATGGTCCGGACTCTTCCATCTATCAGGGAGGTCCTCAGACCCTCTTCTCTACACACCGTCCCAAAGGGCAACCACAGCCACTGAGCACTGTTAAGTGGTTTGTCCAGTTGAAGCAAGCTGGAAGCACAAGCTACACACGGGCTCTGGGGAGGGCAGCATGACAGAGGGAAATGCGAATGATCTTGACAGTTCTATATACTCCTAAGTTTAATACTCGCCTTTAAAAAAAAACATACTGAGTTAAATAAGATATATAAATGTTCTTTCTTCTTGCTTTTGAGACAGGGTCTTATGTACCTCAGGCTTGCCTAGAACTCACCCATAGCCCGGGATGACCCTAAACTTCTTGATTCTTCTGCCTCCATCTCCAGAATGCCGCTGGGATTACAGCCCTGTGCCACCGCACCCAGTTCACCCCGGGTTCCGTGCATACTAGTCAAGAACTCAGCCACCCAGGGTCCCCAAGAAGGTTTGAGGCCCTATGGTTTAAAGGTGTGGCTAAATTATAGTTTCATACCACCAGGGGGCAGCACGTCTCCTCAAATAAAACCAACAGGGCCGGCACTCAGTGCCTGCAAAAAGACCAGATAGGCCGGCAGCCTCTCTCTCACCTGTTCTCTGTGGAGCAAAAGAACTGAACCCAGGGGTTGGTACTGCCACTTTCTGGCGATGGCGGCAGGTACATGGCCTCTGAGAAGCAAGTCAACAGAAGCTTCAACAGCTCCATCCTGCAGGAAGGACAGGAAAGGCTATATTAGAATGCCAGTCTCCCTCTAGGAGGTGCTGCCAATCCAGCCCACCACCCTGGCCAAGGTCCACAGGGAAAAAATGACCCCTGCTCCTCCCTGTAAGGCTGAGGTTGCATGGTTAGTGGGCTGGGTCTTCTTAAAGACCCTGTGGGTCTCTGAGCTATGCAAAGGCCAGCCCGGTCCAGCTCACCGGTTCATGTCATGGATATAGTTGGGCTGTGGGGAGTGAGCAAAGCCCACACCAGCCTCCCAGATGTATTCACAGCTGTCCAGGGAATGGACATCTTCTGCTGACTCCTGGGAACAGGGAGTGATTACAGAATATGGGGATGGAATTTCACAGCAGTGAGAGGAGGGCCCTGACTACCCAAGCTTCCCCCTGTCCTCAGTATATCCCAACATTCCCCTAAAGTTACCCCCACTCATGCCCTAGGTCCTGATACACAAGGAGAGAAACGAGCGCTGTTGGATTTCTTTTTAAGCTCATTTTTCTTCAGTCTTAACATTGATTATTTTACTCGCTGATTCCAGTCTGAGGCAGGGAGAGGAGGGAAGGAATGTTGGGGGGATGGGGTGTGACAGGCTGAGGGGAGAAAGTATTCCTTGTGGAGTCCCAGAGTAAAAAGGCAGGCTTCCTGGTTCCAGCCCGGCCTGTGCCCCTCCCACCTCAGGCACAGAAGACAATAGATGCTTGTTCATGGCTGCCTGGGAGACAGGGGCAGGCTAGACACCAGCTGGCTCCTCTCCAACAGGCCCTACCCCACCTAACTGACCTTCTCTCCCTACTCCTGCACCCCACATCCAGGGGTACGGTAACTGTCCTGGTCTCAACAGGCCCAGAGCCCAGCCTGGGGGTGGGTGGGGTTTCTCTCACCACATTGCTCCTCCGGTGGTTCTGCACAGTGAAGTCTGGGCAGAAGAGCAAGTCAGCGATGGCTAGGAGCAAGGACTCAGCCAAGGGCCGAGCGTTCTCATCCTCTTCCTCACCCTGCGAAGGAGGCAGGCTGCTCAGCGGAGGCTCGCCCAGGACGGGTGGCCCCAGGGCTTGTGAGTGAACGACAGGGAATGGCTCTCAGCTAGCATGTGTAGACAGAGGGAGAGAGACGTGTACACAGAGGAAGTGTAAGAGAAAAGAGATGGATTCCTGCTAACCCCAAACCACCCTTAGCCAGAAGAGGGCAGGGCAGAGATGAAAACTGCGAAGAGTGAGAGAACACCCCCCTCAGGAGGGGTGCTGGGTACCAAGCTCAAGGGTCTCAGCTCTCTTGGAAATCATGAAGTCTCCACCCTTGGCGCTTGCCTGGAGATAAGCCCAGAGTAGATGGGGTCTGGGAGAAGGCAGCATGGTCCCATGGTAACTCTAAAGACAGAGTTACCAGGCCCTATCCTTGCACCCCTGCTCCAGGCTATAGGAGAGAGGGGCAAAGGCCCCTTGGGAGGGAAACTGAGGGTCTGAAAAG
Source organism: Meriones unguiculatus (assembly GCF_030254825.1). Taxonomy (NCBI): domain Eukaryota; kingdom Metazoa; phylum Chordata; class Mammalia; order Rodentia; family Muridae; genus Meriones; species Meriones unguiculatus. Next base: position 6,958,719 of record NC_083355.1, on the reverse strand, counting down.
TTGGTAATGGTTCCTTTCCCCTCAGTAGCACCCTAGCCCCCACCCCCACACTTCCTAACTAGCAGGTGGCCTTGCCAGGGTCCTCCCACCCCCCCACCCCGGGCCAGGCCCACAGACCCCTCCACGCCCTGCCCCAGGCACTGTGGACCAGAAGAAGCCCCTCCAGTCAGGGTCCTCGAAGATGTAAGGTAGCACTCGAGTGAGTAGCCGGCTGCAGTTCAGGACGACCTGTTTCTCCTTCTCTGAGTGGCAGCCACTCTCCGCTCCTTGCACCAGCTTCTCCACAGCCTGTGGGGACAAACAGCAAGGGAGGAGCCTGTAAAGTGACCCTTTGGGTTCAGGCCACCCAGGCTTCAGAGGTCAGCTAGCTGAGGGGGATGACAATGTGAGGGAAAAAAACAGCCAAGAGCATCAGAGCAGAGTCCACTCCACTGCATAGCCAAGACCTCTTCTGTGGTACCCTGCCCTTAAGGAATGTGTACCCACATTTTACTCTCTTCTGAGAGCCTCTTTCTCTCCTAATCCGTGTCTAACCCTATACAAAAATACCCTTTTTAAAAGTTAAGACAAAACACAAAGGCTGGGGCTGGAGACACAGCTCTGCAGTTAGGAATATGTGCTGTTTGACGAGACAAGGTGGTGCAAGCCCTTAATGCCAGCACTCAGGAGGCAGAGGCAGATGGATCCCTCTGATTCAAGGTCAGCCTGCTCTATATAGCAAGTTCTAGGGCAGCCAGGGCTATGTAGAGGGACCCTCAACAAAACAAAACAAACAACAACAACAACAAAACCAACATATTGTCCTTGCAGAGGGCCCAGGATCCAGGTCCCAGCACCTACTTGTTGGCTCACAACCATTCATTACTCCAGTTCCCAGGAATCCAATGCCTTCTTTTCATCTCCACAGGCATGAGGCATGCATGTGGAACATATACATACATGCAGGCAAACACTCATAAAAATAAAATAAAATAAATTTTTTTTTTTAGATTTTTTTTTTAGAAGAGCTCATCTGTAATAGGGAAAATAACAACAGCACCTCATGAGGAAAGCAAAGCGAGCTAGTGTGTGGAAAGTGGTGAACAAGACAGCATAAAACTCTCATAACTGGTGGCTGCCATGATTATTTTCCCCTCATCCTCACCAGGGAGAACTCGAGGCAAAGGGATAGGTCCTCTAGGACCTGGGGAGGGGGTGTTGCAAATGAGTGTCCTGTCCTACTGCAGATGGGGCCATCTGGCCACCCTGGAGAGGGAGGGAACAGCAGGGAGGGGCCAGACAGCCCTTACCTTGTAGCACAGGGTGGCCAGGTTAGAGGGTGACTCCTCCCGCACAGCTCGGATCTCTGCCGCCGGCACCAAAGCAAAGACATCTTGCACCGCGGTGGCTGTGTCTGCCCAGAACTGGTCCCAAAAGGCATCGTCCGTGGCTTCCACAGGCTACGGTAGAACCCAGTATCCAACTTACACAACCCTTACCAATAGAGTCACAGACGCACCCTGGCAGGGAGGCCATAGCCACTGTCCTCTGTCCCAGGCAGCCCCCCTGCCTGGATGAGGGGCCTTGTTCAGCTGCCACAAGATGGGGTTTGCACAGTCAATGTCAGCCAGGTACTAAAGCCCAGGGTCAGTCCCGGGCCCTCTGCAAGGACTGATAAGTTGGGTTGGGTTGTTACTGTGGTTTGGTTTGGTTTGTTTTGTTGAGGGTCTTCTACATATCCCTTGCTGTCCTAGAACTCACTATATAGACCAGGCTGACCTTGAACTCATAGAGATCAGCCTGCCTCTGCCTCTTGAGTGCTAAAATTAAAGGTGTGAGTCCCCGAGAGTTTGTGCAGCCCTGGCTAAGTCCTCATCCTCCTCTGAAAGAAAAGCTGACATCCTCACTAGGCCACATCCCAAGGCCACACCAGTAGGTCAAGTATCTAGGACCTAGACCAAGGCTCTTCCTCAAAGGACATATGCACTCCAGTTAAAGTCACCAACGCTGTCTTCCCCCTGGAAACCCTTTCTCAGCAACATCCACTAAGTACCAAGCCCACTGACCATTCCCCACATGCTCCTCTCAGAACTCACTGCTGGTCCAGTCACTTTCTGGGAGCTCCAGGCTCATACACGCCCCCATGCACCAAAGCAAATGGCCAAAGTTACAGCAACTTCACATAAAGGCCTCTGGGGCTCCCCTCTGCCTGCTGGGTCAAGTCTAAACATCGGCTCAACATTCAGTCAAGATCTTAAGCACAACGCCATTGCCAGTGCACAAAAGCCGTGGAGAGGACCTCATACATCAGGATTGGTGCTGAGGGCCTGTAATCACAACACTTGGGAAGATCAGAAGTGCAAGGTCATCCCCAACTACATAGTGAGTTCAAGGACAGCCTAGGATTCAATGGACGACATCTCAAAACAAAACACACACACACACATACCTGTATTTACTACCCCTAGACATGACCCCAGTAAATTTCATCTGTTTTGATCAGGCTGTCCCCATTTCCCAGTATACTCTTCTCATTTCAACAGTAATTACAAAGTCCTACAGGTTTGGGGCTTGAGACATGGCTCAGTATTAAAGGGGCTTGCCACCATGCCTGATGACCTGAGTATTGAACTCAGGCTCATCTACTTATCGGAGGGGTGAACCAACTCCCATAAGTTGTCCTCTGACCTCCACACATGTGGCTTCCACCCAATGAAAACCTTCCTCATATACACACAAGCACATGCACACAAAGGTGGGTCCTTTGTTTTTGTTTTTTTTTGTTAAATTTTAACAGCTGGGTGTAGGGGCACACACCTTTAAACCCAGCACCTGGAAGGCAGACACAGGCTGATCTCTACGGGTTTGAGGCCAGCCTGGTCTACATAGTGAGTTCCAGGATAGCCAGGGCTACACAGAGAAACCCTTTTTCAAAAGAAAGAAAGAGAAAAGAAAGGTAAATGCCTCCCTAAGATCAGGTTGTAGGCAAGCCTGCAGGGCGTATTTCTAAGCAGTGACTGATGGGGCGGGCCCAGCCATTGTGGGTGGTGCCTTCCCTGAGCTGATGGTCCTACAAGAAGAGTTCTAAAGAAAACAGGCTGAGCAAGCCAGCAAGCGACACCCCTCCATGGCCTCCGTTTTAGCTCCTGCCTCCAGGTCCCTTCCCTGCACGAGTTCCTGCCTCGGCTTCCCTAAATGGTTCATGGTTACCTGGAATCGAAAGCAGAATAAACCCTTTCTTCCCCAAGTTGCTTTGGTCGTGGTGTTTCACTGCTATGGACAGGCACACTCCCACCTGGGAACCTCCAGCCCCAACCTCTGAGCATCACATTCTTCACTCAGGTCTAACGTCTCACAGCCCAGCAGCCCAGCATGGCTCCTGCTCTTGCAGGTAAAGCGGACGACAGGTGCTGAAGGGCTCATGAGCCCTGACAAGGCTGAGGGCCAGCTGAGTGCTATCAGGTCTGCCCTCTGGGGCTGGGGCTGTAGCTTCACCAAACTGGCCTCCTCACTGCACTCTGGGGAGCCCCAGTGTAACTTGTGGCTGCACCCTCAGTCCCAGAACTGGTAGAGCAAGTTAGCTGGAGGTAAACAAAGGCCAAAGGAGAGGCCCTGGAGCTGGGGTTTTGCTGAACCTCAGCCTCACCAGCCATCTGAAAGACACTGAAGTAGAGGGGACGGGAGGGGGGTATCACAGCAGCAGGAGACCCCACTCCTAGTGGTCTGGAGCCAGAGCGGGTGAGAAAGGACATCTCACCAGAAAGGCCTGCGGAGCAGTCCCTATTGATAGCACCTCTGGAAATCTGCCACCTCTAATACTCAGCCAATCTTTCAGGTAATCACCACCCCTTAAAGGGGCAGAAGGCCTCCTCCCCTCTGCAAACACACACACACACACACACACACACACACACACTTAGCACAAATGGACCTGACTCAGACCTATTTCGCTAGGCAAGCATCACCTCGGGACTGAAACCCAAATCAAAAACAAGCACTTATCTTTCTGCCCACCCCTACCTTTTTCATGTAGCCAGAGCTAGCCTGGAATTCTCTGTATAGACCAGGCTGGCCTAACAACCATAACCCTACAGCCTCCATCTCCCAAGACCTGGGATTGCACCATACCTGGCTGTGGAAATCAAACATTCACATCTTCACATCCCCCCATCCTCCCTCATGATGGAGACTGAAGCTACGACTGACCTCATGACTGTTCGTCTCAGCATGCACCTCCTCCCGTGACCCCACTGTGCCTTAGACATTTGCCCTGGCTGAGGGACCAACTGTAGCTTGAAAACATTTCTTAATTTTTATTTACGTGCATGTGTGTTTCTCTCTGCGTGTGCACATGCATGAGGTGTGCCCTCGGAGGCCTGAAGAAGGTGCTGGATCTCCCAGAGCTGGAGTCATAGGTGGTTGCGAGCCACTCACTGGGGGTGCTGCAAACCAAACTCTGTTCTCCGAGACTCTGAGAGAATGGGGAGCCCTCAAGCACTGAGCCATCTCTCCAGCCCCCAGCTGTGGCCTTAACAGTCTTCTTCTGAGGTGGGAGTGGCAAGGGTCCAAATCAGCAGTGATCTAGTCCGATACGATGATATGCCCAGACAGGTGAACAAAGCATTCTAGGCATACACATGTGCATATGAACACACACTGTCGGCTCTTACCCTGGCCTGCAGCAGAACTTCCTCCAATGGGCAAGATCTGGAGGAGAGTCTCTGATCCTGTAGTTCCCCACTCTGGGGCCCCAGCCAGGTAACGAAAGAGTCAAGAAACACTGGCCAGTGATGCTGGCCTCAGAGTTAGGGTTAAGCCCTGCCCAGGGCTGGCCATCAGGCCAGGAAGAAAACAGGATGCAGGGCAGGAAGGCAGGGAAGGCTGACCCGCAAAAGCTCAGGCCCAGGCTACAGGAAAGGGTCCAGCTTGTCTACTGCCAAAGCACGACCTCTAAGGGCCTAGATGTGAGGTCATCCTGTGGTCAACACACCTGCAACACCTTGAGGACACTGAGTGCTGAGATCTAGGAGAACCATCTTAGACCAGGTTCTTGAACCCCAGCTGCCCAAAGCTCATCAATCACTACAGAGAGTCCAAGGCTTTGTTCCCCTCCCATCCGTGAGAGTCCCGGGATTACAGGAAAGCCCATGGACTGGTGAAATGGCTCAGCAGTAAAGCACTTGGTAAAAATGCCTGGTAAATGCACTTTATGCTTGCTGCCAAGCCTGATAACCTAAGTTCCATCCCTAGGATCCACATGGTAGAGGAAGAAAACTGACTCCCACAAGTTGTCCTCTGACCTCCACAAATATACCATGTGTACACACACACATACATATATATGTACATATATAATATAACTTGAAAAGAAGGAGACAGATGGGAGAGGAGGAGGAAAAGGAGAAGAGGAGGAAACGAAGAAGAGGGAAGAGGAAGAGGGGGAGAAGGAGAGGGAGAATAGCCCAAACTGGGTTTCCAGTTCTAGGCCCTGATCCAAGCAACTGACTATCTTCAGCTAAGGATAACAGACCATATCAGCCAGGGACAGACAGACTGATGCAGTATTCTTGGGAGTGTGCCTAAGGTCCCCTTCCGCCTTTTTGGATCTTGTTGGGTTCATCCTGCTCCCAAGGGACTTGCTGAGTCCACCACACCATCTTCCAGCAAGGCAGCTCCTCCCCAGGCAGGTAAACATGGGGGACTCCCTCCTCCCTCCCCGTCTCCCTGTACTATGCCAGATGCCACATGCCACCCTTTTCTGCTACCCACAGACCTAGTGTCTCATCTGTGAGGTTCTGCAACAAGCTATGGGAGCAAACAGAAGCAGCTCTGGTTTTCATCACGTGCCTCTCAGCTGGAAATCTAGAGGCCGTGGCATTTCTGTTTTCAGCCTCTGACCTTTCAGCAGAGTGTAGGAGAGGTCTGCCCTCTGGGGCTGGGACTGGCTGCTTGTGGAACTCCTGATCCCACTCAAACCAGCCAAGAACAATACAGAGCTCTGAGAAGGGCAGGATGGGGGTGGGGTTCCAGATGGCAGTAGGTCCAGAGCCCTCTGACAGTCGGGGTCCTGGAGAGGCATGGCTGAGCATCTTCATGACCATAGTAGCCTAATTCCAGCAATAAGAACTGAGGAGAGGAGAAGGAAGGAACCTTGCTGGGTCAAGGGGTGTGTGCTGGGTACAGGAGTCTCCTGTGACACTTGTGGACTCTTGTGGAAGATGTGGGAGCATTGATTGGGCTGGACTTACTCCTGTCTCCTTCACCAAAAAAACCAAAGATAATCTCCTCATCCCTGAATGAGGATACCGGGTACCAGAAAGCACAGCCAATCAGCTCCACCGGGCCTGGAGAATCCCCTGGAGCATCCCTAGCTGGAAAGCCGGGTTCTTTAGGCCCGAGGACAGCTACCCGGCTGCCGCTGCCTGCCACTCTGCGAGCTCCCAGGAAGACCTGAGCCTTCCTTGCCCCCAGGCATCAACCAGGGCCCAGAGAGGACGCCGCTGCCACCGCGCACCAGCTGTTTTCCCCGACCCGGGCAGGCGCCGACCAGGCTTTGTTTGCGTTGAGTCAGCCGGGGCTGTGCATCCGGGACCGTGGGCACCGAGGGGCAAGGGAGGAAAGCGGGGCGATGGATGGGTAGGTGGGAGCTGGAAGAGGCTGGCTATGCAAGGCTGTGGGCACTGGGGGGCGGGACAGGGGGCGGATAGCGTCGTCGCCGCCGGCTCCGGGAGTAGGCACACGTCAGCCTAAGGTGGCAGCAGCAGTGCCCGGGAGAGTGTTCCCAGGGGAGAGTAGGCTTAGGGTGGGCTCCCAGAGGTAGGGATGGAGCCCTGAGGTACGCAGGAAAGGTCCCGTTCTGGTGCTGGTCCCAGCATTCCCCTCTGGACTAGCCGGTCACCCCATCCTCGGCAGAGCCAAGTTCACCCAGCCCCCGGCCCTGCCCTGCCCCCCAGCCGGGCAGGTGGATGGAGAGGCTGGGTCCCTGGGCGCACCTGCGTCTTGGTGGTCAGCTGGATCACCGCCTTCCGGAAGTTGAGCTTGGAGTCTGCAGACCCCATGTCGATGGAGCCCGCTCCGGCCCGGCCCCTGGTTCCGACCCTGCAGCGGGCTCCGGCTCTAGCTCCAGCTCCAGCCCCGCCGCCCGGGGTTGCTCTTGGAGAAGCGGAGCTGCGAACCCCGCCCGCCGCCGGCGTCAGCCCCGCCCCTTGTGGTCCCGCCCTTAGGCCCGCCCCTACCAGGTCCCGCCTCTGCACCTGCTGTTCAGGCCTCCAGAGCAGAGGTCCAGAGTTCTCCATGGAACCCAACTCCTAGTCCTTCCTTTTGCAACCGAGGGCTGTCCTCGCTCTGTCTTGCCCTCCTGTCACTTGGTCCCCAAGACTAACACTCTCCTGGCACCTCAATCCCTGCCTCCCCCTTCATTCTTCATTCCTGCTCCATCCCCACAGTTTCTCCTCCAGCCATCTCTGCCTGGCTTCCATGCTCCCCTATTGTTGTTGTTGTTATCTGGCTTTTGTTTGTTTGTTTGTTTCTCTTTCTGACCTGTCAAACCCATGTGTCCAGCCCTGCAGTTATTCTAACCTCAGCGGCAGGCTTAGCTCTTGCTTGTGTGGAAGGAGGGGCTGACTCAGTGTCCCTATTCTAAGAAGGCAGCTCAGCACCTGGCTGACAGTAAAAGAGCACTCCGCTCTTGACCCCTCTCTGGTCCCCTGGCTTCCTCCATAGCTAAGTGCAGAGGATCTGGCAAACACATCACGGAGCCTGCTTTTAGAAGAAAAAAGGCGTAAACCACGGTATAACCCAGTACACTTTGTTTTTCGAAGTTTGTCTTAGGCTGGCTTCGAACTCGCCGTTACTGTTTATGAACTTTTAATCTCCCAGGTGCCAGGGTCACAGGTGTGCACAGCCATCTTTGGTATTATGAGTGCTGCAGATCAAACCCAGGGCTTCTTGCATGCTAGGCAAGCACTCTAATTATTAAATTAGGAATAATAATAAGCCAGGCACGGTGGCGAACGCCTGTAATCCCAGCACTCGGGGAGGAAGAGGCAGGTGAGTTCCAGGCCAGACTGATCTACAAAGCAAGTCCAGAACAGCCAAGTCCACGCAGAGAAACCCTATCTCAAAAGAAGAGGAGGAGGAAGAGTAATAGCTGGCTACATAATAAAAATAGCTGGCACACATCTGGAATCTCAAAATTCAGGACACGGAGGCAAGAGAAACAGAAGCCCTTGCCATCCTTGGGAAATAGTGAGGTAGAGAGGCCACAGTGTCACCGCTTCCCAGAACAGACCACAGCATTGGCTAGCTCTAGCTTTTCTCCAAAGGTGTGTTGTCCCTTCCCTAGGCAAAATCCTGGGCGTGCCTCAGGCTTTTCTTATCACTCTGAGATAATGAACGGTTTCTTTATTAGGTTAAAAGAAAGCCCAAACCACCTAGCCAGGTATAGTAGCACAGGCCTTTAATCCCAGCACACAAGAGGGAGAGGCAGGTGGATCTCTTTGGGTTTAAAATCCAGCCTAGCCTATTCTACATAGCTGTTTCAGGCCAGTCAGAGCTGCCTAGGGAGATTCTGCCACAGACAAACCAAAAATACCTGGGAATCTTGGACAAGATATTCTGAGGACCAGAGCACGCGGCACCAATGCCTCTGGCCTGTGGGCTTCCCAAGAGGCTTCCAATCAAGCTGTCAAATTCCGATTTTCCAGCTTGCCCTGAGATAATAGGAAATTATTCTGCCTCTTCGGCTTCATTAATTATTGGGATCAGCTATTAACTGATTAACCGAAATTAAGTTATTTTGTTTCTTTGTTTGCTTATTTGGAGAGAGGGTCTCATGTAGCTCAGGCTGGCCTGGAATTCTTTATGTACCTGAGACTGGCCTTGAAGTTCTGATCTTCTTGCTTCCACCTCTTGAGTGTTGGGATTACAACGTGTGCTGCCCTTCCTGGCTGTAATAAACTCTGTCACTTATAGACATTCTGGAAACAGTGGAACCATGGAAGCAGAAAACAAGCCAGCAGTGGCCATGAACTAGATGGGTGAACTAAGAAAGATAACGAGGAAACTTTGTGAGGCAATGAAAACGTTTTGTTTGACTGTTCTCATAACTACATGCCTCAAGGGAGTGAATTTTACTGTATGTAAATTGCACCTCAATAAACTGGACTTGAAAAAAATAAGGACATGGAACATGGGAGGTAGCGTAGTTGGTAGACTGCTTGCTTTGCAAGCAGAAGATCCTGGGTTCCTTCCCCAGTCCTGCAAAAATAAAGAAAAATAAAAGCTGTTGGAGCAAGGAAACTCAACACACTAGTATCCACCACTGTATGCACATAAAAAGAAAAAATCGTAGAGTAAATGTTTTAAGAAAACAGTCTGTGTGCATAAATATACCGTCAACAAATAAAATAGCACTTTGAACACTTACAGGAATTACTCTTTTCTTATCAATGTGACAGTCTTCTAGAAGGTTTCTTGGCTATGAGAAAGCAATGTTGTGTCCTTGTTTTGTGGCCAGAATAAAAGACTCGCTGGTCTGTGGTTCCTGTGGCCCTCCCTGGAGTCCTTTATCAACCATCATTCATCCAACAGCCAGGTACGGTTGGAGGGGCTAGAGCCTAAGCCATTCATGTTTCTACTGCCAAGAAAACAAGACATTGAGAGCCACGGCACTGAAAGTAAATGTCTGCTCATGGTCCTTGTAAAAACAGGCAAGGGGAAAGGTGACAGAGCAGGGGAGTCTAGGCTGAAGCTTGGAGGGTGATTGGGAATGTTAGTAAGGGCCCCAACTGGAAACAGATAGAGGACAGAGGACTCTAAGAGTCCCCAAGAGGCTATTTACAGGGAAGCATTATGGGGTTAGAATGCATTACTGAGACCCTTAAGGAGCAAGGGAAGGTAGTTGCCAGCACCCAGGGAAAGGGAGCCCACCGTAGGAGAATTCCCACAGAAACTGTAGTCTCTCCAAAGAAAAGGAGAGATGTAATGGACACTCCACTTCACTCTTCTTTTGCTTCCAACTTCCTGCCAATCAGGTGAACCCACAAAAAGCCAAAGATGAGAAAACCTGCTGATAGGGCCCAGGAAAGCTCAGCCATCCAGATATGGGACAGAGTGAAACAGACGGAAGGAAATCTACACAGACCGAGTGGAAAATTTTCAGCTTCCAGCTGTTAGGGAGAGTGAGCAGAAGGAAGGCCTGGAGCATAGAAAGCCTCACACCCAGAGACATGGTTGGAGGGAAAACAGAGACTGTGAAGAGAGATAACATTTGAGAACAACACCCAGGAGCTACATACAACCTGAAAAGCTTTAATTTTAGTGCACGGCCAATAAAAAAAAAGCCTCTGAAGTGGAGAAATGATGTCATCAGATGACATTAGGTCTCAGTGAATTGTCTTGGCTGAAGCAGTATAGAGACAAAGTGACCTGAATGCAGAGAGTAAGTGGGGAGGTGAGCTTATAAGGGCTGAATCAAGTCAGCGGCAGGAGGGATATCGGGAAAGAAAACATTTGGAATCCCAGAATTTGGTCCTCAGATGGGTGTTTTAGGGAGTATTTCCACAAAACAACTTCCCACCAAATGACACAAAACAATAGCCATTTTCCTGTCTCCTAGATCCCCTAGGTGGGTGATGATTTTGGGATTGGGCTGAGATGGCTGGTCTCCACTCCGAGCGATGGCTGGGTCTCAGCTGGAAGGGCTGGAGTGGCTGGGCAGGGTTTTCTCTGAACAGCTGAGGATGCAACCACCTGGGAACTTCTTCTTTCATACATCCGGGCCCTGGGCCGGGAGAAGCCCAGAGACTGGACGCAGCTGGGTCTGAAGATAAAATTAGGGACACATGGGGCTGAGAAGATGGCTCAGTGGCTGAGACTGCTTGCTGTTCTTCCAGAGGACCTGAGTTCAGTTCTAAGCACCAATGTTTGGCAGCACACACACACGTGTGTGTACACACACACACACACACACACACACAACCTGTAACTCCAGCTCCAGGAGATCCAACAGCCTCTTCCCACCTACAGCATACACTCACACACAGACACACATAAATAAAAATATTTTTTTAAAAATGTGCTGACATATGGCCTTGCTGTGTGGGTTGGATCCCTGCAGCAAGGACACTGAGCTTAGAAAGGACACTCCAAAGATGGCCAGAGGATGTTCCCAAAGAACTAGGAGAAGCTACAAGGCCCATTAGTACTAAGCCTGGAAAATAACATACAAAATTGCTGTACTATGCTGTATAGACTAATAGTCACAGCCAATGTACTCAAAAGTCAGGCCAGTCATCTGTCCTCCAAGAGGGGGGAAAAAAAGCCAAGTTGGGGGCGACCTTGAACTCATAATCCTGCCTCCATCTCCCAAGTGCTACCATTACAGGCATGTGCCACGAAGTCCCAACTCTTGGCTCCACATTTAAGAGTACCACACTGTATGCTGGGCGCATACAAAAATCTTTCTAAAGCAGGTTGATAATCGAAGCTTTTGGGAGGCGCAGACAGGAAGATAAAGAATTTAAGATCAGCTGGGAGTGGTGGCACACGCCTGTCATCCCAGTGTTTGGGGAGGCAGAGACAGTCGGAGAGTTTGAGGCCAGGCTGGTCTACAGAGCCAGTCTAGGCCAGTGAAGGCTACACATAGAAACCCTGTGTGTGGCGGTGGGGTAGGGGCGAGTGCCACATTGTTGGCAGTGTGGCTAAGTGTGATCTCAGCACTCAGTGGGCAGAGGTAGGTGGATCTCTGTGAGTTCAGAGCCAGCCTGTCTACATGGCACACTTCAGGCCAACCAGGGCTACATAGTGAGACCCTGTCTTATACACACACACACACACACAGCTCTTTCTTCATGGCAGCCTTGTCAGGGCCCTACCACAATCTCCACAGCCTGAACAAACAGTCTGAGCCCTCCTTCTGCCCTCTCAGCTGCTGGTTCCCCAAGCCCACACCCCTGTCCTTGCACAGGTCTCTGGGCAGGCTACTCCTAATGTGCCGTACACCCCTCCTTCCTCTGTCCCTGTAGATGCCCTCTTCCTCAGCCTTTCGCATCTCATCTTAAAAATCTTCCCCCAAGAGATGGCCCATCCCCCACATGTTATTTCAGCCCCTAGCATTTTTTCTCTAAAACTTCAGCCACTATTTTTATTTTGTCCTATTTTTTAAAAAAAATTACGTTTATGAGTATTCTGTCTTTATGCATATCTGTACGCTAGTGCCTGTGGGAGCCAGAAGGGGGCATCAGACACTGTGGCCATGTGGCTACTGAGCATCGAAGCTGGGTCTTCTGGAAGAGTAGTCAGCACTCTTAACCACTGAGGCGGCTCTCAGCCCTTGTCCTTATTTTTATTTATTGTTTTTAAAGCAGAGCCCCCTGTAATCCAGATTGATCTCAGACTCACTATGTAACCAAGGCTAGACTTGAACTCCTGTTTTATTCTGCCTCAGCTTCCCAGTTACTGAGGAATGCACTCTGACACCTGGATATAGATTAGAGATATATGTTTTGGGTGATGCTTTGTTTTGTCTAAGGTTTATTTGTTTATTTACTTACTTATTTTGGTTTTTGTTTTATAGTTCAACACAGGGTTTCTCCATGTAGCCCTGGCTGTCCTGTCCATGCTCTCTGTAGACCAGGCTGGCCTCAAACTCACAGAGATCCACCTGCCTCTGTCTCCCAAGGGCTGGAATTAAAAGCATGGACTACACACACATTTGTTTCCATTTTAGTTATGTATATATGTGTGTGCCTGTGTGGCGGTGTGTGAATACAGGAATGCAATACCTACAGAGTACAAAAGAGGGTGCAGGATTGCTAGGCCCTGGGGATACAGGCTGCTGTGAGCTGGCCAACAAGAGCTCTGGAAACTGAACTCGGGTCCTCTGGAAGAGCAGGATGCATTCAGTCTGAGCCACACAGGCTTACATCCGCACAATATGTATTTTGCATTTTTGTTTTTTGTCTGTCTCTGCTTTTCTACTTCCATCTTTAATTTAAATTTTGCACCAGCAGAAACTGCATCTGTCTTGTTCCCTGCATCCCCTGCTCTCCAGCACACAGAGAGTGTTTATCAGGTATGGAAGGTGATGCCTAGTTTTATGAAGGGTCTTGGATAATTTGCATTCCACTTAAGGCAATGGGAAAGATACATTTTAACCAGCTGTTTCAAAGTCATCTTTCATTCTCTTAGGAGTTCTTCAGGTGCCCTGGGGTGAAGCACTTAGGGGTGCTGTAAAATGTAGAGTTAGAGGGTTACAGGGAGAAGGGTGAAGGGGGCCAAGGAACTCGGTTCTGCCACAATCTTTAGAATGCTTGCTCAGACTGGTTACCTGCCATGGGCCACCAGAGGCCCTGACCTTGGGGAGTTTTCTGCGTCTCAGGCAACGGTACAACATGCTGTGGTATGACTGGGTATGAGGCAGTGGGTGTCAGGGCAGCCAGAGTGAGCCACTGTGCTCTGGGGCTTCTCTACAGGGCTCTCCTTTAGGAGCCCACAGCCTGACACTTCATTCCACACATCCCCACACAGGAGGCAAGGTTTCTGGGCAGGTGTCCCCAGCCAGCTGCCTCAGGAGTCCTACCAGAGAGTGTGGAGTGAGGGACCATGAACAGTTTTGAAAGTACATCAATTAACTGAGCACGGTGGCTCAAACCCGTCATTCTAGCCCTTGGGAGGAAGGAGGATTAGGGAATTTAAGGTTGTTCTCAACTACACATGAATTGGCAGATAACCTGGGCTGCAGAAACACTCATGTGCGTATGCGCACACACGGACACACACACACACACACACACACACACACACACACACACGGCTGTGGTATAGCTCAGTTGGTACAATGTTGCATTCACAAAGCCTCGGGGTTCAGTCCCCAGCATACAGCAGGAATAATGGCAAATGCCTGTAACCTTAGCACTTGGAAAATATAGACTCAAGGATGAAGAAGTTTAGGGTCAACCTTGACTACAGTCTGAGGCAAGCCAGGGCTGCACAAGAACCTGTTTCTGAAGAAGTAGAACTAGGCAAGGTGGCCTACATCTTTACTCCTGGCAAAGTGTCAAGCCAGCCAGAGCTTCAAATGAGACCCTCACTCAGAACCAAACAAAATATAAATGGGTGATTGACGCAGGTGATGTACATAATTCTAATATCAAACATATAGCTCCAGTTGTCCCAGGACCTGTCCTGGTTCTTGGCTTCATAGTAGGTCTTTGAATTCTCCATTAGTTGCCTCTCAGTAAGGATGGATACTGTCTGCATTGGCACCCTACAAGTCAAGCCTGGAGGGTTTGCACTGTAAGGATCTGAGGCAGACGCTCGGACGCACTTCCCGCCCAGCAGGACTGTGAAAATCTGAACTTCTTTCAGGACAGACAGTTGTCTAGGACAAACTCGGATGGGGGGGGGGGGGAGACGACAACCAGATGACCTCACCCATTCAGATGTACTGAGTGCTTTACTCTGCCAGGCGCTGACCTCATGCCGGTGGAAAGAACACATAGAGATCAATGGGTGACATTTCCCCTTATGTTAGAATGATGGGGAATGGGAACACTAAGAGAGCACCGCCTGCAGGAGGGGTGGGGACGAAAAAGAAAGATCCCTAGCGCCGCCTCTTTCACTTCAATCCCAGATTCAGCGGGGCTGCTGGCACAGGAGGGCACCGACAGGCGACTGACACGCCCTCATCCTTTTCCAGGGAGGCTGCTGTCGCTACAAGCAGCGGGACTGCCAACGTCAGCGCTGCCAGCGAGCGCGTCGTCATTTCCGGCCAGCTGTGTGTGCTGGATGCGGAGGTGGAGGGCAGAGGCTAAGGGCTGAGCAGTGGCGTGTGTGTGATTCCAAGCTGTCAGATGGGCTTCCAAAGCCTCAACCCCAGACATAGCTGGACTGGCAGCTAGGGAGTTCCATTCTAGGGAGGCTCTGAGGTCAGTGGCGGTTGGTGTTGGTGGCCCATTCCGCAGTTAGGATCTGGACTCGTATCCTCAGGACCTGGGTTTGCATCTTCGGGATCTGAGTTTGCATCCTCAGGTTTCTGGGCGTCCAAAGTACATCTTGCTATTAGGAGTCAGCACAGACCTCTAAGAAATTTTGTTGCATAAGATTTGGGAAGGCATTGAAACCTTCCCAAAGGATCTGGCTGTGAGTGCTGCACTCTGATGGCCCCAGGCATTGGTTTTCCGATGCAAATATAAGATAAAAGGCTCATAAGGTTATCCAGGTCAGGAAATGTATTTTTGTGTCCATCCCCGTCCCATGTCATCAGATCCCCATCCTATGTCGTGTTGTGCCCCTCCCCCTTCTCCCAGCACTGGTATCCACCTGGTTTTGACTACATGGCAGGGGCAGGTCTGAAGTTGATCCCTGAGCCTAATGGGTGGTAGCTAATCAAGACAGAGGAACTTTCTTCCTGGGAGGTAGATCTATCTCCTCACACACTAGTTTAGAGTTGGAAATGTCACCACTCCCAGCTCTGAGCCACACTAGGTAATGAACATATCACAGGCTTGGCACATATCCTGTATTTCCATTTCTGGAGCCAGCTCACATCTCAAAGTTTCTTGTTCTCATACCCTCTGTGGCAGAGGGGCCCAAGAGGCACCCTGGCCAGCTCAGTGGTCCAGCTTCCAGCCTTATCTTCGTGCCAGCCCCCTGGGATGTATGCTGAGAATCCAACTTTCTTCTACCATCCTCGGACCTGGTCCCCAGTCCTTGCTTGCCCTGGGACTTCCAGAGCTCCATGGGGAAGCTCTGGCTCCTGGGTACCTTCCCACAGAGCTACAGGTTGAAGACATGCTGGGTCGGGGCAGACTGAATCTGTGAACACTCAGTGAGTTTGGGCACCTGACCAGATCCCTTTAGAACTCAATCTCAGTCCCTCAGACCCACCTCTGAATGGCATCACCACGGCCCAGTTACTAGAGCTAAGTCTGTGTGGGCATTGCTCTGATGCTCCAGTCAGCTCACGTGCCTGTCCAGTCAGTTAGGCATCACCTCCACCATCACCGTCTCTCTCCACTTCCCTTCCCACAGCTTCATCCATCGCACAGTTACCGCCATCCTAGGCTGTTGCAGAAGTCCCTGTCTTGCCCTGCTTCTCCGCAATCCCATGTTGCCAAATTATCAAGCTGATACTTCACAGATGAAAATAAAAGGCCTTCTATTGGCTCATGCAGGGGTTGGCTTCTACAGTTCTGACTCTAACCTCACCTCTCTGCTCACTCCACTCCAGCCGAACGGCACTTCCCACAGATCCTACTGTAGGCCAAAATCTTTTGTTCTAGGAGCTTTCGCTTTTGCTGTCTCCTACACCTGGAACATCCTCCTGAAGAGTGTGGCATGGCTGCCACTTTATCCTTTAAATATCAGCTCAGACATCGCCTTCGGAGGGAGGCACCTCCATAGGCTGTATTTATCAAGCTCCTCCTTCTTCACATACCGTAGCTGGTAGCTACACAAGAGCAGAAAATGTGTATCTTTCAGTCATTTTTCTCCCTCCTCCTCTTCTTTGTCCTCAATTGCTCAAAGTGACGCCAAAGTTTGCTTTCAGGGCCTTGCCATGTCACCCAGGCTGGCCTTCAACTCACTTCTACTCACGTAGACCATGCTGGCCTCACACTTCTGGCCATCCACCTGTCTCAGCCTCACGAGCACGTAGGTTTCAGACCTGGATCACCATATCCCATTCTTTCTGATGTTGTGTGCATGGGCGTTTCGCCTGCACGTACCAATGTGCACCCTATGCATGTAATGGCTGCAGAGGCCAGAATGTGTGGGATTCCCTGGGACTGCGGTAACGGAAAGTTGTGAGCCATCCTGTGGGCGCTGAGGGTCAAACCTGGGTCCCCTCGAGGACCTCCTCTCCAGCCTAAGTTTTAAATTTTGGATAACTAGACTAATGCAGTATTGTGACAGGCAAAACCATGACCCACAAAACCATGACTGTGCAAGCCCCAGAATCTTTGGGTGTTTTGCCTTGCACAGCAGAAGGGACTTTGCTGATGCAATTAAGTGAAAAAACCTCAAGACAGGAAGGTTATTGGATTGCTTAGGTGAGCCAAATGTCATTACAAAGGAGGATCGTAGAGGTGGCTCAATCTGTCAAGGAGGCTGCGTCACCAATCTGGAGGCCTGAGTTTAATTTCTGGAAGGCGCATAAAGATGGAAGGAAGGCGAGAACCAATTCCACAAAGTTGTCTTCTGAGCTCCACACGTGCCATCACCATTGCACACATGCACACACATACACATCATGCACACAAATAGTATTAATAAAATTTTAAAAGTAAAGGTCGAAATTAGATGGTGATGGCAGAAGAGGTTGAAGCAATGGAGTGTGACGAAGACACAGACCTCTTGTTCCCGTCTTTGAGGAGGGACGGCCAGCTAAGGAGCGTGGGTTGTCTTTAGAAACTAGAAAAAGGAAGGAAGCAAATCAAGGGACACAGCTCTGCCAACACCTTGAGGCATCACAACCCACATCACACTTAGAAACCACAACTTTATGTGTTCAGCTGAGTGTGGTGGCACACACCTTTAATCCCAGCACTCCAGGCAGAGGTAGTTCCTAAGATCGAGGCCAGCCTGGTCTACAGAGTGAGTGAGTTCCAGGAAAGCCAGGGTTACACAGAGAAACTTAATTACATAAATATACCATATTGTACTTTTTATTAATATTTAATCTTAATTATGTAATTGTGATGGGGGTGCAGCTGAGTGGAGATGCCCATAGGCCAGAAGAGGGCATCAGATCCTCTGGAGCTAGCGTTATTGGCTGTTATGAGCTGCACTATGGTGCTGGGAACTGATCTCTGCAAGAGCATTGTGTGCTTAACTGCTTAACTGCTGAGCCAGATCTCCAGCCCCTAATTATTTATTTTTGTACGTGCATATGTGTGCACATATTTTTGTATGTGCATATGGATGTCATAGCACTTGTGTGAAGGTCAGAGGACAACTTGTGATAGCTTGTTCTCCCAGGAAACAAATTCCCAGGGAACAAATTTAGATCATCAGCTGGGTGTGGTAACACTCGCCTTTAACCCCAGCACTTGGGAGACAGAAACAAGCACATCTCTGTAAGTTTGAAGCCAGCCTGGTCTCCTAAAGCAAGTTCCAGCACAGACAGGACTACACAGAGAGATCCTATCTCAAACAACAAACCAACCAACAAAGGAAAAACACCAGCTGTTAGGGCAGGTCATAGGCTTGGCAGTAAGCACCTTCCTCTACTGAGCCATCTTGCTGACCTCATCAAACAGTCTTCTAAGGTGGATTGTCCCAATGTCACTTCCTCCAGGAGTAGGGAACATTCCAGATGGTCAATATTCTTAGCAACACTACTTACTTTCCATCTTTTAAATCCAAAACAAAATGTGGCAGCCATCCTGCCGAGCAGTGCGTGTTAGCTGGCTTTCTGTCACTAAGCACACACCCCAGTGAAAACCCTTGTGATACCATGCCATGGTGCTAGTGGGATCTGTTAGCACATTTAGATCTTAATGGCCCAGGTCGGGTCTTGGCAGACATGCCTTTGAAGGGAGATACTAGGACCCATTCCTCTCTCTCTCTTTGTATCCTGACTGCCTGAGGTGAGCTGTGTTCTCTGCTATGTATTCTCACTACAACAGGCTGCCTTGCCAACAGACCCAGGAGCTAAGCAATGACGAACTGAAACCTTGAGCCAAGCATACCAAACATAAGTTGGCTTATCTTTGGCATTTTGTCATAGCGATGGAAAACTAACACACAGTTTATAAAAATCGTATTTTGGCCCACCGTGTTGAAGGACTTCAGTCCAGGATCAGTTTTGGGGTTATGGCAAGCAAGCCCATCATAACTGGATGCCATGAAACCATTCATTTCATCACCAGGCAGCTTAGAAAAGGAGAAGAGGCCAGATCTCCACAATAAGGTTACATACTCAGTGACTTAAAGATCCAACACACACACACACAGCAGTCTCCATCTCTCAAATGTTTCTCTACCTCTCAATGCCACCGCTCTGGGAGTCAAGCCCCTAACACACAGGCCTCGGGAGGCAGTTCAGGTCCTAAGTATGGTACTAGGGGTATCTCATTGTGGGTTTAATTTGCATTTCAGACTAAAGAAACTGAGGCCCGTGGTCACATGTGGACTGGGCCATTTGGATATTTTTTCTCCTGCAAAGTGTCCGGTCAGGTCTTTAGTGCATTTTCCCCTGGCTATTTGCCTTTCTCCTTTGGGCTTTCGGGTTTGCTGTATTCTGGATAGAGGTCCTTTCCTGGCTATGTTGCAACATCTCTGTAGAGTGCCCCGACGATGCCCACACACGATGGGTCTCAACAAAAACTCCTATAAGGGGAGAACACTGGATGGATTAAACCGTTGCTTTCATGGGTGTAACTGGATCTAAGATTTGAGTCTCAAGCAATAAGAACTGTAAAGAGAAAAGCCAGAATACAAGTAACATCCTCAAATGCCATTCCTTCCAGCCCTTTTCTAGACATGCAGGTTTTTAAACATTTAGGCTCTTTTTTAAAATGTGTTATATTTCTATATTCATTTATTCTATATTTATGTGTGTGAGTGTCTGCCTGTATGTATGTATGTATGTATCTACACCATGTGCGTGCCTGGAGCCCTAGGAGGGCAGAAGAGGAAACTGGGTCTCCTGGAACTGGAGTTACAGATGTAACTGAAGCACATATGGGCCCTGGGAATGGATCTCCAGGTCCTCTACAAAAAAACAAGTGCTCTAAACTGTTGAGCCATCACCAGTCCAAGACTCAGGTCTTTAAAAGGATGTGTGTGTGTGCGTGTGTGTGTGTGTGTTCATGTGTGTGCAGAGGGCAAAGGAAAGCCTCCCACTGTTGTTTCTCAGGGGCTGTCCACATTGTTTTTTGAAACAGGACCTTTGACTGGCCTGAAACTCACCAAGTAGGCTAGGTTGACTGGCCAATGAGCCATCATAGATCCATCTATCTCCGCTCCCGAGCCGCCAGAGCTGGGATTACAAGAACAAGCTTTAAAACAAAACAAAACTTGTAAGCACTTTTAACGTACTGAGCCACGTCTTCAGACACCTTGAGGTAATGTTAGGTTTACAGTAAACTCCCACACTGTAGCTTAGTCTGGCCTGAAACTCGAGACAATCCTCCTGCTTCCGTCTCTTAAGTCGTGTTATTAGAGGAAGGAGCCACTGCATCTGCCTCTTTCTAATCAAATCCTGTTTATCTGTGTTGTGTGTGAGAGAGAGTTTATGAGATTGCAGATACAGAGACCAGAGGGGTCAGATTGTCCCTGGAGCTGGGGTTACAGGCTCTCCGGAACTGCTTGACATGGGTGCGGAGGACACAACTCAAATCCTCAGCAAGAGCCAAACCTGCATTCCAGGCTCTTCGAGGTATTTGTAAATTAATACCATTTAAAAGAACATTCATGGAATACACCAATGGATTAACACGTTCTGCGAAGTGAGAACCACTGTGAACAGCGGACAGACCCTTGCTCTCAGGAAAGCCAGAAGGACAGATAACAAACAAACAAAATAATTCCAGATGGACGGAAACAAAAGTCGTACGTGGAGGAAAAGCAGGACAGAGGCTTGGTCCAAGCAATTCCCGGACCAGGACAGCAGGAAGGTCCGCGCCCTCGGTCCCGCCCCTTATTTGCATACATCTTATGATTGGCCTCCGGCGGCAGGCCCCACCCCTCAGAGCTGGCGGCCTGGGAAGCTGCAAGCGGGCCCGGGCGGAGATGCAGCGGCGGCTCCGGGTGTCGCGGTGCGGGCCGGGCGGTGTGCGGGCCGGAGGCGGGCAGGGGGTACCCGCCGCAGCACCCGCACTCTCCTGACGCCCCAACCCGGCAGGCGGCCCCGGGTCGCCCCAGCCATCGTTCCGCTCTGCAGTCCCCACCCCTCCGCCCTTTGTGCCGCCGCCGCCCGGCGTCCCCAGCTAGTCGGGACCCGGGGCGCGCGGGAGCGAGAGGCCCCGCTGGGCGTACGGTCGGTAGCGGATGGCGGGCGGCGGGCGCAGGGGCGCTGCAGCCCGAGCCCGCGACGTTGGAAGCCCCGGCCGCCTCCGCCGCATTGTCCCGGGCTGCGAGCCCAGGCCCTGAGCTGCCGCAGCGCCCGCCCACCGCCACCCGCGGGGCCATGCGGAGAGCCGCCGGGATGGAGGACTACTCCGCAGAGGAGGAGGAGTCCTGGTACGACCATCAGGACCTGGAGCAGGGTGAGCGCGGCGGGGAGGGAAGCGGCGTACCCTCCGAGACCCTTGGCCACTACCCCATTGTTGGGCGGTATCACCTAGAAAAGGGCTGGGCTGGACCTGGTGCGCCCAGCAGAGCACGATGCGTCTTGAGAATGGGGACGTGGACCGAGAGGGGCGCTGCCCTGGAAGATGTGGACGCAGTAGAGGGAGACCTGCAAAAGTGTCCAGATGGCCGGGCAAACATCGCGCTTCTCATCTTAGTAGCAGCAACTACTTGGGTGTCCCTGGTAGGGTATTCTTAGGGGGCCTGGGTACTAGGTGGAATGGGAGTCTTGGGGCCCCCGCAGGGGATTCCTGGGTACTTTGCTAAGAGTGCACTGTATGTTGAGATAAGTCATCTCTCCAGATCAGCAGCACCTGTCCTGGCCGGAATTTCTGAGCTCTAAGACTTCGAGAAAGTTTCCCCAACTCCCTTCCCTCTGCCCACAGAGGGGGTGGTGCGGGGAAGCCAGAAGTCTCCAGTCTGCCTTCCTGAGAGAGGTGTCCCCTGGTCCTTCCCTGCACTAGGCTTCCACCTGAGTGGCTCAGGATTTGGATGGGGTCCTTTAGAAATTTTAGACTTCCTGCAAACGGGAGCATTCTGTGGCTGTCATCGGAGGGCCCAGAGAATGACTGAAAGGGTTTAGAAGCTGGTGATGAGGTGGCTAAAGTGACATCACTGAGAGGAGAGGTGGAGCATCTTGACAAGAAGAAGGCCTGAGAGGGACAAGGAGTGGGCCCTTCCGGAGTAGAGTTGGTCCCACCCTCTTCTCTGCCTCGGCGCCTGTTTTGCTGATACCCTGAGGGTGAGGAAACGTAGAAGGAGAAGGGACCTTCCCACAGTCACCCAAAAGCCCTGAGGTATTAAAACACAAGCCTGGCACAGTGTGTGCTGTGGAGGCCCAGAGTCCTGGTTTTGCCAGGCTGGGAAGCATTCACTTGGATCCTGGAGCCTTTGTCTCCTGACCCACTTCCCCACACAGCCAAGCTTCACCTGCAGATGAAGGGGCTGTCCCTGTGCTTGTCAGTGAGGCAGAACCTTGGGAAACCTGTGTAGGATGGAGGGCGGTGGACATTGCTGTGCAGTGAGCTGCCCCATGCCCTTGTGCCACCTCTTCCCTGTCCTGGCCACGACCCCATGACCCCTAAAACTTTTCCGCTCCGTAAACACCTCCATCGTCCTGGGACCAGGGCACAGTCACAGCCCCGACCCTCTACGTCTGCAAGCGGAGGGGGCTCTTGTATGTTGTAAGTGATTATGAGATGGCTTCCTGGGAGAGGCTAGCTCAGAAGGAAAGATAAAAAGCTGAGTTCTGGGGAAGGTAGCCTCTAGGGGAGGCAGATGCTAATACCATGGCAGTCTCATTTAGTTCCCACACCCCTAATGAAGGCTTGGCACTATGCCCAGCCCAGATGTGGGAGGAAGAAGCCCAGGAGTAGGGGTGGGAGATGTGTGGCTTCTGGTGAGGGACATGAATTGCCATTCCAGGGGCCCTAATGTGCTCCATACTCCCCCCCACTTCTTGGGTCCTGCTGGTCTGGCCTGTAGCTCCAGGCGTAGACAGAGCCCAGGAACCAGGGGACACCCAGTAATGAAACACTTTGTGAAGGAAGTGGACCTTCTTGCCAGCAGCTGTGTCTAGGGATGGAATCTCTGCCCTCCTGCTCCTGAATTCCAGCAGAGGAGGAGGAAGTGGCAAGTGAGAGTGACAGCCCCTTCAGCAAAGAGCTTTGAGCTGGAGGGCAGAGGAAGGAAGAGGAAGGCATGTATGCGAGCGGAAGGGATGTTTGTACCGAGGAATGGGACCAAATGAAAGATAGGGGAAGTAGGGGACAAAGGAAGTCCTAGCCACTCAGCTCTGCATGCCAGCCCAGGAGGGCTGGGTGACAGGGTGGAGCGTCTGCCAAAAGGCAGTCCTGTCAAAGGTCCCATGTTTGTGTTCCTCTTCCCTGTACTTGGTCTCCAGATTCTTCCCATTGGCTCTGTGGTTGCCTCTGGGTGACCCACACTTGGGGTATCCTTCCTGCCTAATTTCCCTTACCCTAGACTAAGCCCCAACTTCATTTCCCAAAGAGATTGTCTCTAAAGATCGTGTGGCTCTGTCCCAGAGACAGAAGGTGGCCAGGACGGGTGGGGGCTTCGACTGGCTAATGTTCCCTCTGCCCACTGCCATGAGCACCTGTAAAAATAGAAAAAGTCATGAATTAATTATTAAGCACTGGCTCTTCCTTTTTGTTTCCCCTCCTCCATCTGTGACCACCTCTGTCCAGGCTGAGGGATGGCTGCTGAGTCACAGATTTTGAGACCTGACCTCCCTTCCTGCCTAGCCTGACCTTGAGTCTCGAGTCCTGCCCCCGTCCCCCAGGAAATGCTCTGACTACTAAGGAAAGGGATGACCCTCCTCCACCCCGGTCACCCCCAAAGGCCTTTCTGAGTTCCTGACTCTTGTGTCCTGTGGGGCAGGACCCCCAGATCCACCAGCTGGTGTCTTCCACCTCAATCATCCTTTTTTACCTTTGTCCATCTTGGCCTATCCCTTGTCCCTTTCTGGCCTCTCTGTCAGAGTCTGTCCTGTGATAGGATTCCAGGGTTTCTTTTATTTTCTCTGAAGCATTGTCTTATATACAACCAGTTAGAGCCTCCCAGTGGAAGCCCCAGAGAGTCCCTAGGGGCAGGCAGGGGAGGTGGCGGCCCAGGCTCAGTACCTTCCCTGGTTTGGTTCAGAGCCTGTTAACCCAACCATGACAGGCTGTTTGTTTCTCTGGGCTTGCATAGTGTTCAGCTAGCCTCTATGTTCCCCAGCACCCAGGTCAACCTTTCCTGAGCCCAGAACTGCCACTACCCTTCAGCAAGCTGCCTTCCCTAGGACTTGGTTCCTCTCAGTCCCCTGCTATCCAGCTCTGGACTCCTCCCATCACCCTTCAGGCAGCTCTGACCAGCTTCGTTTGCCATGTGATCCAGTTTCCCTGAGATTCTCCGGGGCTCCACCCAGGCAGCTTCCTCTCTCTCTCTCTCTCTCTCTCTCTCTCTCTCTCTCTCTCCCTCCCTCTCCCTCCATCCATCCCTCCCTCCCTTCCTTCATCATCCCAGGATCACTTGGTGGCCAAGTCAGATTTGCAAGGCAATCTTTAATCGTCTCTCTCCTCATGGTGTGGCATCCTCCCCCACCCCACCCCCCACTCGGACACCAGCCTATGAATTCACGAAGCCCAGCTTCTGGAAGGAGGAGCATGATATTGAAATTGCCCTGGGCCTTTTCTCATTCCTGTGGCTTTGCATTCTGCTCAAGCTGCAAGGTCTTGTCACTGGCTACCGAGGTATATAGTATGGCAATGGTCACTTCCTAGACCCCCTAACAGTCCCAAGGCCTGTACACTTAGGAAGGTGAACAAAGCCATCCTGTTACAGACTGGGAAGACCATGAGGGTCCCTCAAAGCCAACCACCCCATGCCACCCCTGCTATTCTCCAGCACATGATAGATCACAAGGCTGTCATTCAGTCATCGGAGCATTGGGCTTCAAACTTTGTAGCCATCTCCAGACTTTGGCCCAACATTATAAATCCATACAGAAAGTGTCCTCAACTGCCTTACTGGGTGTACATTAGGTGACCTGGCCTTTTGGCATCTTCATTGTGCAGGTTACTTGCCCCGAGCTATGGAGTTTGCATCTGATTTAGTTTTGTTTCCTTCAGGAGAACTGTCCTTGTCCCAGGCTGTGTCATTACAGTCTAGCTAGAGGGGAGCTGGTGTGGTCGGCTTCCTGGTGACATCAGGAGACAGAGCTCTCCTCTCTGATTAATTTAGCTCTAGAGGCCCCATTCTGGCTATTTGGAAACATCACCCCTGTTCTGAGCTTGTCTGTATCCTACAACTTGGGAGACACAGGTGATGTGATCAGGAGTTTAAAGTCATCCTTGGCTAGGTATCCAGGAAAACCTGGACTACATGAGACCCTACCTCAGACAACAACAGAAGTTGCTGGGGATGTAGCTCAGTTGGCAGAATGCCTGCCTAGTGTGCAGGAAGCTCTGGGTTCGATTCCCCGACGCCACATAAAAGCAGGTGCTTTAGCACATCCCTGCAGTGCCAGCACGTAGGAGGTGCAGGCAGAAGGATGAGAGTTCAAGGTCACCCTCAGCTACGTTTCGGGTTTGAGGCCAGCCTGAGCTACAAGATGCTCTGTCCTTAAGGAAAAAAGAAGAGAACTTTACCCTCATTGTGAGAGCACCTTTAGGCCTGTGTCTGATAAGGCTTGGCCTTTTGTCTAGGTCCAGTAGCTGATGGGGCTTCTCTGGCTTTCACAAGGGAACACCAGTCCTGTCCTTGACTTAACTGAAAGAACACAGGACACTCTGCCCTCTAACCCATCCAGTGTCCCACTCCATAGGCTCCAAGAGGAAGGCCTTACCTGGGCCTGTCTGCTGCACAGTAGAGGGTGTAACCAAAACAACCACGTATCTAAACCTTGTGTGGGGGTGGGGGCAGAAAGCTCTTCTGTCTTGGAGGGAAGGCAGAGCTATCATTATATGTAAAAATAGCAGCACATCTTATTGGCCCCAGATGAGTTGCTTTTACAAATCTTGGTCCAGATTTACACCATAAGCCTAGAAAGGAGGCTGCTGTAACAAACAGCCTCATAACATTAAATAATAATACTAAATCAGAGCTTTCCTGCTTCGGGCAGAATGGGTTGCATAGGCCTACTGTTTGCCCCACTAATTCTGTTTCTAGGACAGTGTTCTCACGAAACGTGATTTAGCCTGGTGTGATGGCCATAAATCCCAGCACTTGAGAGACAGAGGCAGGCGGATAGCCGTTCAAGACCAGCCTGGTCAACAAAGCAAGTCCAGGACAGCAATCGCTACACAGAGAAACTCTGTCTCAAACAAACAAACAAACAAACAGTGATTTGCACTAAGGGTTTTGGTTTTTGTTGTTGTTTTGGTTTTTCAAGACGGGGTTTTTCTGTGTAGTCTTGGCTATCCTAGAACTCAGTCTGTAGACCAGGCTGGCCTCCAACTCACAGATCCGCCTGCCTCTGCCTCCCGAGGGCTGGGATTAAAAGTGTGCACCACCACTGCCCGATTGCAATATGGTTTTAATACAGTGAAGTTAATCCTAGTTTGGCTTTTATTTTTCAGTACTAGGCATGAGTCCCGGATCCTCACACACTCTAGGCAATCGTGCTACTGCGTCCATCATTGAACTACATCCCCTGCCTTTTTTTTACTGTTTGCTGTTAGTGGTTTTTTTTAACAAGCATTATGAAATTTTGTGTATGAGTATTTGGCCCACATGTATGTATGTGTACCATTTGAGTGCCTAGTGCCCAGAGAAGCAAGAAGAGGGCATTGGATCCCCTGGGACTAGGGTTACCAACAGGTGTGAGCTGCCATGCGGGTTCTGGGAACAGAACTCTGGTCCTCTGTAAAGACAGTGCTCTTGACCACTGAGTCATCTCCAGCACATTGGTGTTAAGTGTTTAAGACAGGGTCTCCCCCTGTAGTCCTGACTAGCATGGAAGCTGAGGCCAATCCTCCTGTCTCAGCCTCAAAAGTGCTAGGATCGCAGGCATGAGCTACCACGCCCAAACCCTACCTACTTTTAACTTTTTATTTTAAGGCAGTGCCTCTGAGTTGCCTGAGCTGGCCTTGAACTTGTGGTCCTCTTGCCTCAGCCTCCTGAGTAGCTGGGGTCTTGGCCGGTGGCGTAGTTACACGATTTAGGTGTTTTGTTTTGTTTGTTTTTGTTTTTAGCCTCCTGTAACTCAGGCTTGCCTTGCACAAACCCTGTATCAAAGGATGAGCTTGAACTCCTGGTCCTTCCACCTCAACTCCTCAGTGCCGGATCGTAGGTGTGCACTTCCTCACACAGTTCAGGCAGCACCGGACACTGAATCCAGGGCTTTGTGCCTGCTACGCCAGCACTCTGCCCCCTGAGCTTCCTCCCCACACCTGGTTTGGGTTGTTTTTGGTTTGGGGGTTTTGTCTTGTTTTGTTTGAGGCAGAATCTCATGTGGCCTAGGTTGGCCTCAAACTCCTGAGCCTCCTGCCTCAGTTTTCGAGTTCTGGGGTTATAGTCATGTACACCACACTTGGCCCATAGTTTCACTTTTAATAGGGAAAATACTCAAAGACACTCTAAGCAGCCAACAATAAGGATTATCAAGACAAAAGTGTTTAGAGCCTGTATACAAGAGGCAATAGCATTTTCTGCATTCACTAATAGTGCGCTTACAGCTCTACCCACGAAGCTACCGCGATGCACTTTTATAGGAGAAGAGCCGGGACAGACTAGACACAGCTCTGTTTACACAAGGCGTGTTTGTATTACATTGTGTGTGCGTGTGTGATGCGTACATATATGAATATGTATGGGCAAGCATGTGGAGGTCAGAGGACAACCTGTAGGAGTTGGTTCTGTTCTTCTGCCATGAGGGTCCTGGGGATTGAACTCAGGTAGATTCAGCAGCTGTGGTCTTTATCCCCCTGAGCCATCTCACTGGTCTAGTTTTCTTTTTTAGATTGTGTGGTGTGCGTGTGTGTGTGTCTGATGCTGGTGCCCCATGAATGTGAGAGGAGGACGTTTGAGTGCCTGAAACTGCAGTTACAGACAGTTGTGCCTGCTGGGAACAAAACTCTGGTTCTCTGCAAGAGCAGCGAAGAGCTCTTGACTGCTGACCTACCTCTCTAGATGATGATGATGATGATGATTTGAGACAGGGTTTCACTGCGTAGCCCTGGCTGACCTCAGTCTCACAGATACCCACCTGCCTTTGCCAAGTGCTAGGATCAAAGGTGTGCGCCAAAGCACCAGCTCAATTAATTTTCTATTGTTGGCTTTTCACCTTTTCTGCCCTATGTGGTTTTTTTGTTTTGTCTTGTTTTATATCAAGCATAAAGAGATACCAAGCTGGTTGGTACCACATGTCTACAATCCTAGCTTACAGGAAGCTGAGGCAGAGATCCAGGATAGCCTGGGCTCCGCAGTAAGATCCTGTCTAAACAAAACCAAACCAGAGACCTTAAGGAGGAGAAGGGAATAAGCCTCAAGTGTATAGGAAAAGACATTCCAGATGGAAGTGATGACGATGGCTGCTCAGCCCTGGCTTCCATCTCTAGCCAGGCTGGGGCTTCTGAGAGTAGCCTGAGTCAGGGTGACTAAAGTCACCAAGAGCCCAGCCATAGGTGAATGCCAGGGCCTTACTGAGGGCTCCCTGACTTCCTTGCTCTGTTCTTTGCCTGGCCCCCTCCCGCCAGACCTGCACCTGGCCGCTGAGCTCGGGAAGACCCTGCTGGAGAGGAACAAGGAGCTGGAGGAGTCCCTGCAGCAGATGTACGCCACCAATGAGGAGCAGGTGCAGGAGATTGAGGTGAGGGGGGCCTCCGGCCCTGCCCTGCTTCAGGGCCTCTGGCCCTGGCCTGTGCGTGCCTTTGTACAGCTTGCAGAATGCATCCCAGCCTTGCCCTCATGGTTCAACCCCTGCCCACCAATTGCAAGGCAGCCCACTCTACCATGGCCTTCACCACCGCTGCCCCTGACCCCCAACCCCTGGCTCAGTTAGAACACAAACCTCTCAGCCCATCGGCCTAGGAGTGGTAAGAGGGCCAGCCAGCGACTTCTGCCCCTGCCTCATTGTAAAGGTTTGTTCCACCCTCACCTCCTCCCCTAGTACTTGACCAAGCAGCTGGACACACTGCGTCTCGTGAATGAGCAGCATGCCAAAGTGTATGAGCAGCTGGACCTGACGGCCAGAGACCTGGAGCTGACCAACCAAAGGCTGGTGTTGGAGAGTAAGGCTGCCCAGCAGAAGATCCACGGGTGAGGGCTGGGATGGTGAGGGGAGGCCCACGGGTGTGCGGACTGGTCGGGAGACTCTTCTAGAAGACGATGCTAAAGGGCCTGGGACTGTAGTGAGGCCATCCATCCGTGTCAGCTCTGTGTGCTTAAACATCTATCCCACAACAACCAGCATTTCACCCCCGTCCACCCCGCTTTCTTTTATTTGTTTTTTCCAGACAGGGTTTCTCTGCGTAGCCCTGGCTGTCCTGAAACTCACTCTGTGGACCAGGCTGGCCTCACACCCACACAGATCTGCCTGCCTCTGCCTCCCCAAGCACTAGGATTAAAGACATGCACCACCACCACCGCTGCCACCACCACCATCACCAACTGACCCTTTCTTTCCAAGATTTATTTTTACTCTGCCTATGTGCGTGTTTTGCCAGCATGTATGTCTGTGTACCACATGTGTGCTGTGTCCTCCGAGGCCAGGAGAGGGTGTGGGATCTTCTGCAGCTAGAGTTACAGACGGTTGTGAGCCGCTGTGTGGGTGGCGGGAACCAAACCCAGGTCCTCTGCAAGGGCAACAAGTGTTCTTAAGCACCGAGCCATCTCTCTGGCCCCAAACAACCGATGGGTCAAAAGTCACCCATACACCAGGCTCAGTTTGAGGTACTAGAGATCCTGTGACCGTGACCTGCCCTCTGGGACCCACAGATGAGAAGGAAGGCAGACATGTAAATGTGTCACTGCAGTGTACAGTGGTAGTGAGAGAGGGGTGTACAAGAACCTGGGGTGGGGTTGGGGAAATGGCCAACTGTGCACGCAGTCAGAGTACTCACATGCATAAAATAACTAAATCTTGAGAGAAAGAGAGAGAACCTGAGTTCAAGCCCCCGTGTAAAATGTAGGGTGCAAGAACATGCATTTGTAGTTCTAAACCATGGAGGGGGTAACGGGTGGATCCTGCCTTAGCTGAATCAACAGCCCCTGGGTTCTTGTGAAAGCCTGTCTCCAAAACAGAAGGTGGATAACTGGCTGAGGTATGATACCCAAAGTCATGCTCTGGCCTCCGCATGTACTCCCCTCCATGAACATACACACAGATACAAAAGGGTCAGAGGTGGCAATGACTGGTGGGATGCATAGGCAAAGGGCAGGACCTTGGATATGGCAGAGCGTTCTCTGACACCAGACAGCATGCTCAAAATGGTCTGTTTGTCCTTAACTCCATGTCCTCCATCTACATAGATCCCGGGCTGCTGAGAGGAGGCTGTCCCTGTCTCCTGAAGGCTTCCCCCAGGTGGGGCTTGAGAGATGGCTAAGAAGTTAAGAGTGCTTACTGCTCTGGGACCAGAGTTTGGTTCCCAGCACCCATCGTTTTGGTTCCAGGAGATCCAACTCTATCTTTTGGGCTCCTCAGGCACCTGCATACACACACACACACACCCCTAAAAATCAATCTTAACATTTTGGTTGTGAGCCCAGCTTTTAATGGCTGAGGCATTTCTTCAGCCCTAACAATCTTTACCAAAAAAATGCAAAAATAAAATAAATAAAAATAAAACTATGTCCTCCGTGCCTGCTCTCATCCTCTTCCAGGCTGACAGAGACCATTGAGCGTCTCCAGTCCCAGGTTGAGGAGCTGCAGGCTCAAGTGGAGCAGCTTCGAGGCCTGGAGCAGCTTCGGGTTCGCCGGGAAAAGCGGGAGCGCAGGAGGACCATCCACACCTTCCCCTGCCTGAAGGAGCTGTGCACAAGTCCTCGGTAGGCAAGGGTCCTGGTATGTCTTAGAATCCCAAGAGCACTGGCTGCGGGATGAAGGAGAAGGGGCACAGTGGCTGGGAAGGAGGCCTGTGTCTGGTCCAAGCCCCGGGATGCTTGCTAAGGACAGCTGTGGGTGTTACTTTGCTAACACAGGTGATCACCTCCATGTCAGATGAGAAAACCTAAGCCTGGCAGCTACACGGCTCATCCAAGGCCGTGTGTTCAGCACAGCCAGGCAGCGCTATACCTCTCGATTCCCATCAAACCTTAATTCAACAACCACTTACTGTAAGAATACAGGCCTGGGGATGTAGCTCAGCTTTACAGGCATTTGCCTACAAAGTGTGTTACCCTGGGTTCCACCCCCAGCCTAAGACAGGAGAAAGACAGATTGATGGAGAAGATCAAGGTGAGGCTGGAGCCAGAGTTCGGTTGGAAGGCTCCTTGTCTAACCTGCAGGGGGCCTTGAGTTTAATGCCCAAAACCTCCTAAACAGTCTGGTGAGCACACTTGTGATCCCAGCACTCACAAGGTGGAGGCAGGAGAATCAAGAGGTCAAAGTCATCCTCAAGGCCAATTTGGCTGTATAAGACCCTTTAAAAAAAAAAAAAAAGAAAAGTTAAAAAAATAAGGAGTGTGAATGGAAACTAGGTCCAGGGCTGCACTAGAACAGGCCTCGGGGTCTAGAGGAAGGGAGATTGCCAGAACCTAGACAGTACGGAGAGGTCTGTCTGGCCAGCACCGAGCAGGGAGAGACACACCTGGAGATCCCCCCTTGCTCCCGCCTTGGCCCTTCCCCATGCCTCCCAGTGCTGAAGAATCCTGGGTAAGTCTTAACAGGTCATCAGTTGTCACACACAGCCGGGAGAGAAAGGGGGGTAGGGGGTGGAGGGTGACTCAGAGGGTCAGAGGGAAGAGTTAGAGCAGTGCCTGATACTTTGGTCCAGGGCCTTGGCCAACTTCCGCTGCCTGGCCCCCAGCAGGTGTGAGGATGCCTTCCGCCTACACAGTTCCTCGATGGAGCTGGGCCCTCGGCCCCTGGAGCAGGAAAACGAACGACTTCAGACCTTGGTGGGGGTGCTGCGGTCCCAGGTGAGCCAGGAGCGACAGCGCAAGGAGCGGGCAGAGCGCGAGTACACCGTGGTGCTGCAGGAGTACACGGAGCTGGAGCGACAGCTGTGTGAGATGGAGGGCTGCCGCCTGCGTGTGCAGGAGCTGGAGGCGGAGCTGCTGGAGCTGCAGCAAATGAAGCAGGCCAAGACCTACCTGCTGGCCCGGGAGGAGCACCTGGCCGAGGCGTTGCTGGCGCCCCTCACTCAGGCTCCTGAGGCTGATGACCCCCAGCCGGGCAGTGGAGATGACGGCAATGCCCAGGATGGTGTCTCCTCGCCTGCAGCCTCCCCCAGCCACGCAGTGCGCAAGAGCTGCAGTGACACAGCACTCAATGCCATAGTGGCCAAAGACCCAGCCAGCCGTCATGCTGGCAACCTCACGTTGCATGCCAACAGTGTGCGCAGGCGCGGTATGTCTATCCTGAGGGAGGTGGATGAGCAGTACCACGCGCTGCTGGAGAAATATGAGGAGCTGCTGAGCAAGTGCCGGCAGCATGGTGCCGGGGTGCGGCACGCGGGCGTGCAGACCTCGCGGCCCATCTCTCGGGACAGCTCATGGAGGGACCTACTAGGGGGTGAGGAGGGCCAGGGAGAGGGCAAGGCGGGTGAGAAGAGCCTAAGCCAGCACGTGGAGGCTGTGGATAAGCGGCTAGAGCAGAGCCAGCCCGAGTACAAGGCGCTCTTCAAAGAGATCTTCGCCAGGATCCAGAAGACCAAGGCCGACATCAATGCCACCAAAGTCAAGACGCACAGTAGCAAGTGACCCCACCGTAGGTCTGCAGCCTCCCTCTGCCTCCTCGCCGGAGGGCTCCCTCATGCCTGGATGGCAGCCTCTTGGCAAGTGAGAGGGCCCCTTACTCAGCAATATATCACAGCAGGTGGCTGGAGCGGAAGAAGGGGCCCTTTCTGATTTGGGGACACAGCCTGTTTCCTGCTGGTGGCTCTGCTCACCTGTCCTGCCTCTCTTGGCCACTTTGCTTCAGCTTGAAGGCACAGCTTAGTTTAAAAGCCAAACACTCCACCCCACCTGTCCACCCGGCCACTGTCCCTGAGGGCTTTTCAGCTTTCTCAACCCTCTGTTTCTGAACCCCAAGCCTCACTCTCAGATTATCCCCAGTCTTCTACAAGCCTTTTTGGCTTAACTGGTGATTTCTTTTTTTACCCTTCCAAAGTTGCTTTTCTGAGAGATTTGCAATGCAAGGTCTCCTTAAGCCTTGCCACAACTGGAAACACTTGAAAGGGAATCTCAGAGCCAGCCATTGCTGGTGTCTGGGATCTCCTAGACCATCCACTGCTTCTTGCCAGCCACAACTGTCATTCCCTTAGCACCAGCTGTACCTCTCCCAGAGTTCTGAGCAGGGCGCAGATGGCTTCCACCTTGTTGAGCAGGAAGTTTTAGCTAGGCCCGAGTGTACCCACTCCGGCCCTGGCAAAGACCCTCAGCTCACCACACATCTGTAGCCAATCTGAACAGAAGAAGAGGGAGCCCCTCAACAGCCATACATGGGTAGTGTCCCTTCCAGAGCCAACCTCCTCAAGTTCCATTCCTGGAAATACCTGTGGGCATGAAGCTTTCCAGGGGCTCGGAGGGTGGGAAGTGCCCCAAGCCTGCGCACCACCTCTGCTTTCCTTCCTTTCCCTGCGCCTGCCCCATCTCAGGGACCATGATGTCTCATCCGCTCCTCACTTCCTCAGGCCAGCCCTGGTACAGTTCACATCTGCAGCCTTCTGAATGTCCTGTGCGAGTGTCACCAACCCAGGTCCTAGTGTCCAACTCTATCCTTCACCAGGGACTGTAGGATCCTTATTCCATGTTGAGTTTTTTGTTTTCTTTTTGTTTGGTTAGTTGAGTTATTTTGTTTTGTTTTTTAGTTTAGTTTAGTTTAGTTTAGTTTTTATTTTTTCAAGACGGGGTTTCCCTGTAGCCCTGGCTGTCCGGGAACTCACTCTAGACCAGGCTGGCCTTGAACTCAGAGATCTGCCTGCCTTTGCCTTTCAAGTACTGGGATCAAAGGTGTGAGCCACCACTGCCCGTCCCTTTCGTTGAGTATGCTTTCCTTTTTGGTTTTTTGAGATGGAGTTTCTCTGTGAAGCCCTGGCTGTCCTGGACTGGCTTTGTAGACCAGGCTAGCCTCTGTGATCTGCCTGCCTCTGCCACCCTGAGTGCTGGGACTAAAAGCATATGCCACCGTGCCCAGCTATCTTGATTATTCTTAAGTTGAAGAAGTTTCTTCTTTCCCACCTTCCTACAGAATGCCTGCTCTCTACCTCCCGCCTTTACGGGAGTGGTTTTTGAGGTCTCACCTGGGTCAAGGGTTCAGTATTTTAGTCTAGGACTTCAGAAAGTCAGGGTCCATCTAAGAGATGCCTAGGTCCCCAGCCTGCCCTCTGGTTCCTTCTGCCACCCTTCCCAAGACACTGTAAATCAAAGGAGCCATACAATCCAGTGGGAGGCATTGACTTTGGCCTCGGCGCTGGGAGCCCAGTGGGAACCGTCACGCCTTACCTTTTTCTAATGAGTAAAGGGGCTTTCTTATCAAGCATGTCTGACATCCCCGGAGAGGCTACATTGCTCCAGGTGGCACTGTGATGCCAGCTGGCAGCTGGATCCTTCTGTTCATGCAACTTGGAACCGTTTGTCCTTTGGGGCTGGGCACCCCCAGGCCCTCTGTGTGTCTCTGTCATCTGGGGATAGAGGAGGAACTCAGGCCCACTCACCTCCCCGGTTCTGTAGCCGCTGACCAGCATCACCTTCGAAGTATACATGAGAGAAATATATTTACAAATGCTTTATTCTCTTCTTTAATAAAAAAATGCACCAGTATTCTAAAAGCAGGGGTGACCCTGGGGCCATCGTCTTGTCTCTGCCTCACAGGCTTGCCTCCTGTCATTCACCACTGCAGGTGAGTGTGTACCTGAGCTCTGCACCCCTGAGCTCCTCGTTTCTTTGAGGTCACTGTGGCCCCTGAACTCTCAGCTTTTTTCTTGATTGCTTGTCCATCATTAGACAGCTCTTGGAGAGGTCTGTGTGTGTCCGTGCAGAACCAGCTTTGCCAAGCACGCTGGTGAACAAAACACAAAGGGTCTGTGTTGCCCTGGAGTGTACATTCTGGCTTAGGGAGATTCCCTCAAAGCAACTACAAATAAAATCAAGGTGATCTAACTGTAGCCAGGAAGGTGGTGCTAGCTCAGACAGGGCATTCGAGATCATCAAGTTGTGTGGGGGCTGCTGACGCCTTCAGCCTTCGCTTCCCAAGTGCTGGGATTACAGACATTTGCAGCCACACCCAGTTTATTTGGTGCTTGAGACGACCCAGGGCTTCGTGCTTGTCAGACAAACACTGTCACTGGGCCCCGTCCCCAGCCTCTCTGATTCTTACCTTTTTTTTTTTTTTTTTTTCTTTTCCCTTGAGGCTGAAGTCAGCAGTTAAGAGTACTTTTTGTTCTTACAGAATACCTGGACTTGGTTCCCAGCACTCAAAAAGGATTGCAATGATCTGCAACTCCAGTTTCAGGGGATCCAATGCCCTCTTCTGGCTCCTGCAGGCACCAGGCATGTACATGGCACACATGTATGCATAAAGGCAAAACACCCATACACATTAAAAAACAACAACAGAAAATGGGCAGGGTAGCACTATGTAGACCAGGCTGGCTGGAACTCAGATTCGCCTGCCTTTCTCCCAAGTGTTGGGATAAAAGCGGTTCACCGCTATGCTCTGCCCCACCTTTTTTTTTTTTTTAAAGTCTTAATATGTATAGACCATAGATACAATATATGAGAAGATAAGTTTTAAAAAGTAGGGGGCTGGAGAGATAACTCAGTGGTTAAGAGCACTGGCTGATCTCCTAGGACTCACATCAATTCCCGGCACCCACATGGCAGCTCACAACTGTCTGTAACTCCAGTTCCTCACACAGGCAAAACACCAATGCCCTTAAAAATAAATAAATCTTTATTTTAAAGAGTCATGGAGGGGCCCACAAGGTGACTTGGCATGTAAAAACTACTCCCTTGGATTGTCCTCTGACTTCCACATGGGCACCTTGTAAAATAAATGTAAGAAAATGACTGAAAGCATTTCTTAAAGTCATAGGGGCCTGCAGGCTCCTGTAGATGGCTCCGTGGGTAGGGGTACTTGCCATAGTCCTGACCACGTAAGCTAGATCCCCAGAGTCTGTGTAAGTTGGAAGGAGAGAACCTCTCCGAGAAGTTGTCCTCTGACCTCCACATGTGCATGGAATACAGGCAGGTGCCACCACACCAGGCCTTTCATTCTTATTGCCTTGGGGTAGCTAAGCCTTTCTGAGGTTCTCAGGGGCCTAGAACTCTTGATCTCCACCAGCATGTCTGGTCCTGACACTCCTAAGGTCTCCTTACTCAGTCTTGGATCTCAGCATCACCAAACTGGACAGGAGGTGTGTATGGCCACTCTAGGTCCTTAGTGTTCCTTCGTGGTTATGTGACTTTGTTATGTGACTAAGTGCACTGTTAGCCCAGGCTAGCCTTGAAGTTGGGATTCCTAGAGTGTTGAGATCATAGGTATGCAATAACACACTTGGCTCTCCTTTCTTTTTGCATTATCATTTTTTCAGCTTCAAACAAACCTATGTAGATATTTTCACCTATATTTTTTTGGTTTTTGTGGATTTCTTTTTTTTTTTTTTTTTTTTGACAGGGCTTTTCTGTGTAGCCTTGTCTGGCCTAGACTCTCTTTGAAGACCAGGCTGTCCTCGAACTCACAGAGATCTGCCTGCCTCTGCTTCCTAAGTGCTGGGATTAAAAGCATGCCCCACCATGCCCTTCTACTTATGATTTTTTTTAAAGGTGAAAAAAATATATATTTAGAACTAGCCAGCAGGACTCAGTTTGGATCAACCCAGTTTTATTGGTAACATTCAAAGCACGGAGATCTGGAGCCAGGTGAACACATGACCTCTCTCCATCCAGTCAGAGGGTGTTGACCTTGCCACATCAACCACACACAACTTCTTTGAGGTTCTGTTCGACCTGGTGCTTAGCCCTGACTTCCATAATAGCCATCAACGTGCCACTTCTGCCTTCTTCATGGCTGACTCCATAGCCAGGGAAGCTGGTGATGGTCAGTGATCAAGCTGGGTTTCACCAGAGAACACAATTTCCAGGATGATTGGGCTGTTGGAAGATGGATGATGGACAGGTCAGCATGTGGCTGTGGTGGCCATTCTGCATGAACTTAGAGTTCAAAGAGTTTGCTCTGGCTTTAGCTCAGGATGTTGGGCTAGGGGCCAGGGGGAGTTCTTCCTTGTTTTGGTTTTATGGTGGAGAAGAGGCCCTGGTGCCTTAAAAAACAAAAACAAAAACAAAAACAAAAAAAAAAACCTTATGGGTTCTTTTCCTCTGCGTGTGTCTGTGTACCATGTGGATGCTTGATGGCTGAGAAGGCCAGAAGACATCAGATCCATTGAGGACTGGAGTTATGGACATTTTAAGTCCCCTAGTAGATGCTGAGCCCGGCTCTTCTGGAAGAGCAGCCAGTGCTCTTAACCGCTAAGCCATCTCTCCAGCCCCACCTGCCATTTTTCACTCTTATTTGCTATTGGTGTGTGAGGGTTTCCCCATACCACAGCTTGAACATGGAGGCCATAGAATAAGCTTCAGAAGTTGGTTTTATCTTTCCACCATGTGGGTTCCAAGGATCAAGTTGAGGTCCTCAGGCTTGGCAGTAAGTGCCTTTACTTGCTGAGCTGTATTTCTGACCATGGTTTTTTGTTTGTTTGTTTGTTTTTAAGGCTTTCCTTAAAAACATTAAGGTTGAGTGGGTGATAGGCAGAGAAAAAGAGATTGATGCCTTAGCCTGGCGTGGTGGTGTGCACCTTTAATCCCAGCACTCAGGGAGGCAGAGACGGTCAGATCACTGTGCGTTCCAGACAGCCTGGCTTACAAAGCAAGTTCAGGACAGCCAGGAGAAACCCTGTCTTGAAAAAAAAAGAAAAGAAAGAAAGAGAGAGAGAAAGAAGGAAAGAAAAAAGAAAGATGTAAAAAAGAAAGGGGGGGCTGATCCCTTGAAAGCCACAAAGGAAGAATCAGACCAGCCCTGGGAAGTTGCCCATTAAGACCCTAAGACAGTTCTAGGAAAAGCAAGACGGCCATTTATCCCCTGGTGTTTTCTTAACTTACAGTTCCATGTGCGTAATGCTCACAACTCCCATCCATTCCCAGGAACCTGTCTCCTCCAACAGTGTGGGGACGCAGTACACACCACTGTGAGCTTGTCATCTGGGAGGCCTGTCATCACCAAGACTCACTCAGTTTAGCCTCCATGGAACTCTGGAAGGGAAGAAGGTGCAGTATGGAGAGCACAGAGCTGAGCCCCAAATTGCCGATTACATCAACTAACAGCCTGGGTGGTTTCAGGTCAGGCATGCATGAGGAGGTGAGAGGGCAACACAGACACGCAAACATGCAAACCTACACACACAGTCATTCACATGGAATGGGGCTGTTCCCAGGGGACCAAGCAGGAAACAAGCCACAGAGCATATGCTGTGCTGTTCATCTTTCCAGAGAGGAAAAAAGAGCCTAGCAAGCTTGTCAGAATAGATTTCCTACCCTAGCGCTGCAGAGAAAAGCTATTAGATTTTCAAGAGGCCTGTGTGCACAGCACCTCTGAGGAGTTGCTGGCTTTTGTGAGTCTTCCCTTGCTGGCTCTGTGACGAGTAGTTCCAGTCTGTTCAATACCCCCAGGAACTCCAGGAG
Source organism: Meriones unguiculatus (assembly GCF_030254825.1). Lineage (NCBI taxonomy): Eukaryota > Metazoa > Chordata > Mammalia > Rodentia > Muridae > Meriones > Meriones unguiculatus. The sequence continues at coordinate 6,920,103 of NC_083355.1, read as the reverse complement.
ACAAATAAAAAAGCTCTTGTTTACTGAAGAGCATTGTGAAGCTTAGAGGTTAAAGTGAGTCATTCAAGGTCACCCAGAAATATTCCTTCTGAGGCTGGAGCTTGTAGCTGATGGCAGAGTGTTTCTCTAGCATGTGCAAGCCCCATGGTTCATCCACAGCAACACACACACACACACACACACACACACACACACACACACACACAGTGTATTAGTATTTCAACTGAGGCCCAATGCCACCATACCTCACTGAATGCCCCTTATGCCCACAACATGGAGAGCTTTTAAGGGGTCGTCTGACTTATGGCACTCAGGAGAATGGAAATCCCATGGATCCCTTCTTATCCAAGAATATTGCCAGCTCACCAGCTGTAGAGCAGGGCTATGTCTACAGATTCCTCAATTTCCAGGACTGGCTTGTGGATTCTTTTTGTTTGCTTGCTTTTGTTTTTTGAGACAGGGTTTCTCTGTGTAGCCTTGGCTGTCCTGGACTCATTTTGTAGACCAGGCTAGCCTCAAACTCACAGAGCCCCGCCTACCTCTGCCTTCCTGAGTGCTGAGCTTACAAATGTCGGCCACCAAGCCCAGCTCAGGATCATTGATTCTTAATACTTTCTTCCCTTTTCCTGATTTTGAGTGAATGGTCCCTTCCTGAAACACCATCTCAATCCAGGCAACCTTTGAAGGACCAACGAGGGAAAGGAGGACAGTGCCATCAGCCTCCAAATTGCCAGCCTTTTTATTGTATTGTTTAACACAGGGTCTTCTTATGTGACCTAGGCTAGCATGAAACTCACTATGTAATGCAGGCTGGCCTTGAACTCACCGTAGTCCTCCTGCCTCAGCAAGCCTTACAGGCATACGACACCCCACTTAGTGCCCACCCATCCAGGGGAACAGGTGTCACCTCTCCAGCCTGTTTGTCCTCCCAGCACCGTCCATCCCCTTACCGAATGGTTCCTGGCAGCAGCCAGTGAGAAGAGCCTGCCAGCTGCTCTTCTCCAGGGCAACTTGTCTCATTCTCATCTCTGCTCCCATCTCTTCCAGAATCCAGGCCACCAGATGGCCTGACAGGCTGTGTTTATTTGGAGCCACGGAAATGGGCAGCTTCCTGTTCCTGCGGCTGTGGGTCAGGCACAGGTTGGAGCCCCACCTCAGAGCAAAGATGCCCTGGAACTGCTCTGGTTTTATCGTTCATAATCCGCAACCCGAGTGGCTGAGGTTGCTCCCCTGAGCAGCTTCTTCCAGTCACTATGGAAACGTCTCTGCTCCCTCTGAAATTCTGGGACTAAATCAGACAAGGAAGGACCCAAGAGACTCCTTTCAACCCAGAGCCCCAAAGGAATATGTCAGTTGCCAGTCCTTCAGTTTACAGACTGTCGAGGGGCTGTCTTATCTCCCCAGTAACGCCGAAACCATAAAGGCTTGCTTCAGTGACAGCCTCCTGTTTCAATCAGCCAGTGTCCTCGGGGAATACTTAAATTACCCCAGGAGCATATTTTTCTAGATAATGACCCTTTCTCCTAAAAAAAAAAAAAAAAAAAAAAAAAAAAAAAAAAATCAAATTCTTCATTACAAGTTAACCACAAGAACTATTATCAATTACTAATGTTTACTGACCTCTATTTTCATACACATAAACCTCAGCTAAGTAAGTAAGCCAAGGATTAGTCATCTTCAGACATCGCCCTTGGAGACTTAGCATTAGAACTTCATCAATTCTGGATTTCTCGCCATAACAACGATATGATCTGGTCCTGCTTAGCCTGCTGTCTTCTGAATTCTGTACCTACTATTCCAGCTGGTCTTTAGTGGCTAGAAGAACCCACAATGCTGTTCCTTAAAGCCTTAGGGTGGGAAGAGGCTGGTGTTTAGAACCATTTTCCTCCAATGATCTGCCTCCCAACCCTGGCTGGGTACATAAGCAAAGCCATCCATCACCACTCACACATGGGTGGAGGTGGCTTATAAACTGTTTTGTGTGTGTGTGTGCGCGGGCGGGGGGGGAACAAAAACAAAACCTGAAATTCAACTTCCTTCTTTGTTCCTTTCCTTTTTTGGGGGTGGGGGTTTGTTTTTCTAGACAAGGTTTCTCTGTGTAGCGTTAGCTTTCCTGGACTCATTTTGTAGACCAGGCTGGCCTTGAACTCATGGTGATCTGCCTGCTCTGTCTCCCAGAGTGCTGGGATTACAGGCATGTGCCACCATACCCAACTCAAAAACTTAACTTTCAAAAATGAATTGCTGCTGGACAACCAAGGCTATACAGAGAAACCCTGTCTTGAGAAAGCAATAAATTAAAAATAAAGTGAATTGCCATGGAATTTACCTGATCCCCATTGTGATGTGTCTGTGATGTGCCATGTTCTGCATGTTTGAGATATAGCAGAGAGATTACATTCTAGCTAGGAGACAGGCAATTACGTTAGAACATACGACTAGGACGCTGCATGGTCATAATCTGATTAGTAACTAGATTAGTAATTAGATTAGTAATCAGAGCATTTGGGAAGCGGAGGCAGGAGGATCAGGTGTTCAAAGCCAGCCTATTAATACAGGAAACCTTCTCAAAACACAAACAAAAGCCAAACCTGGTTGGGTAAATCAATGACCCTGCCTAAATAAACACCACAAAACCAATCATTAAACTCAAACCACACACACAAGGATTGTTTGATTGTCTATTTGTTTGTCTGTCTATCTACATATATCTAAAGCAGGCTAGGAATCTGGGACAGGAGAGAGCAAGGACCTTACAAGCCAAGCAGGTAAGACCTTGCTGTGTTTGGTTAGGTTGCTGAGGGGTCCACGTGAGGAGAACGGACTCAGAAAGAGAAAAGAGTGTTTCCGAGGACGTGGGATCCAGTGTTTGTTCGTTCGTTTACGTATTTATTATTTTTACGACAGGGGCTCACTATGTAACTACGTTAGGCTTAGCTTTAGCCTTGAGTTCAGTGCTGGGTCTGCAGGTGAGCACCACCCAGCCTGAAAGATACAAGAGTCTTTTTAAGAAGAATCTCCCGTAGATGGTCTTCGTCTGCCAGTCAACCTCTGCCGGATGCCAGCTGGGTAGCCACCACCACCACCATGGCCGAGATGGTCAGCCCGGAGCATGAGAAACCAGGCGGAACTCAAGTTGCCAGCGCAGCGTCGCTTGCGGACCGCGGAGAGAATGCACACCGGAAGCGGCCCTGAGAAGTGGACATGGCGGCTGCCTGTGGCCTCCGCTGGGGCCTGAGCCGAGCTGGAACCTTGTTGCTTCCGCCGTCCGCACGTTGTGCTCGCCGGGCTCTGCACAGACAGGTAGATGGCACTGAGTTCCAGAGCATCTACAGCCTGGACAAGCTCTACCCCGAGTCCAAAGGCGTGGATACCGCCTGGAAGGTCCCGGTGAGCCGAGGAAGGAGGGAACGGAAGGGGCGGTTCTTCTCGCTGCTAGGTGACGCGAGGAAGCCGGGCTGCGTGGAATGTTTGGTTGTCCCGGGAGGAACTTGTCCTAGCAACTGGGGAGCTGGGAATGTAAGGTGTGATAGCCTTCGTGGCTCGAATAGTGCAGCTCCTGGGAGAGGGACCGCCACATACGGGTATTTCAAGATCACTAGTTTTTCTACATTTGCTTCTCGGTCTTCAGGCCTACATTCTATAGGAAAATGTGCACTGTGTACCTTCAAAGTGAACAATAAAAACAGGGGCCCGCAATTTGGACCGTACCGGGTCTTTTGCCCCTATTAACGTCAGGAACCTGAGACAAGGCTTGTTGGTTCTTTCAGGATCCGTTTTTACCCTCCTGCATGTAGACAACACTGCATGGGGCCAGAGAAGGAGAAAGGGAACCTATTGAGCTGCACCTAGAGAATTGAAAGAGCATCAAGTATATTCATTCACTCACTCACTCACTCACTCACTCACTCACTCACTTATACCACATTCAGCAGATTTCTCCTGAGAGCATGCTGTGTCACAGTGCTAATTTGGGGCAGAGAGTAGTAAAACAAATCTTACAGCTGTGGAGCTTATCATATACTGGAGGGCGACAGACAAAAATAAATTAATAAACCCAAGTAACACTGATTATGATGCTTTAGAGAAAACAGACCAGAAGAAGTGACGCTAGAGACACAGTTGCAGGTTTGTTGTTTGTTTTGACAAAGGAATTCATGTAACCTAGGCTAGCCTCAAACTTGCTACATAGCTAAGGGTGGCTGTGAGCTCCTGATCCTTCCACCTTCATCTCCTGCGTGTAAAGATTACTGGCATGTGTCACTGTACTGGCTTATATGTGTGTTGTAAGAAAGGCCCTTTAAAAGCCCTGGCCGATCTCCAATTTGCAGTGTTCCTCCTGGGTCTCTCTGCGCCTGAAATGCTGAGATCACAGGCATACACTACCAAACCCTGATTAGAGTTGCAGTTTTAAGTAGAGTGAGCTGGTAAAGCCTGGAAGAAGTGGTGCACACTAGATCTTGCAGCAGAGGCAGGAAAATCAGAAGTTCAGGACCAGCCTGGATTATACGAGACTTTGTTACAGCAAAGACCTGGAAGAAGAAAGCATGAGAATACCGGGGAACTGAGGGTCCGAAGCAGAGTGAACAGCAGACACAACCACCTCAGGGCACTACTGTGCTGGACAAGTGTGCCTGAGCAGGGCAGTCTGATGAAGGGAAGCTAAAGAGGAGAGAGTGAGTGGAGGCCAGGAATGGAACCATACAATGTAGTTTTACAAGCCTGAGAGTTACAGACAGTAGCCTGGAGAATGGTGAGTTAGGAGGTTGCAATAATATAGACAAGAAAGAATAAGCAGGTGGAAGCAATAGGAGTTTTGCAGATGTAAGATCCTAGGCATATTTTGAAGAAAGTCAATAGGACTCGCTACTAGATTTGATAGAGTGAGAACAAGCTGAGTATATGAGAGTGTGGTTGAACAAAGAGGTTTACTTTGAGCCCAGAAGTTGGGAGTCACCAATATAGATGGCATTTTCATCAGCTTAGATGGATGAAATGTTTTAGGGAGAGAGAAAAAATATTTCAGTGGCACATCAGAGTTTTAGCCATCACAGAGAGCTAGTAAGGGGATGTTAGAGAGAGGCATACAGAGGCAAGAGAAAAACCTGAGGGTGTCTTAGCAAAGAGGAGTGTAGTCTTCAGAAAGAGAGAAGTCAGCAGGATGAGGATTCCACCACCCCAATTCTGAAGATAAGAGGGATGAAGGAGGCATCGAAGGGGGTGCAGGTGAGGACACTTTGGTTTGGAGGCCAGAGCAACCTCTGGGGACGGTGTTTGCTGGATGATGAGGTTCCTGGGGATTTAGAGTTGGAGGGTATTGTTGCTGAATGAACAGTTTGCCCGAGGAGGAGGCCTGGTATGAGTAGCTCAGTCTGTCAAGAGCCCTCCAGGCAGGTGAACAAGGGTTTGTTCAAGGCAGACTGCCTCTGGTGGCAGCTTCCTGTGGCACCGGAAGGAGCAGGGTGACCCACTAGGATTGTTGCACCAGGTTGCCGGAAGGTATTGTTTAGTGTCCTTCCTGTGTGTGTTCTTTGTCTTGTCTCATTCACCCTGTCCCCGGGGACAGCGGGAAGCATGAGCTAGATCTTAGAGGAGTGCTTCTGAGGTAGTGCCTGAGTGTGTGTGTGTGTTGGGGGGGGGGGGGTGCTGGTTAGTTTGACAGCATTATTTTGCTGGAGGCCAGAAAAGAATAATCCATAACTTCTTTAAAACGTGTATTGCGTTTATTTGGTGGGGGAGGGTGTCGTGTGCACATCAGTGGACAGCTCACAGGAGTTGGCTCTCCCCTTCTACCATGTGGGTCCCAGGGAACCTACAGGTGAACTCAGGTTGTTGGGCTCGACTTTTTGGAAGTGCTTTTACCCCCTGGGCCATCTCTTCAGCCCAAAATATAACATTGACTTGTAACTTTATGTTACTGTAATTATCATCATCATCGCTGTCTTGGGACAGTTAGGAGTAACCCGACAGATGACTTCTCTCTCTGACAGTATATATATTATCGTGTTACAGGAGCATGCAAAACAAACAGGCAGTGACATCCCTCTAGGTAAGTAATTTTATTGAAAATCAGACATTTTAGGCTATGGGTCTGACTTAGTTGTTGGCATACTTTTTTAAAACCCTTATTTACATTTCTTTTATTTTTTTTCTCCCTACTCCACCCCAATTCCTTCCAACACCCCAACACCAGGTAGGAGAGAGAAAGGGTTAGTGGGAGAGGGGGCACAGTTCTCTTAGCTGCTTCCTGCTGGTTAGGGTCATTGGGTTCCTGGAAGCCAGTCCAGTCCTTGTTTCAGGAGATGTTCAACTTCTTGTATCATTGCAACAGGAGCTGAAGGGGGGCAAGAAGCAGCAGCCTTTCTTTCTCGAAGCCCTCACTTTCTGGGCTCTGGCATTTATTCTCTCTCCAGAGTCCTCAGATTTAAACCATCTGCGGCTGGCAAAGGGGCATGAGGCAAATAGTCTGCTGCTGTGGATGGTCTGAATCAGTCCCACATCCTACACCTGAGTCCAAAACAAGACCATGTTTATATCCACATTCCCCCGTTTAGGAAAATGGCTTTTCTTTTAATATAAACAAAACTTGCTATTGCTTTCTTGAAAGGAAATAATCAAGAAACCAAACCCTTTCGGATCAGTAATTTCTTTTATAACCTGATGACTTTCAGCTTCTCTTGTCTGGAGTTCAAGGCCAGCCTTGGCTCCATAGCAAGTTCAAGACAGCTTGAGCTATGTGAGACCCTATCTCAGGACAACCAACCAACCAATCCTGTACCTGCCAGACATAGACAGGGCCTCATAGCTGTGGTCTAGAAAGAAGTATTGACCTCCCCAACACACTGTTTTGGTTTTGGCTTGGCTTTTTTTTTTTTTTTTTTTTTTGGTTGATTGATTGTTTTTTTGTTTGTTTGTTTTTTGAGACATGTTCTCACTATGTAACCCAGGCTAGTTTGGAATTCACTGTATAGCCCAGGCTATCTCAGAATTATAATAGTTCTCCTACCATCTTGCCCAGTATTTCTCTCTTTTTAAAATCAAAGGGGATATGGCTCTTACTGGCTGTTAAAGGGAGGATAACCAAACATGTTGGCGCTCCTTTGTTAGGGTGACACCAAAACGAAGACCACAATACAGGCATAGGATGCCCAGTAACCCCGGAGCCAAGGTGGTGCTGCATGGAGGCAGTCCTGCAGCCTGCAGCTGGCTAAGGGGTGCCTGTGCAGACCAAGGGAGACCTCATCTCAGTGACTGGGGAAACGGCATTCCGCTCAGTGAGCAGCAGTTGCCTTTCCTGGCTTCCTGCATTCTCTGAGGGGTCATACAGCATTGTGTTTCAACAGACTCAGCTGCAGCCAGCATGACCCACATGTGTTACATGCAAGGTTGTGAGGCTCTGTAGTGCAGCCGTTCCCGTGCAGTACCGGGGACCTTGGTTATCCAGTTAGAACAAGGTTTAACTGGCTTTTGTAAAGGAGGGAGACCTGGGAGGTGATCTCAAGACTGAGCACCACTTCCTGCCTCCGTGGTGCCACAGAACTTCAACACCCACGCAGCTGGTCTTATTGCGGTTTCCAGCTCCTGTGTCTCCCCTACCCAAATGCTATTCAAGCCTTTGCACAATACGGAAATGTGAGGAAGGAGCCAGGCATTGGTGACGCACTCTGCAGGTCGATCTCTGAGCTGGAGTCCAGCCGGGTCTACAGAGTGGGTTCCAGGATAGCCAGGGCTACACAGAGAAAGCCTGACTCTAAAACACAAACAAGCAAATAAGGCTTTGACAAGAAGCCATGGGGCTTTGTCAGGGTCATATATAGTTAGTGGCCACACTGCCTTTCTGGGTGAGAGCCCCCCACTAAAGGTTAAGTTCTCCTCCGTCTGGCAGATAATTTCAACCCACACCATGAGCTTGGCCCTGAGAACACACAGCCAGAAACAACACTGTCTTGTGCCTGTCTGACTCACTGTGTACTTTGTGCTGGAGGCCTCAAGCTCCACATCCTCCTCCCTCAGCCTCTGGTGCTAGCACCTCAAGGAGATTGCCATCCCACTCATCTGGTCTTCTCCCCTTCAGCCTCTGGCCCAGCAGGATTCCAGGTCCACCATGCTTTGAATTGTGTGAGACTGAGTCTATCCCTTAGCCTAAGCCTCTGAAAGAGTCTTCACTTTAACACAAACCCAGAGCAGAAGGGTGTGGTAGAAGGTGCTAAACTTGGGAGTCCTTGGGACATCTGTGAACGCTGTGCAGCTGATCTGATCTGATCTGTGAGGTGTGGGGAGGGGAGAGGTGTGGGGAGGGAGAGGTGTGGAATAGTCATGTTGACTAAATTAGCACTCTACACACTTGGCTTGGGGGACTCCTCCTGTGTGTTCTTCGCTTCACAGATCGGTTGAACATATCTTACTGTCGGAGCAGCGGCCCTGGGGGGCAGAACGTTAACAAAGGTACAGGCCCCGGGTTGTTCCCTTTGCTTGAAGCCTCGGCTGGGAGGTGGAAGAGGCGACTCTGCAGCTCTGCGTTCACATTCCTGTGGAATAAAGGGGTTTTTCTGCTCAGCTCACACACCTCCAGCTTATAATAATCCTTTCTATTCTTCTGAATGTGGCCGATTGTCTGCTTCTCAGCTGTGGGTTGCTAAGACTAGGATTGGCTTGTGAGGATAAACAAAGAGAACTCACAGCATGAGCCGGCAGCCTGCTTGTTTCCACAGAGAACAGGTTTCCTTTGCTCTCGTGAGACCCAACCTCCCCCTACCCCTTACTGTTTTCAGAGTCCAGTAAAACAGTCATGAGAGTTATGAGAGGCCCTGGAAATTTGGATATCAGGAGTCCAGTTTTATACCAAAGAGCCTTGCAGGCTTGTTCCATGGCCAGATTCAACATAGGCTAAAATGTTCCTGGTTGGGTGGTTGGTTGCTCTTGGCTTCAGGACAGTTCCTGACCGCCTGGGCTTCCTAAGAGTCTCAGGATCGCTTCTCCTTCCTCCCCATGCACAGTGAATTCTAAGGCTGAGGTGAGGTTTCACTTGGCCAGTGCAGACTGGATCGCCGAGCCTGTCCGCCAGAAGATTGCACTCATGGTACCACCCCTTTCAGTCCCTGTGGATCCCTGGGGTGGGGATAGGCTTGTGGGCCTTGTGGTGTTCCTCATTTTCCTCCTTGGCAGCATAAAAATAAGATCAACAAGGCAGGGGAGCTGATTCTTACCTCTGAGACCAGCCGCTATCAGTTCCGGAATCTGGCAGAATGCCTGCAGAAAATTCGAGACATGATTGCCGAGGCCAGCCAGGAGCCCAAGGAGCCATCCAAAGAGGACGCTCAGCTTCAGAGACTCAGGTACAAAAACACTCTGGCAGCAAGCGGGTTTATGGGGACCAGGGCAGGGAGGCCAGGAGCTTCCCTCAGGGGTGATAGGGAAGCTGCTGAGAGGAGCAAGGTGCTGACCCAGGCCAGGTGCACATCTGGCTCCTGCTGACTGGGCTGCTCTGCTCACGCCTCAGCTTCCAGCTTTGAAAAGCACTGATTGCACATCTGGGCCTCATTGCTGTCCTTTGTTTTCAGAATAGAAAACATGAATCGGGAAAGACTACGCCAGAAAAGAATAAACTCCTCCATAAAGACGAGCAGGAGGGTGACCATGGACTGAAGTCACCCACACTGCTGGCAAAGACCGGGGTCCACGCAGCTCTGCAGAGAAGACCCTTCTTGATTCAGTGGAGCCTTGCCAGAGCGTCCTTTGCAGAGAAGGCTTTGGGTCATCCAGGGCCACCCCTCTGTTGTGTGCCTCATGTACTACTAATAAACCTCTGAGAACAGGAGCATGGCTCTTCATTGGAGCTTTGCAATAGAGCTCCCACCTTTCAGCCTAACCCACCCCACAGTTGCACACATAGAGCAGCAGAGGATTGTGGGTCAGGCCGCAAGGAGCGCACAGCTAGGAGGGCTGAGACAGGTGAGCAGGCATTTGAGCTGGACCTTCAGAAAGACAAACTGAGCACGGCTGGCCAGGAAGGAAGCTGAGTGGGAGGCCAGGGATGTGAAATGACAGATTGTGCAGGAGGCTTTTGAGGAGCTCCTGGGAGGAAGACAGGTTAGAGCCTCAAAATCTCCTGAGCTACATCTGCAGGCCAGAGGCTTAGGGGTTACTTGTGTAGTGGGTGAGCATTTGTGTGCCATACACACGTGCAGAGGTTAGACAGCAAGTTGCAGTCACCTCTCTTCCACCATGAGGATGGGACACAAGTCTCAGGCTTACGGGTAAATATCTTTACTTGCCAAACATCTCACTAGCCCTCGTTTTATTTATTATTATGGGGGGGGGCATGCATGAAGCATGTAAATGTCTGGTATCCAGAGGCAACTTGTGGGAGTCAGTTCTCTTCCACCATGTAGGTCCTAGGGTCCGGTCAGGCCAGCCACAAGCACTATAGCTGCTGAACCATCTCCCCCCTGCAGGTGGTTTTTCTCTCCCCCTCTCATTTCTTGTTGGTTGGTTTGTGTTTTGTTTTGCTTGAGACAGGGTCTTTCTGTGTAGCCCTGGCTGTCCTGGAACTAGCTCTGTAGACCAGGCTAGCTTATGAACTCCAAGAGATCCTCCTGCCTCTGCCTCGCTAGTGCTGGTGCTAAAGGTGTACACCACCACTGCTGGGTTCCTCCCCCTTCACTTTTAAAAACAAAAATGAAAGCCACAGAGGTGACTCAGTGGGTAAAAGACCTGGCTGCCAAGACTTCCAGTTTGATCCCTGGTTCCCACACAGTGAAAGGAGAGGACTGATCCATAAGAGCTGGCTTCTGACCTTCACAAGATCTGCGGAGCATTCACGTGTACACACAAATATAACTTCATATTTTTTAATAAAATAAGCTTTGCCCTGGTCAAATCCCCAGTGACAGGCGAGAATTTGGATTCCATATTAGTTTGAAAATTGAGCACCATTAGTGTGAGGCAGAAGGCAATCATCTACAGGAAATAAAACGTGTAAGGTAATTCTCTAAATTTGGTTTGTACTTCTGCCATCATTTTATTCTGCTCCTGGGTTCTGGCATGCAAGAGAATCCATGCCTAAAATTTAATACCTCCAAGTTGATAATAGCTCCCACTTGCTTGGGTGGGGGTCGTAACAATTCCATGATTAATCTTGTTACCAGTTCCCCGGGTCTGGGCCCAGTGGCTCCTCTATCACTGTTTCCTACAATGGCCATGACTTCTGTTCCTTCCCAATCTCCACAAAGATCCAAATGCTTTCAAATTTCAGCATCATTTAGCTCCAAGCCTGTTGGGGTTTGTTCCCCTCTGCAGCATTTAGTGTAGTCAGCACTGAGAAACAGACCAGGGAACTGTGCAGACTAACTTTGGGAGTAATTATTCCACACGGATAAGTCATTCATTTAAAAAAAAAAAATGCTCCCTGTACTCAGTTACATTATTAAAAACCATACATACCTATCCTTTCAAGCCCCCGCCTTTCCTCAGAACCTCAACGCCTACTGTGAAGCCATTGCTAAATTATTTTTCCCATACTGCTCTGCGCCCCCATTCCCCTAGGTTTTTTAAGTGCCTTTTGACATTTATTGCAGTATTAAGATCTCCCTCCTCGTCTGTCTCCCTCCTTTTTCTCTCTTCCCGCCCCTTCTTTGACACCTCCCTTTCTGGGCATTAGGGTACACAGTGTATAAATGTTTCTGTCGTGACTAGGACGACCGGGAAGTGGTTCAGTGCTTATGTTTCGACATTGTGAGTGATAATTATTTCCAGTCCTTACTGGAGCCACTGTCGGTTCTCTAGAGGCGTACGAAGGAACTCAACACCCTGGGGGAGGGTGGAAAGGCGTGCAGCTGGACCCGGCGACGGCTCAGCTCGGTTGCCGTCCCCACTTCTCCCTCGGGCAACGACCGAGAAAAGCACGTAGATGCGCGCATTCAGAGGCATAGTCCATTAGAACGGAAAAGGCGGCAGCCACGTGCCGCGGGCCCCAGTGGCCTAATGGATAAGGCACTGGCCTCCTAAGCCAGGGATTGTGGGTTCGAGTCCCACCTGGGGTAGAGTGGATGCGCTCTGTTTTTGTTTTTTAGCGCTTACCATAGATGAATGGGGCTTCAAATCCTTGACGATTACGGGACGCGCATGATCCCCCGCGACTCTCGCCTCCAAAAGGAAGAGGCGGCCACCCCAGGTGGGACTCGAACCCACAATCCCTGGCTTAGGAGGCCAGTGCCTTATCCATTAGGCCACTGGGGCGCGATAAAAAGCGCCGTCCACGTGGTCCGTGATAGCGCGGCGTGCTGACGTCGCCAGCCCTGTCCCGGAACGGTGACCTAGCGCCTCGGCTCCGGGCGGACACGGGGCCACCGGCCCGGGAGAAGCCGCTCCAGGCGTCGGGGAGCGCGGCGGGCCGGGAAAGGGCCGACCACAGAGGGTTCGAACCCGCCGAGGTCAGCCGCGCCACCCGCGGGCCGCGCCGGCGCCCACGCGCAGACGCCACAGGCCCCACCCGCCGCCAGGCTGCGGGCGCAGCTCCTGTACTTCATCAAACAAGACGCTCCAGCGTAGCGCCGGCCTCAGCGAGACCGCGTGGCCTAATGGATAAGGCGTCTGACTTCGGATCAGAAGATTGAGGGTTCGAGTCCCTTCGTGGTCGAACGTTTTCATCCCGAGGGTTATTCTTTCAATTGCATGTAAGAATCGACCCCCTCCTTTTAAAAGGAAAAAGACGTTTCCAGACACAGAGGACTGCTGATAAGCCCGTGGGTTCGGCGTTGGGAAACCTCCTGTCCTGACCTTTATTTGCCTTTTAAGAGTCGAATTATAGAGCACTGCGGCCAGAAAGTTCTAGAGCACTAACGTGTAAGGAAGGTACTTTTAAGCAAGGGTTTTGGTGTTCCGAGTCCCATCAGACGTTTGTTTCCTGTTGTTTGTTCTCGCTTTACTTCTGGGATATCCATGGCCTTGCTAGCTTCAGACTGGCCGTCCGTTCACCCTAGCCTCGAGGGCTAGAATTGTAGGCATGTACCACCTTGTCGTTTGCAGCCTAAAACGTGTGTGTATGTGTTTGTATGTCTACGTGTATCTATTTAACTCCCGAATGAGACAGTCCACCCGGGAAGACGCGCAGCTGCACTCCATCCCCTCCTGCTGCTGTTCCTGTGAGAGAGAGCCCTCGGATGCCGCGCAGAGGCTGAGCGCCCAGAGTGGCTCTCACCCCTGGCACACCGCACCGCCTGTGCTTCCACAGGAGCCCTCACAACCCTGAGGGATGGAGGGGTGCGGGGTGGAGGCAAGGTTAGTGGAGCAGGCCTCGGGAACCCGCTGTGACAAAGGCGGGAGCGCCACCAGGGCTGGGGCGGTCTGTTTTTAACCCAATAGTTGTTTGCTTCCTAGAGATACTGACATCGATGTCCGCACTTCTCTGCGTGTTTCATTAGCAAATGATGTTTTGGTTTATAGAGGGGGCTGGCCTTGAATTCACAGAAACCGAGTGTTCTCTGCCCCCGGCCGAAATTCTGGGTTAGAGTGCACCCTCACACCTGGCTGTTTTGTTGTGTCTGCTCTTGAAGTGCAGTAAGAATAGTTCCTAGACTCGTCTGAGGCAAGAACATTTAAGAACCTGATAAAGCAACCGGGGAAGGTGGTGCGAAACTGTAATCCCAGCGCTCGGAAGGCCGAGGCAGGCAGCTCTCCAGGAGTTCCAGGACAGGACAGCCAAGGCTACACAGAAACCCCATCTCAAAAAAAAAAAAAAAAAAAATCTGACAAAGCAATCAATGTCTCCTAGGGTGGATTATCCCCAAATGCAGCCAGAAGGTAGTAAATACGTCTGTCTGCTGGAGCTCATAGACACTCACATGTAGTTAAGCCTTTAATGTCCAGACAGCAGAATACCAGAGTTGTCCCTAGGTCATGGGACTGGCACTCCACTGATGAGCTCTGGGTTCTTCACCAGGCCCAACCCTACTGACCCTCAGTCATGCTTTTCCTGCAGGATTTAAGCTCCAGCAGGTGAGATGGGGTACTCACGGCAACTTGGCAGGCTACCTCCCTAGTTCTCATGGCAATCCTGACACGTGTGAGGGCAGTAGAATCCCACGACAGCTAATTCAACAACTGCGCCCTGGTCACAGGTCCTGACTTCAGGGCTGTCTCCTCTGACCACCGACTTTTCATCTTTCCATTTTGTATGTGTGATGCAGGGGTCAGGACACACACCCAGAGGTCAGAGGGCACCCCACAGAGAACGTCCCCTCCACAGTGTGGCCACTGGCTCTGCTGTTTCAGCAGCCTGCAGGCCACAGTGACTGGTGTGTTACAGTCTGCCCTTAAGACAGCTGCTTCTGGTGGGGCCATGTCACAAGTGTTACCCACTTAGAGACAACAGCGAGCACTGTGTAAATGTTTTATTTCAGTGTGGGCCGGGCTCCCCCCTGGCCCACTTCACAAGTTCTCAATGGGCTGGTGGGGCCAGTAGGGGTACTTCTTCTTGTCTAGCTTGGTTTCTGGGAAGGCTTCATTCAGGTCATCAATGGTCATCTGGTCAAAGGGAATCATGTTCTTCATTTTCTCCAGCTACAAAGAGCAGAAATGTGTTAGCTGTAGGAAACAGGCAAGGCCACCAAGATCCAAGACAAGAATCCAAGGAAGGTCACTGCCATGTGGGCAGAGATCACGTCACAGAAAGAGGCCGTGGCTCGTCCTCACCTGCTTCTCGTATTCCTGGATCCTGACTTGGGATTCAGACACGAACTCAGCACAGCTCTTCACCTTTAACAGAAAGGGAAAGTCTTGATTAATGGAATGCAAATCTGCAACATATCTTGTACAACACTTTTCTAAATTATTTTTTAAGGCTGTGACATATTGTTTTGGTTGTGAAAAGTTGAATTTTTCTGTTGCCTTCATTTTCATCTTATGGTTTGTCTTTTTTGATAATGGCCTTATGTTAAAACCCATAAACAATATGAAAGAGAGAGAAAGGAGAAACTGTCCTGAAACCAGAGTGTACCCTGCCCTGAGCACGAGGTGCACAGGCCTGCTCCTTTCCCACTGCCATCTACAGATGAGCTTGGCTGGCCTAGTCTTGAATGCTTTTGTAGAGGACAAACTACAGCTCACCCAACACCCACAAGCAGGAAAGTAGTTTAGCACTGATCGCTGACTAGTCAAGATAAATCAGGTGGTTCCTAGGCCAGGTTCCAGTGTTGGCCTGAGGTATTTTCAAACTAATTAGCTATCTGAGTGCTGAAGGGCTATCTTTTCAAACTCATGTCCTGTTTTTAACAGATGTGTTGGGTGTAAGACAACACTGAAATACACATACAAGCTTCCGCTGTCTCCGCTGGCCACACTGTCAACATACTCAGGAACAGTGGCCTATTCACCAGCTCACCCCTACCCTTGCCCAAGCAGCCTCTCAGGCAGTTCAGTCTGTCACTCAGGATTAACTGCAGTTCCTAGAGATTTATAAAGACAGTGCCTCGCTGTGCAGCTTTGGCCGGCCTCCAACGCAGAGGTCTGCCTACCTCTGCCTACAAGTATGAGACAGTAAGGGCTACACCGCCAGGCCTGCGCTTGCTGTCTTTTACTCAGTATTATCTTTACGTTCATTCATGCTGTTGCATTCTTCAGCAACCCATTCCTCGTGATTCTTACAACACTTTAATCGTCAACTGAATTGACTATCTGCCCTTGCTACTAAGAAATATGATCGTCACTAAGAAAACTTCAGGATCTGACCAGAGTGATCTATTCCTAAAATGCAAACACTTGGGAAGCTGAGGCAGGAGGATCACCATGAGTTTGAGAGAGAGAGGGAGAGTTACACAGTGAGACCTTACAAAAGAACAAACAAAAATCCGGAAGATTTTAGAGATTACAAAAAGAAGCACCCACTACTTACATCCTCCTTTTCCTCGTTGTTCACCAGGGCTGTGTATTTATCCTCGGGCACGGGGATAGTCAGGGCTTTATACTGTAAACAAGGACAGAGATGTCACCCTTGTACCCAACAGCCTAAAGGCCTGAAAGCCCCTATTCCTTACAGACCACATGGAAACCCTCTATCCCTTCAGCGTTTTCTGGTGGTGTGGTGGAAGAGCTGGAAGGCCTCCTCAGCCCATCACTAATCACCCAAAGGACCTTCCATATTGCTTTATCACAACAAGGGGCTGATGAGACGGCTCAGCGCACTGACCGCTCTTCCAGAGGACCCAGGTTTAATTCCCAGCACCCATATGACAGCTCAAAAGTCTACAACTCTAATTCCAGGGCATCTGATATCCTCAGCAAGCCTCTTTTGGCACCAGCCATGCAATGGTACACAAAAATATACGCAGGCAAAACACCACACATGTGAAATTAATTTTTTTAAATAAAGAAGGGAGAGACAGAAGGGCCAGGGGGTTGAAAGAAGGAAAACATGTTAGTTTATAAAAAGGAGACAGGTAGGAGACGAAAGGGGAACTCAGGAGGAGAGCTAGCCCTGGCAGCCTTTTAGCTCCTGAGAGCAAGGCTGCCCTGCACTCCTGAGTGCCTGGACCCTGATACTCTCTGGGTGCTTAGTAAATCTTTGGCCGGGGCTGGAGAGACGTTATAGAGCACTGGCTGCTCTTCCAGAGGTCCTGAGTTCAATTCCCAGCAGATACATGGTGGCTCACAACCACCTATAATGAGATCTGGTGCCCTCAAATAAATAAAACTTAAATAAGTAAATAAATAAACCTCTAGCCATACCCCCTCCCTCTTCCCCAGCCCCTTATAAGAGTTTTAGCAATCTGAAGGCTCACCTTCTTTTCAAAATCATCCACCAAGCCAGCCTTGGCCACATTGGCCCTGTAATAAGCCCAGTCAATCACTGGTGGTTTCTCAGGCAGATTAGCCAACCTGCTCAAATGGAAAAATAAAACTCAGGACTGAATCAACCAAGACACTGCTCACACAGCAATCTCCCTATGCCTTATCACACTGGAATGTCAGCACACTTTCCCCTGAAGGGCTACCACAAAAATCCCAAAAATGCTTTCATTTGCCAAACACATCAATTTCTTTACTCTGCCAGACTATCAGAAATCCCTCTATAGGGCTGGAAAGATGGCTAAGTGGGGACAGTAACTTGCAGCTAAACCGAGGACCTGTGTTCTATACCTGGTAACTCCCGTGGTAAGAGGAAGAGAGCCAACTCCAAGTTCTCCATGTGTGCTCCAGGGCACACACAGTGGCAGATATGCACTCATACGCACACTAAATAAATATAACAGATGCCAAAACATTGCTTCTAGGCGCAGTGACAAATATGGAGGTGGGGGTGCAGGACCAGTGGCTCCTTCTCACAACATGCTGACCTGGTGTGGAGGGTCTCATTCCAGGACTTTAGGGCATATCCGATCGTCTTCTGGTTTCCGGGTACGATCTCCCCAAAAGCTACCCAATCAATGGTTTTTAGAGCAAGTTTACGGCCAGCCATCTTGGGATCCTAGAAAACAAAACAGGTCAAGGTTAAACAGTACCTTTGGAGAGAACCCTGAAGGAGAGCATCTCAGGGAAATCCAAGTCTATAAGCAACAGGTCAGCATCATTTAAGCATTCGGTGGTATATGCAACAGATAAAGGAATTAGGACTTAGCCAGACAACGGGCCTAGGAATGCAGCTCAGTCATTAGACTGCTTGCCAACCATGGACAAAGCCATGGGTTCCCTCTCCAGCACCACATAAGCTGAGGGGGAGGCAGGAGAATCAAAACAAGAGTCATCCTTGGTTCCACAGTGAGTTCAAGACTACCCTATAATACATGAGTACCTGCTTCAATAAAGCTGTATAACACAGAGTATAAATATATCTTCTCCTCCTAGGCTGCCCTCCCTCTATCCCAACCCTTTATCTTTAGAAGCCCATGTCTACTTTTTGCTCTATATGTGTCTTTGCAAACACTGCTAAATGATGTCATAAACATCACAAAAGCTAAGTAAATAGCAACTGTGTTTTAGCCACTGGCTCTCTACCATACAGAAACTTGAGACAGAAAACATGACAAGGCTTCAAAATGAGCAAGTGTTCTCATCTGCAAATTGGGAAAAAGAGCTGTTAAAAAAAAATACCAAGTGAAACTGTGAACATCAATTTGCCCTAGTGTAATACAGGCTTCAGGGGTCCTTAACCCCTGTCATACACTCAAACCTTCATATTCATATCATATTGTCCACAACACACATGCCTTGCACTTTCAGAGGCATTTTTACACAAGTGAAAAGATAGTGAGATAAGAAAGTGACTGAAGTTGTCTTGAGACCAAAACACCACAAAATACAGAAAATAACTGCGACCAGAGTACCCTAACTGGAAACCGTCTGCACAAGCTCTGAGTGGATTGCAGGCAACGTGGAGAATACCTTCCTAAGATCAAAGCCTTCAAATGCCAGTCTCCTTCCTCCCCTCAGATCACCTTACGTCTCCAGAAGAGAGGCTAGGGCGAACTAAAGATGCCAGAGAACGAGGTACACTTTGTTAAGCACGAGGGGGAAGGCAGATGTCACAGACTTCTTGTTTTCTGGTTAATCTCTAGCGCTGGTGGTTTCTCAGCTTAACCAACCTGCTCATATGGAAACAGGTCACGACCATAAGAACGACCAACAGTTATTTGATCAGCCTGTAGACCTCAGTGTTACCCACTAGGAATCCCAGAACCCTCCATAGGCAGGGGAGGACGTAGCCTCGCTGCCTGCTGGGTGTCCTATGCCCTCTGAAAGGCTATCAACATGGCTATGTGATGTTTCCCCAACCCCTAAACTGCACTTCTGAGGTCGCCACAAAGTGTGAGACATGGTTTGGGGCAACAGCTAAATCAATGGTGACTGGACAAGTCCCGACCAAGTCATTGCCAGGCCCCAGCCTCGCACGGCGGGAAGGGTGAGCAGGGCAAAGCAGTGACCTCGGGCGCTGGGCTAGCGGGGCAGCTCGAAGGCCGACGTCCTCCGCGGAGGTGGAACAGGCGACGGAGGGAGGTCTGGGATCTAGTGCAGAAGAACCGTGGGGATCGGACCCAGTACCTCGAAGCCCACTCACCTTCACCGACCCCGACGGACCGCTGTCACCGGCAGCAAGGAGCGGAAGTGTACTGACGGAAATTCTCCCTTCGGCCAGTCCGAAAGCTCAATGGTTGGGACTTATTTTACACATCAGCCAATGATCGTGGCGCCGCGTCCAGGAAGTCCCGCCCTCGAAGGCGGACGCGACGCCTGCGCCGTCGGGGTCTCTGCTGGTTGGGGGCCCTCCCGTCCTTTCCCCCTGCCCCACCCCCGCCGATGGGCCGGCCCGGCTCTCCCTGCCGAGGAATGGACCGGCCCGGCGGCGCGCGGGCAGCAGCGGCCCAAGATGGCGGAGCTGCAGCTGGACCCGGCGGTTGCGGGGCTGGGAGGGGGTGGCGGGAGTGCGGTGGGCGACGGAGGAGGCTCGGGCCGCGGACCCCCCAGCCCTCGTCCAGCCGGCCCCACGCCCCGCGGACACGGCCGCCAGCCCGCCGCCGGCGCGCAGCCGCTGGAGCCGGGGCCCGGACCTCCGGAGCGGGCGGGGGGCGGCGGGGCGGCCCGCTGGGTCCGGCTGAACGTGGGCGGCACCTACTTCGTGACCACCAGACAGACCCTAGGCCGGGAGCCCAAGTCCTTCCTCTGCCGCCTGTGCTGCCAGGAGGACCCGGAGCTGGACTCGGACAAGGTGCGCCCCGCCCTCGGGCGCGCCCCCGGGCTTTGGGACCCCCTTCTAGGCTGATGTTCCCATCTCAGGGACGCGCTTCCCTCCAGCAAGTCCTCAACCCCGGATTTCAGTCCACTCTCGACCCCCTTCCCCCCGGGTCAGCACCGGCCACCTCAGAATGCTCTCCCCTCCCCATTCTCCCCCATCTTCATGCACACTCCCTTCTCACCCCGCCCTTTTCTCAGCTGCTCCTTCCAGGCGCCGTCCACCTGCACCCACGGGAGCCCCCTTGGTACTCCTCTCACATTCTCTGTCCCTCCTGAGGACCCCGCCTTGTCAGGTCCGCTTGAGTTTTTCCCTGGCTCCCGTACAGCCCCTCGCTGGTGGTGTCAGATGCATGTAGAACTGGGTCAGGGTGTATGACCACATCTCACTTTCTCAGGGTTCCATTCCATTCCATTCCTGTGCGAAGTGGTAGTAAACTTGGGGTTTAATAGCGGCCACCGCTGAAGGCTGCAGGAAATGCTCGCGGTAGTGTTACATCCCGTGGCGGTGTTAAAATCCTGGTCGCAGACCTTGTACCCTTTCGGTACATTTTTGGAAGTAAATGCATTCTTGGGAAAGATGATTGCATTTGCCCATGAAAATCCCAGCTGACCCGTTAGGATCCAGGGAATAATGTAGACTGAGGAATGATGTTAACTAAGGTGGACCACCACTAACCAAAGCGTTACAGGGTGGCAAGACGTCATTCCTTTCCAGTTTGAACTGTAACTTGTGCAGATATTCACCTGATCCCCAAATGCATTGGCTGTAGCTTACATCACTCCATGCCACAAAGCAATACCATGATTAACAGTTAGACTTGCAGGAGCACCGGTTTCATCTGTTCTGTGATACCAAATTGCTGGGAACCTAACCCATCCTAACTAAAGAGATTCTAGAACTCCTCTTCATAGGGAATTATTTTTATACACCCTAAATGTTCCTTATGGACACACAAGCCAGTTTCTTGTTTCTTTACTGTAAAGATGAGTAGGATTAAAGCTGCTCTGAGCCAAGTCCTGGCAGTACCACGCTTCCTCTGGGCACAGAGCTAGGGTGTGTGAGATTACAGCTGGCAGTGCTGACTCCCACTGATGCTGGCCTTGGGCTCAGGAGAGTTGCCAATAGAACAGAGGTTTTCTTAGAATTAGGAACGTAGTCCAGGGGCAATGAAGAAATCAAAATGTACAGCGCACAGCTATGGTGAGCCTTCATCCCCGGTAGCTGGAATCCTACAGAGGAATGGTAAAAGATGGTAGGTCTACCCAGTAAATAAGGGCCTTGCAATGGGGATGACTGTGCACCTATGACATCTGACCTGAAATGATCTTAAAGCCAGCCTCTCGCCAATAGTTTAAAATAAGCAAACTGTAGCCAAAATAAATAAATGCTTTTTTAGCTGACAAAATGAATCTTGCCTGAGCGCACTGACGGAATAGGGGGAAATGCAATTTAGAGGCTATTCCTGAAAGGCTCATAGTACTTGGTCTGCTTGGTTGACAGGACGAGACCGGAGCATATTTGATTGACAGAGACCCCACCTACTTTGGTCCTATCCTAAACTACCTCCGACATGGAAAACTCATCATTACCAAGGAGTTGGCAGAAGAAGGTAAGGACACCTCACTGGGTGATTTCGAACTTGCAGTTGTTTGAAGCTGCTTTGCAGAGTTCAGTGTTGTTTGGGATTCCCCCCTGGGCTTGTGCAGGTGTTAGTTAGTGAAAGTGGGGCAGCCTCCAGCTCCTGGGCTTGTCTAAGAACCCCCAAGGAAGCTGCACGGGTTCTGTTCAGCCGCCGTAGTGGGAGCCGGGCTGCTCTGCTCTGCTCTGCTCTGCAGATAATGCATTAGGCCTTTACACCTGCAGAACTGTCAGAGTCCTTTCTTACATGTATTCCATTCGCTGGCAGTGAATGCCCATGACCTAAAGCACCATATCTGTGGTATTCAGTTATTTTTATTCTTTCATTTTCCTTTGGACTTGCAAAAATAATATTAGTAAAGGCCTGACCTCATTTCTTTAAGACTCTGGTCTCAGCCTTTCCGGTGAGGTTGTTCAGCTGACCTGATTCACTCTCCAGCTCATTGTCAGCTGTGTCGCTGGCTGCCTTGTCAGTTTTGCTTTGTAGGGCATTTGGGTTGTAAGTGGGTCTGGTCCTCTGTGTAAAAGGCCTGCCTGGTCTCTCTGGAGCCATTCAGTGGAAAATTGGGGTCCTTCCCTAAATCCAGAGCCCCCGATCTAGAACCATTACCTCTGAATGGGAAAGCTTGTGATGGCCATCTTCATTAATGAAGTGGCTTGAAACAACTCCATGTCATCCAAGGAACTGCATTCTTGCTCATTCTCTTGCTCATACTCTCTTTTATTCGTTTACTCTTTCTCCTTGAAGGGAGTCTGTATATAAATGACCTTAGAAAACAAATCATGGCAGGCAGTGGTGGTGCACGTCTTTGCTCCCAGCACTCGGGAGACAGAGGCAGATGGATCTCAGAGTTCGAGGCCAGCCTGGTCTACAGAGTGAGTTCCAGGACAGCCAGGGCTACACAAGAGAAACCCTGTCTGGGGAAAAAAATCATTACAGATCCATACATAAGTAATAGGAAAAGCGTAATAAATTGCACATGCTCAGTATCCTAAGAGGCAGCCTCTTACAATCTTTCATAAAAATATGTTCAGTCTTTCATAAAAAATATTTAATCTTGAGCCAGTGAGGTGGCTCAGCAGGTAACAATCTTGTTGCCAAGCCTGACAGCCTGAGTCCAATCCCTGGCACCCACAAGGTGGAAGAAAAGGATCCGATTACAGCACACTGTCCTCTCACCTCCATCCCCTGCCCACCCCCACACACAAACAGATAAATATGGTTTTGTTTGTTTTTCTGAGATAGAGTCTCAGTGTGTGGTCCTGGCTGACCTCAGAATCAGAGATCGATCTGCCTCTGCTGGGATTAAAGGCATGCACCACCTCACCTGAGAAAAATAAAGAAATGATAAAATAAATTTAAAAACACTTTATTTTGAAATAATTTTGGACTTTAAAAAAAAAGGCATGAATAATACAAAGTTTCCTTTACCAAGATTCACCAGTTTTGGACATTTTTTGGTTATGTTTTCTTTTACCACTGAACTTTGTACCCTCTTTCCAGTCATCTCTATCACCCACCTCTCCCTCATTCCCTGAGAGTTTTTATTTCTAAAGTGTTTGAGGATAGATTGCAAATTTCATCCCTTAATATTTCTGTGTTACTCTAAAAACAGGAACCTTGCATAATCCTTTTAACAGCTCAGGAAACTTCATATTGATTATTTATCTGCATCATCTTCCTAGGTTGTCCGTTGTTGCAATAATGTTCATTAGAGCATTTTTCCTGGTGCAGGAACATCCATTCCATAATCACACTAAGATCTTTGATTTTGTTTGCCATGAGAGGAGTCAGTGATTACTCTCCCACACATACACACCTTTTCTGTCAGCTGGGGATCAAACCTTGCTAGGCAAACATTCTGCCCCTGCCCAGCCCTCACTGCCTTTTATTTTTGTTCAGATAATAAATACCCTATTAAATTCTTAAGTTTGCATACATGTCCTACCCACCAGCCCTTTTCAGGGAAAGCAGGTAAATACTGCAGGGACAGGAGTTATCCTGTGTGGCAGGCTCCAGGAACTAGGTGACATATGGACAGCTAATGAGCAGGTGCCAGGAGGAAGCAGGAGGGATCATATGGGGGGGGGGGGAGAAAACCCCTGTGTTTGATTTACTTTAGTGTAAGAAAGGTTATGGGCATGCCCTATATAGCAGAGCAAATTTTCTTACATTTCCTAGGCTGAAGGCAAGGTGAGATTTGTGTTTGAAAAGTGCAGTTCTTGGAAGGCAAGGCTTGCCTTGCTGTTTTCCTGGTGGCTCACACATCTGACTACAGGCTGGTCCTTCTTCTAGGTGTGCTGGAAGAAGCAGAGTTTTACAATATCGCATCTCTCGTGCGGCTGGTTAAGGAAAGGATACGTGACAATGAGAACAGAACTTCACAAGTAAGGTGTCTGGTACTGCTAAGGACAAAACCTTTCCAGGGGCCTCTGTCTGTGATGTGAAAAGGATGCCTTTCTCCTCAGGGAGAGAGGAACAGAATGGTTCAGAGTGAGCAACTGAAGAGTAGCAGAGAAAACAGAATAGTCCCATCCCTCTAAGATAATGTTTCTTTCCATGGTGGGAAGAGCCCAGGCCATTTTAGGGCCAACACTTGTTCTCCAAGTTGTAGCCCAGCCTAGTCTTACACTCCCCTGCCTCAGTTTCCCTAATGCTATGATTGCCAGGCCCAAAAAGCTCTTTCCTACTGGTAGAGCATCTGTCTCCCTCCATGTGAAGCCCACAGTATCCCTTGCACCTGCCCTTTGCCGGGCCTGTTTTTAAGCTGTGGTCGTCTCCTATCTACCTTCTACCAGCCACTTAAAACCATCTGTGAATCATGCTGCTGAGAAAATATGTGCACCCTTTTTTTTTATCACAAAATCTGCATTTTTATATTAACTCGGTAGATGTGGTAGCAAAAATGCCACCTTTAAGAGGAGGGCAGACAATAAGGCATCTGTCCTGCTTCACAAGTCTTTCATCGTGGTGAGCAGCTACGGTGGGGTGTTAGGACCTTGTTCCCAAGAACTGTGGAATCCAGCAGAAGAGAAGAGGTTCTCCCTTGCCTGTGTAAGAAAGGCCGCTCCAGATTCGCAGCACTGGCACATTGTGCTCCTCCGTGGCCACCTGGCTGCTGGCACTGGAGTGGCTCTTTCCCTAGTCTGTCCCAGCCGTGGCCATTACCACTGAAGAGGAGGCAGTCAGATTTGCTTAGCTGCCTCCCTCAGGCTTTGCAGAGATGGGGACTTAGTTCTGGCCATGTGAGAAGGCTTCTTTGATGTCCACAGGCAGACAGGAAACAGGACCTGTGTTGTCCAGTCCCTGCCATCTACACTCCCGTGGCGCCCTTCACTCTTCTGTAGATAGGTAATAGACAGATGGCTTAGGAAGGCTAGCCTTCTCCCCTCCCCACAACCGAAAATAAACTTGCTTGCTTAGTAGAGGTTCTGAAGGTACCCTGAATTGTGTAGTCTGAAGCCATCCCAATCATGGGTCCCGAGTGCTCTGCATTCTTGGCCATTAGTTGATCCCTTGAGTGCATCCTAGGATTTCTATTTGATGGCAGCAATTAACTTAATTAGTCCTGTAGACTCCGAAGGCTTGAAGAGTGATACCTGGTTGGAAGCTTTTTTGTTCCAGGAAAACCAAGACCTTTTTGATGTTGATTGATCTTTCCTCTGTCCTTTTCGTGTAGTGAACTCTGAGAAATGGGTTAATAGTAAAAGGCACCCTCTTCCCTGGTCCACATGCTGCCAAGATACGGTTGACTGTAGATTTCCAGATCCTACCTCTTTGAACTTGTGCACTATCCGTGTGCACAGCAGGCAGAGCCTAAGGTGTGGGGGCTCCAAACCCCTGTTTGCCATGGCCTCTTACCTCTTTTAGTAGCTGACACCTTTTTAAGTACTTTTCTGTTTGTTTCTTTTTTAATTAGTCTTGGTTCTTTTTGGAGCAAGGGTGGGTTGACTCTGGAAGAAAAAAGGGTTAATAGCAGCTTAGATCCTAGAAATTTTGCTTACTCTGGCCAATATCACATATCTTTTGGGGTTCCCTGAACTTTAACATCAACCTGATTGTTTCCAAAGTGTAAGGATGGAACCAAAGGGAAACGTCAGGGGATTTGTCTGTGTTTACAGAGAAGAGCATGTTCCATCTCAGAACTGTATTAGTCGCAATTGCTCTTCAGTTTGCTGTTTTATCTTTTAAGGTACCTGGGGAGGAGGAGAACTCACAAATACTAGACAGTGAGTCTACTGCTGAGCCACACACCCAGCCCCAAAAGACACTTTTTGTTTCTTAGTGTTTTGACAGGCAGCCTAGTTGTACAGCCCCAGCTAGCGTGGACTCTCAGGCCTCCTGCTTTAGCCTTCTGAGTGCTACGCTTACAAATGTGCTCCACGCCACCACAGCTACTCAGGAAGTTCTAGGGTGTTGGGAAGCTCAGCAGGAATGCCCACAAAGATAAATGTTTATTTCCCGTCATCCACACCTCTTAGCAAAAGTGCACTGTTAGATACAGACAGCTTCCTTGTAGCATCAGCAAAGGGGAAGCTAGTGAGTATTTGTACAGGATGTGTTTTCTTCTTGATACGATAATGTATTAATGTGCAGTTCCAATTGACAGGTGGCATGCCATAATCCCAGCACACGGGAAACTGAAATAGGGCAGAGTCAGGAGTTGGAGACCAGCTTGGGATACAGGGTGAACTCCAGGACATTTTGGACAAACTTGGCAGGTGTGATGGTACATCTGGGAGGCAGAGGAAGATGGGGCTTGAGTTTAAGACTCATCTGTTACGAATCATGAATTTCAGGTCAGCTGGGACTGCAGAGTGAGACCCTTTCTCAACAAGAAAAACGTATGAGGCCAAACAGAGGGCTCAGGGCTTACAAGTGCTTGCCAGTCCGATGAAAGACTGGAGTTCTCCTCCCAGCACCTACGTTGAGTGGCTCACAACCACCTGTAACTTTAGCTTCAGGGGATCCCACATCTTCCTGTTGCCTCTGTGGGCACCCACGAACACATGCCATACACATATAAGATCATTTCCGTAATTATTTATATCTAGTCTGGAGCACCAAAATATAGTGTACATTTTAGCATTTAGCAAATCATGTATAAAGAGTGACTTTCCTGCTCAGAGTGATTGGTGAGTGGTAACCAAGCCGTCCCTCAGGAGTCCAGGGTTTCTGTATGCATTGATTCGTATCCTTGGGGCTTGCTTTTTGTTCTTGTAGCTGATGAGTTCTCGTGGAACAGTGCTGTTAGGAGAGGGAGGCAGCGTGGTCCGAGAGCCCTGAGGTGGCTGTGGGCAGTGGGGTCCTGGTGGGGTCCCCATGCTGCTGCCCTAGTCTGTCTGTTGTTGCAGGGCCCTGTGAAGCACGTGTACAGGGTGCTGCAGTGTCAAGAGGAGGAGCTCACTCAGATGGTCTCCACCATGTCGGATGGCTGGAAATTCGAGCAGGTACGTGTCTCAGAGAGGAGCAGCCCCTAGGGAGCCATGACTAGCCAGTAGGTAGCCCTGGGAGTGGGCATGTGAGGCGATGTGATCCCAGTTCAAAACTGGGAAGGAGCTCCTCTGTGCGCATTCCTTGCTCGGCGGCCTGTGATAGCTGTGAAGGGCTGGGAGGGGGACCACGTCTTTTGGCTTCACATCCAGAGTTTGAAGTTGACAATGCACAGGGGTCATGGAGCTTATAGACTCTGAAGCACCTCACTTTGCTTTTCTTTGCCCTAAAATTCCTTTTAAAGGGGCTCTGCTGACATCATTCTGTGAGCCCTAAAGAAGGCTGGCTTCAACAAGAGCTCTTTAATTCTGGATATATGGATCTCAGGTGTACCAGGAAGGGATCAGACACAGAGGTGTGCTACCGTCATTTCCCAGCATTCTCTTCCCTTCATGTCTTAGCTCTGTGCATAGAATTGAGATTATGAAAACAAAGCCCCTGAGAATCTGGATTTTACCATTCTCTTCCATTAGATGGCAGCCTAATTCATCTCTGTTGCCTCAGCTCAAGCTAAGCTTGAATGGAAGAGATGTGATTTTGTGTGGAGGTGACTGTATTTACATGGGGTTGCAGAGCCAGCTGAACTGTCACTTACAGAACCAAAGCCACAGCTTGTTTAGATGGTGTTAGGCTATAGCTAGAGGAGTAGATCCCTCTCTCTGCATTGTGGAATCAGTTTGGTCACGTGGGTCCCCAGTGCCCAGTGAGCACTGGGTGGCCAAATGCTGCACAGGGTTTATTATCACAACTATTTTCCCTGGTGCGTAATCTTAAGCAGAGGTTATCTTTAAAAGTAGATATGTAGCTATTCTTTGTGAAGATAATGGATAATTTTAAATGTTACTTATTATGTTATCATGGACCTGGGCCTTGAACCTGTGGCCTCACACAGTCTAAGCAAGTGCCCTGCCAATGAGCTGTGCCTCTAGCCCTCATCTGGGATCTTGCTAGTGTCCTGAGGGAGAAGGAGGAAGTTGGTCGTGGGGCGCCCCAGTATTGCAGCTGAAGGGCTTGTGAGGCGCACTTGCTCTCTGCCAGGCTTCTCTACATGCAGGCTTCCAGTTTAGTCAAGTACTGAATTTGTTTCTCCAAGAGAGTTAAAGGTGCAAGCACCGTGGCATGTGGTTTTTGGTGGCTGCAGAGTGGTTTGCTCAGTATTTCCCAGGTCTCTGTGCTCCAGTCTCTGCTCTGGAGAAAGTGCCAGTGAGAGCAGGCGGGACTGACAGAGAGCTCATTTCTCATCTTACCTCGGCTTACCTCCTGTTTATCCGGGTAGTCACCACATTAAATGTTCCTTCTGCCTTTGGGATGGTGTCAGGTGCTCGGGTGAGGGGACAAGGAGGAACTCTGCCCTTTGTTCTCTATGGTGATACCTGGATTAGGATCCACATTTTCCCCTGGACCTTGGTTGCCCCAGAGAATTTTATCCTTTGGAGCGTAAAACTACAAAGTCCAGTTAGGGAGGGTGTGACTTGTGTGGCACCAGGGTGCTTCTTCGTTTGGTTTGATTGGTTTTTTGAGACAGGGTCTCACTAAATAGCCCTGGCTTCCTTGGAACCATGTAGATCAGGCTGGCCTGGAACTCAGAGAGAGCCACTTAACTCTGCATCCCCCTGACTGAAGGTGTGGGCCACCTCGCCTGGCTTGGCACTTGAGTGTTTCAAGGTTCATATTCCGTCTTCTGTTTTGCCAGCTAATCAGCATTGGCTCCTCCTATAACTATGGGAATGAAGACCAGGCAGAATTCCTCTGTGTTGTCTCCAGAGAACTAAATAATTCTACCAACGGCATCGTCATAGAGCCGAGCGAAAAGGCCAAGGTAGGCCAGCTTCCCCAGGCTGGTTCTTCCTCCTGTGGGCCCAGCCTCTCTCCAGCTTCGTCCAGCTGCTGCTGGGTTCCTTCCACTCCTTCTGCGAGATGAGATTCCTCTCATCATCTCTTGGATGCTGGATTTAAGTCAGAATTTGTAGGGCCTGGGGAGATGGCACGCTCCAGCTTCCCTGAGAGAGAACATAAAATGAGGTGGAGAGTGACAGAGGAAGATACCTGATTTCCACTGTGGCCGCCACAGCAGCATGCACACCCCCACACGTACACATTCAGACCCCGCACACATGCCAGCAGTCAGCTCATCAGGATTCATAAAGCAGTGATGGGAGCTGAGCCTGGACAAGGGTGGCTTTGCATCCTGTCAGGATAGTGAAGAGGCTAGGGTTCTGCACCCATGACACTTCTCCCTGTTGCTAGACACAGTCAGGCGGTATCTGCCTTGCTCCTTGACAGCCCATTAGTCACTTCTCTTCCCATACCGTGCCCCACAAAAACACACCACACACTGCCGTCAGTTGTACCCAGTGGGTTGAGTCCCAGCACCCAGTGCTGGTCCGGGGGACCCAGCCTTGCCCAGGTTGGATACATGCTTTACCCCTGGGCCTCCCGCCAGCCCTGTGGGCCTTTCATTCCCTCTGCAGTTGCTCAGCTCACGCTGTCTTCGCCCATCCTTCACTTTCAGATTCTTCAGGAGAGAGGCTCTCGGATGTAGGCAGAATTTGAAGTTCAGAAACCCTGAAGGCGAGAGAGCGCTGGGCCGAGCAGCTGCGAGGAGACCCTGCACTGTACAGTAACTGAGCTACTGAGAAGCAGAGCTGCGTCTGGTCCCGGAGAAGTGTCGGCCAAAACCAGAGGAGCCCCGCCCGCCTGGGAAGACAGTGCACCTCTTGACACATGGCCCCTTTTCAGAAACCTGCTTTTGTTTTCTAGCCAGTGTTATGGCAGACCTTCACGACAGCATCTGGGATGGGTACCTGGCTGGAGCCTTGTGGGGAGCTGGGGGGGGAGGAAGGCCCAGCTCCTCAAACAGTCTAGATGCGAAAAGCTGGAGCAGAGGAAGAAGGATAGTTCTGAGCTGTGCCTTGGCTCAGCCTGAGCTGTGTGCCATGCCCAACGCTGACAGCTGCTTCAGCCATTCTTCCCTGACCTAGTCATTCTTTGAGGTTGGAGGGGATTTCACATTGGTGTGTTGAACTGAGGTTTTAGGTACAGAATGAAGTTCAGAGGACCCGCAATCCTATGAACAGAGCCTCAGAGGCAAGAGGATGAGGGGTCCTGTGCTGCGCTTGGAGGGTGGTGGTTGCTGTTGCTGTCCCCACAAGTGGCTTCGCCCGGTTTGTCTCCCACAGCTGGGCCCCCTGAGGCCCTCCCTCACCCAGCAGTTTTGAGGCTCTGGCGCCTAGGCCATGCTGCACGACAGTGGGACAAAGCAGCTGGTGTAACTGCTTCTGCAGCCTTTTCTGACCTGGTTGACCCATCTGCCTCCCCCAGCTTCTTGAACTGGACCAAAGAGAAAGGACTTTGTGGACCCTCTGTAATGGCTTGGGGTGAGGAAGCCTGTTTCTGTGGACGCTGACAAATGTGTTATGTTGTTTTAGCTAAAAGTAGTGGTGTTTTTGTGATTGTCTCTTGAACATGCACTGACTGATAGGTGATACTTGTGTCTCTTCTTGATTTTTGTGGCAAACGAGCCCTGCGGCATCATCCCCAGCCGTGTGTGTGTGTGTGTGTGTGTGTGTGTGTGTGTGTGTGTGTGTGTACATGCGTACATGCATGTATGTGTTCACCCACAGGGTGGCAGTCTGTGTACTCTGTATCTCCTGGGCATGAGCTCTTGGTAGGCAAGGATCTGGTGGTAATTGTGTGAAGGGTGCCACAAAGAAGCCTCTGAGGCCATCATCCCAGAACTATACCTGCATGTCTTTCTAAGCTTCGGAGTCTCCATGGAAGACAGAAGGACCAGGGTCCCCTTTCTTTTTCCCCAGACATCTTTAAACTGTACAGAACAGGGAAGGCTGCCTCAGGACTGACCCAAGCCAAGCACCTGTGGGTGCCTTCATCACCAAGATTTCTCTGCATTCAATGGGTGTTATGGCTCTTGCCTTTCATCTGAGCACCTGGAAGGCAGAGGCAGGTGGATCTCTGTGAGTTCAAGGACAGCCTGGTGGTCTACCTAGTGAGTCTTAGGACAGCCAAGGCTACATAGTGAGACCCTGTATCAAAAGGAAAGGAAGGAAGAAAAAAGGAAGCTGTACTCTGTAGCACAGCTGTTTTTCAGAAGTTGGAGAGTGGTGACTACTGGAATGTGGGCCAGCTGTTGTACCATGTGGCTGACTATGCCCAGCTGGCCTGACTGTTCTCCAGGAGACCCCCTTCTCCATATCTGCAGCATAGCACAGAAGTGCACCCGTCCAGGGCCCCTGTGTCATCTAGTGCTGGCTGCACCAATGTTAGACAGCTGTTCCTTAGTATGGCCTGTGCAGGAAACATGGCCCCCTTCCACAGTGTCCCAGACATCCCTTCTGTCATCTCTTTCAGAAAAAAGAAAAGATGAATATTTGAGGAAAACTAGAGATGGAACAAGCTGCTCTGCCCAGATAGCTAGAACTTAGAAAAGGGACCTTTGACCAAATCAACAAGTGATGCTAACTTAGGAGAAGCAGCACTTCCTCGGGAGGCCTCCCACCCCATGAAGCCCCCTTGTCCCTCTTCTGGGGCACACCAGGTGGTCCAGACAGAGCCAGTGCCTCTAGCCCCATGTTCAGCAAGGAGTGAAGAGAATACAGGGGAGGGGGGAGACAGGCATTAGTCAAGTACCTGTAAGTGTTATCCTCACCGAACATTCCAGAAAGCCCCAGCTAGTCCTGTACAAACCATACTATTGAGCCTCTAGTCTAGACGGGTGCGAGACAGGCATTCATGATCTCGTCTAGAGGGCATGTGTTGGCTCCCTAGCCAATGTTATTTTAACAGTTCTGTGCTCCAGGCAGCAGAGGGGACTTACTGCTTTCCTTGAGCCATTCTTCTTTTCTTTAAACAAAAAAACCTTGCTGGAGTCTGGCTGGTCACTGCAGATAGAAAGGTCTCTGTCATTAGGGGATGTCCCATGACCTACAACGCCCCACTGTTCCCCAGAACTGTCAAATGGGAGTGTCTTTCTGAATTTTAATTTGTCCCAGGTCTTTTCCTCTGGTCTTTCCCTTGGTGGTGATGGGCCCGGCCTCTTCTCAGGTGATTTCATCTCCTACCGTCGAATCTTGGCTGTCAGCAAGGTGTGGGGTGGGACTGATAAGAGATGCTAAGGAAGTAGGGCCAAAGGGGCACCCACGCCTTCCAGCATGGCCTTTGTTCTTTGTCTCTGGGACCATGCCAGTCACTCTCAAGTGCCCTTTGTGACTGTTCATGTGCCTGAACAAAGTCTGAAATGTAACTTTTTTGTCAATAAAGATACGGAACAAGCACTGGGTCTTCAAGTGCGCGCTCCTGGCTCCCACAGTCATTTCACCATCTGGCTGGTTTCAGCAAGAAACTTCTGCTCTTCAGTGCTCCTTAGCACACACCTCATCCCCCTTGCTAAAACTGCCAGAGGCATGCTGCACCTTTCCCTCCTCCTTGTTTGTTTGTTTGTTTGTTTGTTTGTTTGTTTTTCAAGACAGGGTTTCTCTGTGTAGCCTTGGCTGTCCTAGACTCATTTTGTAGACCAGGCTGGCCTCAAACTCAGTGATTCGCCTGCCTCTGCCTTCTGAGTGCTGGGACCACACAATTCCACACTGGTGGAAGCCAGTGCCACCACAATTGGCTTCCTCCACCCCTTTATGTCACTGGAAGTGAAAGGCCCCAAGAATACTGAGGACAGGAGAGGACAGAGAGCTGAAGGAACAAGGAGGGGTTCTAAAGAGAAGTGACCAGGTGCCCATTTTCTGCCAGCCAGAGGCAGGGTGAGGAGGATGTGGTGAGAATGAGGAACCAGGTGAGAGGTGTTGATCACAGGTGAGGGGCAGGGAGAACCTTTAAAGGCCTTGTGGGGGCTGCAGCTGGGAAAGGGAGATCCCACAGATGAGGGAACCTGCAGGCAGGTCACAGGGTCACTGCAGAGGTAACTGGTTAGTGCAGCCACCAGGAGTGAGGGTGAGGACCTGAACATCACAGCCACAGGGATGGGTCAGCGGCCCTCCCCTGGGTGGGAGTCGAGGGATCGGCAACACGATAGACTGTCAAGAGGTGCTGTGGAGGAGCACTCGCACTGTCGCTCCAGGCTGGTAAGGCTGGAAAGGCCACAGTGAAGCAGCTACTTCAGAACCAGCTGTTGGCATCAGGCTGGCTGTTAGTGATGGGAAGCAAACAACTCACTTCCCAGCATGCAGGTCAGGAGGCTCCCAACAACACCCACTTCCGACCTCTGTGGACACCAGCACACACACACACACACACTGACACATACCACCTATACATAAAAATAAATATTTTTTTAAAAGTTGAACAAGTACTTAACACCATCTACTGTGACTCAACCATTGCTAGCCTCTGTCCCCGCTTTATACATATATGATTTGGACATATTTTGCTAAAAGTAGTTGTAGACATTGACTCACTTTGACCTTAAGTACTTCAACCAGCATTTCCCACAAACAGTAGCAATATCACAGCTATAAAAATAAAAATTCCACGGTAGCTAGGCCCCGGGATGTGGCTGGGTCAGCAGGCTGTTTGCCTAGCATGCGGGAAGCTCTGGGGTTGTCTCCCGGCAACACAGAACTGGGCACAGTAGCACAAGCCTGTCGTCCGGCACTTTTGAAATGGTGGCAGGAGGACTGATAGTTCAAGCTCATTCTCAGTCACAGTGAGTTAGAGTTAGCCAGCCTGGGCTACATCAAATCCTGTCTCAAGAAACAAATCCATAATGTCACCTAAATATCTAGTTCTTGTTCAAGTTTCTCTGATTGTCTAAACATTTAGGTGCTTTTACAAGTGTTTTGTTTTTCTGTGCATGGGTGTTTTGACTGTGTCCCCCTGAGGTGGTCCGCTCAGAAGAAGGCATCAGATTCCCTGGGACTAGGGTTACAGACAGTTGTGAGCTATCATAAGGGAGCTAGAAATTGAACCTAGGTCCTCCGGAAGAGCGGCCAGCGCTCTTAACCACTGAGCCACATCTCCAGCCCCACAGGTGCTTCTTTTCTTTAAGCCAAAATCCAATCAATGTCCTCACATCAAATTCCAGTTTTGCTGGGCAATGATGGCGAATGTTTTTAATCCCAGCAGGCAGAGGCAGGCAGATCTCTGTGAATTTGAGTCCAGCCTGGTCTACAGAGCAAGTTCCAGGACAACCAGCTCTACACAGAGAAACCTTATCTCAAACAAAACAATCCAGTTTTAAATCTTTTCTTTTTTCTTGACATTTGATGTATTTTGTGGGTGTACTATGGCAAACATGAGCAGTTTTTCAGCTAACATCTGAGGATCCAGTGATGAGCTCAGGTCACCAGGCCTTTACCCACTGTCGCATCTCACAGGTCCTCGTGTTAACTCTAATGACATGCCTGTAACCCCTACCCTTAAGAAAGAGAGGCAGGAGGATTAGGAGGTCAAGGCCAGTCTCCCCTACATAGCAGGTGTGAGGCCAACCTGGGCTACATGAGCCCATGTCACTAAAAATCCAAGCAAATAAACTTCTACCTTTGGGCATTTTTAAAAAATCTTAACTTTGGAGACTATCTGATTAATATTTATTTGAAAGTTGTTTATGGGGGAAGCACCCATGTGAGGTCACAGGAACTGTACCAGTCAGCTCTCTCCTTCCGCCATGAAGGTTCCGGGGATCAAACTCAGGTCATGAGGCTTGGCAGCAAGGCCTGCCTAAGCTTCCCGCCTTCTCATCAGCCCCCAAACAGAGCTTTCTTAACCGTTTGTTTGGGTTGCTATTCAGCTGAGATACAAGTTCTGCTATCTTCATAAAAGCCAGAGGCGGCGACCTCAATGTGGTGGTTTATTTCTCTCTTAGCATTCACCGTAGCCATACCAAGGACATACAGTGGCTCCACCGAAAAGGTGAATCCTCTTCTTGCTGCTCTGTTATCCTCAAAGAGCATCAGTATGCGGTGGGTCCAGGTGATTCCTACTGGGCATCCAACAGGGAGTAGGGAGGAGATAGAGTGGGCACTCAGGAAACAGTCCCCAAATTCCTTAGTCACAGCCAAACCTTCCGTGCAGGCTGGCTCAGTGGCGGCGATCCACATTTCTCTGCACGGTGATTTGGAGCATGTCAAGGTGCTCTGGGTCTGGCTGCAGTTTTCATTCTCAGCTCCCCAAGCAGGGAGAGTTTGAAACCCTCAACCCCACACTGGCCAGCTCACACACAGATTGGCACCATCTGGAGAGATGTGTGTAGCTCCCTAGGATGAACTCCAAGAGGACAGAAAACTCCAAGAGGCAAGAAAAGGAGGAGGCAGCAACAGGAGCCTGAGAAGTGGTTGGGAATGGAAAACAAACAGCAAACCTAGTGCTGACAGGCAGATCCAAAGTGATGCGATACTCTGCTGGGAACACGTCCAGCTTGCAGCAGGAAGGGCAAACCGTTTGGTGCATAGAGCCAAGGCTTCCACATGGCTTCCGTAAGGCGCTCGGTGTGGGGATTTAAACAGGTAGGGCTGGGACAGAGGGATCTTGACCAGCATTCCTTCTGAAGATAGAGGGATGTTGGGGTGGCCTCAGTCCAGGAGAAGGAAACTGAGAAACATACCCTGTGCTTAGAGCCCGGGTTTCTGGTGGTACCTGCAGATTCTGACAGACAGGGCCCACAAAGCTTTCCTCAGGGGTGTAGAGGGGGACGCTGGAGGCCGAGGTGTGCCGAGACAGTGGTAAGAGCCCTCTGCTGTGGGTTGAGATCCTCAGGGAGCATAGCTGAGGCAGAGAGGGATGAGGCCTCTGCCAGAACTGGAGGTTCTGATCTCTAATTGGATGAAGGTACCTCGGGACAAGTTCCTCTGGCCGCTGGCCAGACTCTTAGTTTTATATGAGTGTTTGCTTGTGTGCTTGGGGTCACCTGAGACTGGAGTTACAGGTGGTTGTGAGCAGCCTAATGTGGGTGCTAGGAATTTAATCCAGGTCCTCAGGTTCAAACGGGCCTCTCCATTTCCCCTCTACTGTGCTCAATACTTGATGACCAGGACCCAGAAAGAACCAGCCAGCCAGCCTCAGCGGGCCAACTGCAGCCTAGCCACAGCGACAACACAGCACAAAAGAGAGATGCTTGCTGAAAGTCTGAACCTGAATTTTTTTCCCCTTTCTCTTTTTCTGTGGTGATGGGAAACCTAGGCCCTCACGTACACATACTAAGTACTTGAACATACATTCCCACCCCCTTGAATCTTTTTAATTATTTTGAGACAGGGTCTATGTAGCCCAGGCTGTCCTGGAACTTCCAATGTAGACCATACTGGCCTCAAGCTCAGAGATCTGCCCCTGTCTTCTTCCTGAATGCCAAATTAAAAGGTCCCATAGCTCCATGCTATGTTAAAGTGTGTGTGTGTGTGTGTGTGTTTACTTGTGGATTCCTGTGTATGAGGAGGTCAGAGGGTCAAAGCTAGAGTTAACAGGTGTTGTGAGCTGCCTCGTATGGGGGCCAGGAACCAAACTCAGTGCGTTTGTAAGAGCAGTAAGCTCTCTAAATCTCTGAGCCAATCTCACCAACCTCAGAATTTTTTTAGAAACTGATATATACATAATTTTATGTGCATGGGAGTTTTGCCTGTCTGTACATCTGTGCACCCTGCACATGCCTGGTGCCCAGGGGAAACAGGAGGATTCAAATCCTCTGGAACTGGAGTTTTAGCCAGCTGTGAGGGTGCAGAGGGCCAATCAGGTCCTCTGGAAGAGCAACCAATCCTGTTAGTTGATGAGCCTCACAATCACCTGTAACTCCAGTTCCAAGGAGTCTGACACCCTCTTCTGGCCTCCACAGCCACGTGATGCACAGACCTGCATGCAGGGGAAACACTACTACACATTAAAAAAAGGAATTAAAAAAATCTGCAGTGGTTGTTGACTTTCCCCCTTTGGCAGGATTTCACTTGTGGCCAAAGCTGTCTTGGAACCTGTGATCCTCCTGTCTTCAGCCCCTATTACAGAGTTTTAGAAAGCAAAGTGACAAAACTCTAAAGCTGGGACTAGAGAGATGGTTGAGCAGTTAAGAGCACTTGCTGCTCTTCCAGAGGTCTGGGGTTCAATTCCCAGGACCCACATGGCAGCCCACAACATCTGTAACTCCAGTTCCAGGGGATCTGACACCTTCTGCCCTCTCTAGGCACCACACACACAGGCAAAACATTTGTACACACAAAAATAAATGCACCTCTTTATTTTTGTTAATCCCTTTGGAAAATAAAACAAAAACCCTAAGGCAGCCGAGTCTTCCCATGTTGAGGGCCAGACACTGGAAAACTAAAGCAAAAGGATCCCACCAGGTAGCAGAAGAAGACATACTCTGGGGTAGGGGTGAGAGAGCTGGGCCCAAGACCATCGTACTCCTAGTCTCGTCTACTTGGGAGGCTAAGGCAGAAGGATCCTGGTTTAAGGTCCTCTTTAGATAAGCAATGAGTTCAAGGCCAGTCTGGGCAACTTAAGTAACCAGCTGAGGATACACCTCAGCCAATCAGGGTTTGCCCAGCACACACAGGATCAAGGTTTTAAACCCCAACACCACGCTCTAGTGGAATCCTGATTTGATACATGCTGAGGAGTGCAGTAGTAAGATTTTGTATTTCTGTAATTAAACCCTTATGTTTCCATAAGAGCAGAACAACGTCATATGTACAGTCAAAACACAGCAGTTCACAACATACAACAGTCTCCGGTGGGGCAGACGTGTGGGAGGCAGTGTTTGTGGTTCTGTGGCGTGACGCCATGCAGCAGGCAAACTGCACGTGGTGTGTATGCAGACTGCAGAGAGGCTGCTAATGTAAACACCCTGAATACTTTCTGCATTTGATTTTTGGATTAGTTTTTGGTCAGCGGCTGTCCAGAAACTTTTCAAGACCCAGAGCATGAGAAGTTGGGGTCCAGTATACAACCAAGCTCTGGGTTTGATGCCCAGGACTCCAAAGAAAAGGAACTCCATTACTCTCACACAAAATTCCCATAAAGAACTTTTTTTCAATAATAAATTCTTTTTATTTATTTTTATTTTTTATATTAATCACAGGTTATTTACTTTGTATCCCAGCCATAGTCCCCTCCCTCATTCCCTCCCAGTCCCACCCCCATAAAGAACTTTTAGCAGGCACTGTAATTAGTAGAAGATGCCGAAATGCTTCCTCTGAATCCCCACGACAAGGAAGCCTTCTGTCCCCCACTTCTGCTCATCAAGAGGCATCAGGATAGTGTTTTGAAACAGATGGATGGTCTGAAACTTTGTAGAGGCTTTTTCCCATGGGGTTCAGAAGGACAGGAAATAAGACTCAAGGAAAGCCACTAACTCGGGATGGTTCTGCACCACTGAGTTCTCCTTCTGAGGAAACAAAGTGAAAGCAACAGACAGAATCTCCCACAAGATCATGCTTGGGGATGCCCTGGGGATGTAATTCAGGGGTACAGCGTTTGCTTTGAATATGTAAGGCCCTGGGTTTGATCACCAGCAGGGAGAAGGAGGGTGGGGGAGCAGGAGAGGGGGGTGCTGGAGAGATGATTCAGTGATTGGGAGCGTTTGCTGCTCTTGCAAAGGACCTGGGTTCCATTCCTAGCACTCACAATCTGTTAACTCAAGTTCCAGGGGATCTGACTCCCTCTTCTGGCCTCATCAGCTGCTGCGCGCATGTGGTGCACATGCGCCCTTGCAGACAAAACACTCACACAAGACAAAGATAAAAACAAAACACTCACACACAAGACAAAGATAAAAACAAAACACTCACACACAAGACAAAGATAAAAACAAAACACTCACACACAAGACAAAGATAAAAACAAAACACTCACACACAAGACAAAGATAAAAACAAAACATTCACACATAAACAAAGATAAAAACAAAACACTCACACATAAACAAAGATAAAAACAAAACACTCACACATAAACAAAGATAAAAACAAAACACTCACACATAAACAAAGATAAAAACAAAACACTCACACATAAAATAAAATAAAAACAAAACACTCACACATAAAATAAAAATAAAAACAAAACACTCACACATAAAATAAAAATAAAAACAAAACACTCATACATAAAATAAAAATAAATAAATCTTTGAAGAAGAGGAGAGGAGGAAGAATACCAGAGTGATGCTTGGATTATGTTAGCCCAAGAGGCCTTGTCCTTTTGACTCACAAGAATCACACTCCAGAGAGAAGCAACAAGCCTCCAGGACCCTCTTGCTGATGACCATTAGCCATTTTCCTTCTTTGATCAGAATTATGAGGGGATATTACATCAACTGCAGACGTAAGTGCAAAGCAGCTACTCTACCCCGAGGGATGGAGATGCTGGAGCTGTGAATTCATACATGGAGAAGCAGAATCTGTCAGCACTGCACAGCACTGCAGCATGCCCCATGGCATACCTGTGCCCTGATGATATCACAGGCAGGGAGCAGGAGCTGGCTGCACCTGAATTATGACATCAGTAAAACTTGGCTAATCCTCAAGGAAAGAGCATGTGGGTGCAGAGACTATGAAATAGCAGCCACAGGAAAAGGTGAGAAGGCAGCAATCATTATCACCCAGGTAGGACACAAGGGGGCAGATGGGGGACACTCCCAGAAGCTAGTGAATGAGGCTGGGGTAGGTCCTGGTTGCTGAGTGTCCATGGATCTTTTCCTTCTTGGCTCAGGGCAGCAAAACATCTGGCTCTTGGTAACATGAAGAAGGTTTCACGTGAGTTCAGGCTTCTGACTTGCCCTCCTAAGAGGCAAGGAAGTGGCCCCTCCCCATATCGTCCTGTCCTCCTTTCTGCCTTTCTTACCCTGGCTGAGACCAGGAAATACGATTCTCAGTGTCCACCCCAATGGGGGTTGGCTGAAAATACAGCCCTGGTACCCCGTGGTTAGACAGCTGCTTCCAAGATGTAAAAAGGAGCATGCCCATGGTACAAAGGTTGTGCCCCTGGTATAAAGGGCCATGCCCAGGGCCCCAGCCATGTCTGGGTTTTCTCTGTCTTCTCAGGATCATCCCAGGACCAACTCCCCCCACCACTCTCTTCCCAGTCCTCCAGAACCCAAATGCAGAGCAGCAGCAGCAGCAGCAGCCAGTTGGAAGACCAAGTCCTCTGTCCCATTTGCCTGGAGGTGTTCCACAACCCAGTCACCACAGCCTGTGGCCATAACTTCTGCATGACTTGCCTTCAGAGTTTCTGGGACCACCAGGTTGCCATTGGGGAGACTTACCACTGTCCCCAGTGCAAAAAGGACTTCCCCAGCAGGCCCCACCTCTGCAAGAATGTCATCCTTGGAGAGATGGTAGCTTGCTTCACCCAGGCCAAGGGCCAGGCCTCAGGGCCCTTGTGGAACAACAGGGCTGGCCCCACAGATGTGCCCTGTGACTTCTGCTCCCCACAGAAGCTGAAGGCGATCAAGTCCTGCCTGCAGTGCATGGCTTCCTTATGCGAGAAGCACCTGCGCAGCCACTTTGAGGACAAGCTGTTCCAGGACCACCAGCTGTTGGACCCCGTGTGGGACCTCAAGAACCGCCTGTGCCGCAAGCACCGCAAGCTGCGGCATCTGTACTGCCGCACGGAGGGCAGCTGTGTGTGCACGGCCTGCCTGCTCGAGGAGCACAAGAA
Source organism: Meriones unguiculatus (assembly GCF_030254825.1). Classification (NCBI taxonomy): domain Eukaryota; kingdom Metazoa; phylum Chordata; class Mammalia; order Rodentia; family Muridae; genus Meriones; species Meriones unguiculatus. The sequence goes on along the minus strand of NC_083355.1, from coordinate 6,879,643 downwards.
CCATGACACCACCCCTCTGGAGGATGAACGGTCACGCAAGGAGGTGAGGAGGGGTGGGAAGGGGTGCTCCAGGCTCTCGGAGTCTGTTGCGTTCCTTGGGAGAAAGTGATAGGAACCATTGCGGTGGTGAAATGAGCCGATTCAAGGCACTTTGATGCAGGTTTATTGGGAGCAGCTCTCTGCCCTTTTCACCAGTTCCAAGGAACAGGACAGGGGAAGCTGCCATGCGTGGGGGGGGAGACAGAAAAGCTGGAGAAGAGACAAAAAGTGTGTGTGCAGAAAGACAGACAGACACACACAGAGAGAGATGAAGAAAGAGAGAGAAGGGAACCAAAATGTCTAGATTATACAGTGAAGCCCAGACCCTGGGCTGGAAAGTTCAGGGTAGAAGACAGGTTTATGCCAGCCACGACCTGCGCAGGTAGGGGCCCAGGGATGCTGAGAGAACATGTAGGTCAGGTCTGCCTTGGTTCAAAAGCCACTTCAGCTGCTTCTCTGAAGCCCAACAGAAAGTAACATAGCTCAAGCCAGGCTTTAAAGCACCAAATACTTGAAAGCAGGAGTTTGAGAGCCCAGGCAACATAATGGACAGAAGGAGAACCCAACTCAAGAGATGGTTAGGCAGGGCCTGTAAGATGGATCAGAAGGTAAAAGGCACTTGCTACCCTGATCATCTGATTCCGGCTTCAGACCTCCATTTAAGTGGAAGGAGAGTGGGGCAGGCAGAGCACGCCTTTAATCCCAGCATTTGGGAAGCAGAAACAGGTGGATCTCTGTGTGTTCAAGGCCAGCTGGGTCTACATAGTTTCAGGATAGCCAGGGCCACACAGTCTCACTCTGTCTCAAAAAAAAAAAAAAAAAAAAAAAAAAAAAAAAAAAAGGAAAGAAGAGCCTCAGCCCCACAGAGTTGTTTACTTGAAGTTAGCTGCTAACATGATGGCTTATGCTGAGTACAGGAAGGCATTGGTAAGGTAAACTGATAAAGAAGCGTATAGGACTGCATGCCAGAAGTCTCTAGCAGCATGAATGGTGAGGTGGGCAGGAATGATTGTTTACAAGTCTCCCTTAGAGATGCATCCAGGAAACGCCTGTGCTGGACACACCTGTGACGTACTTCTCCCAAGAAGCTCTAGCAAGGAGGAGCAGGGATGGCTCATTGGTTAAGAGCACTCACTGTTCTTCTGGATGGACCTGAGTTTGATGCCTAGCACCCACATGGTGGCTCGTCACTGCAATTCCAGTTCCAGGGAAGCAGGAAAAACACCCATACACATAGGATAAGAGACATAATTTTAAAAAACTTAACTCAGAAACATGATCAGTTGCTTCCTGACTCTTTATACTGTCTTTCCTTAGTTGTATTTAAAGCAGTCTTCCCCCCCTCTGTCACCATTTCGCCACGGGAAAAGAGGTCCCTGTGACCATCTCATTAAGCACCACTGACAGGACCCTACATGCCTGAGTTTGTTGTAGTCCTCAGAGAAAGGAGGCGGTGGTGCTCTAACAACTAGCTTCTGAGAAATCAGCCTTAACAGGTTGTGTAGGAACAGGTTATTGTGAAAACAAACAAAAAAGCATTAAAAAAAAAAAGTCTTAACAATGCACACTCCCCTGTAATCTATTTCCAATATTTGGAGGCCAAAGTAGGAAGATAGCCTTGGGTTCAAGGCTAACCTGGTCTGCACAGCTAGTTTCAAGCCAACCAGAGCTACATACTGGGACCTCATTCTGAAAAAGAATGAGGAACCAGACTTTGGTGGTGAAAGAACAAAAGCTAGCTGGGCAGTAGCAGTGTACCCCTTTAATCCCAACGCTTAGAAGCCAAAGGTGGGGAACAGCCGGGCTACAGAGAAACCCTGTCTTGACACTCCACTCCCTACCCCAAAAGAACAAACCCCAGAGGCATAAATGATAGGACATCTGCCCTTCCGCCCCGGTGTTAGGCTCCCTGAAGCATATGAATACAAAGGGTACATCTCTTCCAGAACTGGCAGTCAGGTTTCTCCAAGGCCTACTCTCTGAACCAGGGCCCTCACTTGCTTCCGGCCCCACCCCCCAACCCCACACACCTTCCAGGAAGAAGTTCGGAAGATTCAGGCCAACGTGGAGAACCAGATGCTGATCATCGCCTCGGACAACCAGAAGCACCAGGGACGAATGAGCTTTCTCTCGGTAAGGCAGCCTACCACCACCCCAGGCCCACGGTCTCCCAGCATCTTCCCCGGGGCTCAGGGGATCTCCCAGAAGCTACAGGGGGTTGGGGGAGAGGGAGAACAGTGGACAAAGACAGGATGCTAGAGGCGCCTTTGGAACAGGATAGTGGGGTACAAGAATGGGGTTCAGGGATGCCTCCCTACACATCCACCCCAGAAACTGATTCAGACAATTCGAGATGAGGTGAACACCTGCTTCTCAGACATCCTCCATGAGATTAAACAGCTGCAGATAAAGGTCTTGGATTTTGTGGAGAAAGAGGAGGAGGCTGCCCTGCAAAAGCTGGGCAGCTCTATCCAGCAAAGCCACAACCGGCTCCTGAAGTTGGAGGGGGACAGCATCTGGCTTCACAGTCTGCTCACCAACCGGAGTGATGAGCAGTTCCTACAGGTAAGGACCCCCACCCCCCACTAGACCAGGCCCTGTTCCTCTACTTCACACACACACAGAGATGTACCAGGCCCGGGACAAAGTGATCAGGGTGTAGCCCTGCCTACTCTGTGACTGGGAGAGCCTCCTGAACTCTCACCAAACACCCTCTGCTGTGGCTGTACTGCCTGCGTAGGTCAGCTATCCCTTCATTTTTCCTGCTTTTGAGTCTCAGGACAAGATGGGGAAGTGCCCTGGGAATCTGAGTATGGAATATAATCTCCCGATCACCATCACCCCAAACCACAGGCAATGAGGTCAAGCCAGTCTATGTATTGAAATCCATATTCCCCCTCAGCCTCGGTCCTGATGTTACTGCAAGGTGGGGGTGGGGTGTGAAGGTAGGGATGGGGAGTCCCTCTAAGCAGAGTGGCTGACCCGAAAGTGGCAGTGACCTTTTCTGTGCACAGGGACCAACCATGTTTGGGACCTCCTAATACTGACCACCTTCCTTAAACTGCCCTCATAACCTAGACAGATTGCTTACCTTTGTCCCTCTCTGGACGATGATCTTTATAACAGTTCAGCTGAGACCCTTCGGGTGTTTTCTACAGAAGCCAGCCCACCACTGAAACCCTAACCTAAGCTCTCCAAACAACTAGGAGAGAGGTGCTCACGTCTGAAAATGGGACTTCTCTCGCACCTGCCCATGGAGGCACCCACTGGCAGGTGCCTGAGCCCTGGCTAATGGCGTACTAGCTGCCCCCTCTGCATAGCAGGAGTTTCCCCGACTGAAGCACTTCCCTGACTGCGTGGAACCCTTGATGGGCACCAACTGTGAGGAGGCGCAGAGCTTCCTTCAGCTGCCGGAAACTCTGGCCCAGCTCCGCACCAGGCTAATGGACATAGGCCTCAGCTTCATCAACCAGCTGCTCTTGAAGGGTCAGTCTCTGAGGGGTCTGGGGTCTTGTAGTTTGGGAGTGGCACCTCGCCACCTCCGGTGGTGGTGGAGCCCTGCCTGCCTGTGTGCACCCTTCCCAGGTCACACGGGGCTCCCCTACGGCCAAACCTCTCTCTCTGGAAGGATGCTGGGCCGGAAGAGGGTCCCCAGCAAAGCTTGTCCATCTCCGGCAGGCATCAAGATGAACTCCTATGAGGTGCTGCCCCCAATTGTGGACAGGAAGACGCTACTGCAGTGTGAGTTCTCAGACTGGGGTGGGGGGGGCAACCTGGGGGAGGGGAGGAGGACTCCTACGTGTCTTGACTTCCTGCTTCACCTGCATTTGGGCATGTCCTGTTGGCTCTCCTGACCTCTCATGCAGACTGGGGACCTCAGAGAAACTTAGCCTTGGGCCAAGTTAGGCACTGTTAGGAAGAGAGGAGGCCTCCTACCTTTGGGCCCATGTGTCATGGTTTCTGCCCTCATCTGGATGGATGCCAACTTCCTGGGTGTTAGCTAAGTCAAATGGAGTAGGTTTTATTTCTTCTTCACAACCCAGGTATTTATTTACTTGATGACCCTATACGACCTCTCCAAGGCAGGCTTCTGAGATATTGGGGGTCAGATATGAAACATCTTTGACCTCTGGGTCACCTTAGCCAGGAACCCTTCATCCTCCCAGTCTCATTCAGACTTGCCCTGGACAAATAAGACAGGTGATTATGTTGGTATCTGATGGAAAGGGAAGGGGACCCCTGTTCCCCAGCCCCTCCAGAAAAGTCCAGCGTTGCACAGGGACTGCAGCTGAATCAAACAGCCTGGTCAGCTCACGTGTCAGCTCACGCCTGTAATCTAGCACCTGGGAGGCCGAGGCGGTACAGCTGCCACAAGTTCAAGGGTTTTCCCGGGGCTAACCCAGGCTCATCAGAAGTAAAAATAAATGCAAATAAAGCAGTAGGCAGAGAGGGTGTCGCCTCTGGGCACTCGGGGCGGAAGCAGCCTGTGAGATCTTGGCAAACGTCAGCTCTTAGCCGGCACCGCGCTCTGAAAACAATGACCCTGGCCCCTCTGCGCCTCGGTTTCCAAATCCAGATTACTGCAACCTGAACTTCGACTCCGACACGGCCAGCGAAGATCTGTTCCTGTTCAAGGAAACACACTCCGTGTTGAACTTGGGCATTCTTCTGGAGCCGTCGACCACAATCACCAACACCCCCTTACCGGGCTTCAAGCAGTGGCCCCAGGTGCTGTGCTGCCCCGGCCTGTCGGAAGGCTGTCACTACTGGGAGACTGAGGTGTCCAACTCGTGGATGTGCCTGGGAGTCACGTACCGTCGCAGCCCCCCGCTGACCGGCAGCCGCCCGCGGCGCAACATCGTCTACCTGCTGGGCCGCAACTCCTACTCGTGGTGTCTGGAGTGGGACTCGATCAAGTTCTCCGTGTGGCACAACAACACGCAGACGGTGCTGCACGGCTCCTATCAACACACGCTCGGCGTGGCGCTGGACTTCGGCGCCGGCTGCCTGTCCTTCTACGGCGTGGCGGGCGGCATGAGCCTCCTGTACCGCTTCCTCACTTCCTTCCTGGAACCTCTCTACCCCGCGGTCATGGTTAGCAGCGGAGCCTCGCTCACACTCAAGCAGTACCCCGAGGCATAGGCAGCGCCCGCCGGCCCAGGCTGGCTGCCAATAAAGTTAGATCTACGTACCGGCCGGGCAGGAGCGCAGAGAGGGTGATTTCCGGCGTGGTCCCCTGCGCCCGGGATGGAAGCGGGTGGCCCACCTGCTTCCCAGCGCTATGTCTGAATCCGTCTGTGGGGCCTGCCTGGAAATTCTCGGTATTGACCTTCTCTGTGACACTGGAAGGGCTCTGAACCAGACAGGAGGTGTCCTGGAGATAGGGGTGGCTCGTGTCCTTCAGAGGCCAAAATCTTGCTTTAAATACCCACCACCCCTTCCCCACCTCATCGGCAACCCTTGGCCTAGCTTCTCGGGCCCACCCTTCCCGTCGCTTCCTACTGTCTTCAAAGGCTGTGAGGCTTCAGACTGCAAGGCTTCTCTCCAGGTGGCCATACTGTGAATTAGCACTGGACGGAGATGGGAGGGTTGGCAGAGTTCTAGCGAACCTGGGGACTGGAAGGTTCGGGCTCAGGAGCCCAGCCCTATCTCCGAGCCGAGATCGGTGAGCTGAGGACCGAGGTCCAGGTTAGAGGTGGTGGGCAGAACAGCTTACCTCGCCCACTAGAGCAAAGTGTCTCTGTCAGCGTCTTGCAGCACGGAAGGCTGTGGATACGGGGCGGATGATGCTCACCTCCCACCCTCGTCTCTCTGGTTTGGGTGAGGGGTTCCCTGTCTTCAGTGATGAGCTCACTCCGCTCACGGAAGCTGTGGGCACCCAGGCCTTTGTAATCTAATTTTGCCCAGTGCGGGGCTGCTAAGTCTCTGCAGCGGCTTCATCCACCGCCGGGCCCAGGACCCTGCTAAGGGACCCTGACTGTTGGATTGAAGCCATGCCCACCCCCCTGCCAACGGTTCCTGTCCAGTGGGAAAGTACTCTGAATTTCCAGACTCAGCCGGCCACGGTTCCTGTGGGTTTAAAGGGAGGCCTCGGCCAAGTTAATGATCCATGAGCTGATAAAGGTCACAAGAGAGAAAGCCCCTACGGCAAGGCAACTTGCAGCCAGACTAGGCAGTCCCCCACCACGAGGGCACTTGAGAATTCAACCCCTGCCCTGCCTGTACCTGCAGAAATTAGTAACTGTTTTCTCCTTGAGGCTCTCCTTTTGGGGTGGGGAGAGCAATGTTATGCTTTGAAAGTCTCCTGGGGTGCCCTGGCTGTGACCTTTCACCCTAGAGTCGTATTTCTCACCGGTTGCTGTTCCTGTAGGGGACAGGCCGTGAACCGCTTCCCCCATATTGAGGAGAGAGCCTTTCCTTATTCCTAATGCCTCGTTCATGCCTCCTACCTGACTCGTTCTTCCTGGGTCAGGAGGGGAGCCAGCTGGGCCTGGTGAAGCATCCCTGCAATTCAATCACTCAGGAGGCTGAGGTAGAATTGCTGCAAATTCTAGGCAAGTCAAGGCTACGTAATAAGACCCTTCTCCCCTCACTGCCCCCCCCCAAAAAAGAATGGAAGGATCCAGGCCGCTATCATTTACCTGTAACCCCAGCGCTCTCAAAGAAAACTTTGCGGTCGTTCTCAATGGCTCAGCAAGTTCAGGGAACAAAAAGAAATGAAACCAGTGTGGAGGGGGAATTAGAGGGGGGCTGAGTGTCCCTCACATCTGTGCCGAGGGCAGGGACAACTAAGGAGGTGCATGTGCAGCGGACAGTGGGGTCCCTCTAGGGAGCTGACCAATCTGCTTTGTCCGCCCCACTAGTTTCCTAGGACACATAGCTACAGGAAGGTGGGTGACAGGCCACGGTGTCCTGGGACACACATCCAAAGAAACGAGGTGTTCCTTCAACTGATGCTCTTTATTTGGGGGCTCCTTATTAGGGGATTCCTTAAGGAGTCTGCATGGTATCACTGGAGGGAGTGACTCCAAACCAGTAAAGCAAAATTTTGAGGTTTCTTTGGCTATAGCTCAGCCCGCTCTTTACATGAGAAAGTGTCCAAGAGGTTGGAAATTGGACTTGTAATTTCTTCCATTTGACCCGTGCACATCACACATGTCAGGCTGGGGTGTTTCTCAGTGGTAGAGTGCTTTCCCAGCATGCTCCAAGCCCTGGGTTCAACCTCCAGCACAGGAAAGAAAAATCACTTTTGCATGAATTATCCTTTATCTAGTAGATAAGTGCAAGTATGTTAATGTCGATTTAACCATGTATCGGAAGAAGGGACGTGCAGTGACAAGGTCAGCAAGTGCTCTAGAATGACTGTGTCCTCCTTCCACCCCATTCCCGCTCCAGGTAAAGGAGCCAGGGTGGGGGCTCCCTCTGGAATGGCTCCCCCGCCCCCAGATTTCCTTCCAGGAAAAGTGCAGTGGGGCTTTTATAATGGCGTGAAGTACTCACCATGCCAGGAAGGACCTCTGCCAGGGCATCCGGGACAACCAGCCCCTTCCTTTGGTGGAGAAAAGGGTGAACGGTTCTATTCCAGGCTCTGGCCTTCTAGTCCCAATTCTCTCCCCTTGTCCACCTGTGGGAATGGGATGATGAGATGCCACTGCCTCTTTTGGCCCTCCTTGAACTCTTGACTCTTGAAATAACACCACAAAAACAAAGCCTAGCTAGGGGGATGGTGACGAGCGCCTTTAATCCTAGCACTCAGGAGGCAGAGGTGGGTGGGTCTGAGTCTGAGGCCAGCCTAGTCTACTGAGTGAAGGCTACACAGAGAAACCCTGTCTCAGGAAACCAAAAACCAAAACAATAAAATCAAGCATGGGGCCAGAGAGATGGCTTAACTGGTAAGGGCGCTAGCCATTCAAGCCTGACAACCCATTGCTCCACTGTCTCCATCTCTACCTTCCCTGAGCCTGAAGATCCTTCGGACTGTGGCTGATCACCGGGTGATGTGGGAGGCACCTTTCTCAGCTCTTCTCCCCAGCTTCAGATCGGCATGTGCCAGGATAGCATGTGCATCTTCAGTACTCCCGGGTCAGGAAGTGGACAGGCGCAGTGACTACCGTGAGCACTAAGCCTGAGACGAGGGGCCATTCGCTCAGTAAGCAAGATGCAGAAATTGTAACATTCCCCCAACAAGGATGCAAACTGCGCCCCCCCCCCCATGGTCAGACTATCAAAATGGTGAGAGACAGATCCAAGATGGTGTTTGCATCCCTTGACTCCCTCTTACTCTAATCTCAGCCCTGAGGCCAAGACAATTTCATTCACAAAACTAGGTAATTGGTCATACTTTCTAAAGAAATATTAAACTTTTACCTGAATGGTTGAGCTTTTCGCCTCCTCTTACCATTTTTGTTTGTTTTTTGTTTTGTTGTTTTGTTTTGAGATAGGGTCTCACTGTGTAGCCCTGGCTAGCCTGAAGCTGGCGATGGTAACCAGGCTGGACTTGAACTCACAGAGATTTTTCCTGCTTCTCCCTCTAAAAATACATGAGTTAAAGATCCGTGCCACCCTGCTCAGCTGACTTTGAGCCCGACGCAAGTGATTTAGCCGCCTCAGCCTCTTTGGAGGTGTCAGAGGTCTGGAGGTTGCACAGGGACCCAGAGGGTCCGCTGCGCTTGGGAGTCAGGCTCGGACGATGAGAGCAGGCTTGTTGTAAGTGCACCAGCGCTCCAAATGTTAAAGGACACTGGTTAGCAGCTCAGCCTTGCCAAGGTAAGTAATAACCAGAGGTACAAGGCCAGCTACAAGGCTTCTGGCTTCCTGCCAGCTGTTTCTAGAAGCCACATCCTCCTCATTTGCGGCTAGAGAACTCTTCCTGCCAGGAGGACAAGGCCCATGGTGCTCTTCTCTCCCACAGCAAGCCGCACGGCTAGAGGTGATGAAAATGTTAAAGTCCTGCTTAGTTTTTCCAGGAATCCACGTATATCCCCTAGGTAGATGGGCCCACGGCTCAGCACAATAGACTCATTTTCTGTCCTGGTACAAGTTGAATGGGCTGGGGGAGAGGGGTGGCCAGGGAGCTTCTATTTCACTTAGATGCAGCATGATTCCTTGATGCCCTGAATCAAACCATGACGTGTCTTCAGCAACGGGGTTGTAACGTCTGTTTCTGGCATGCACCCAGCGGCTTTGGTAGCAGTGTGGTTTGTGGGGCCTCAAGCACTTTCCTGACCAACAACTTGTAATGAGGCAACTCAGGTTCAGTTTATAAAAATGGGTAGAAGAATACGACATTTTAAGAAAGTAACACTTAGCCGGGTGTGTGGTGCATGTCTTTAATCCCAGCACCCAGGGAGGCAGGGGTATCTCTGTGAGTTTGAGGCCAGCCTGGTCCTCAAAGCAAGTTTAGCCAAGACTACACAGAGAAACACTGTCTCAAACAAAACAAAACAAAACAAAAAAAGTAGCATTTGTCAGGCGATGGTGGCATCCATCTTTAATCCCAACAGTTGGGAGGCAGTGGCAGGCAGATCTCTGTGAGTTTGAGGCCAGCCTGGTCTACAGAATGAGTTCCAAGACAGGCAGAGCTATGGAATGAGACCTTGTTTAGAAAAAGGAGGAGGAAGAGGAGGATGGAAGAAAGGAAAAAAGAAAAAAATGTTGCCAACAAACAATATAGCCTGAAAAGTTCTCATTATTTGTATCAATTGTTTCATCAAAACAGCAAAGTTGGGTACTCAGTGGTTAAGAGCACTGACTACTTTTCCAAAAGACCTGGGTTCAATTCCCAGCATCCACATGGCAGCTCACAACTGTCTGTAACTCCAAGCTCTGATATGTCTCACACAGGCATACATGCAGGCAAAACACCAATGCAAATCAATTAAAAATAAATAAATAAAACAGCAACATTGGATATAGTTGCACGGGCAAGAGATCAACCCATCTAGTCCTCCGTAAGCCATCCAGCCATCCCCAAACACCACCTCTGGGCGCCAGTGTTTGCACAGTGCCACTGTGCACCTCCTGTCCCCAGTATGCCAGGTGGAACAGGCTTGTCCTTGCCTGAGTGGCAGGAGTGGAACAGGCTCGAGTGCTCTTGCTTACTGTTCCTGCTGCTCATACTGGCTTCCCAGGTATGACAGGCCCTGGGTTGGGGCTGTGCCCCTTGCCTCTCCACCTGACTGTGGCAGGCCCTGGGCTGGATGACCATTCTCTGGACCCCTAAGAACTTTCTTTTTCGGGAGAAACGTAAACAGCATACTCTGAAGGGCATGCTTAGTCCTTTTCACCTGCACCGTGGTGTCATTCACTCCTTTTACACCATTGGTGTGCAGTTGCTCAGGCTTCGACATCTACCAAGGACACAAGCAGATGAGGGACGGAGGATGGGATTCAGAGGGAATGAGGGAGGGGGCTACAGCTGGAATACAAAGTAAGTAAACTGTCATTAATATAATTACATATTATATAATTAATTAAAAAATATTTTTAATAAAAAAAAAAAAAGACTCACAAGCATACAGGTGGCTGTCAGTTTTATCCCTGGGAATTCTGTCTCAGTTCTGCCACATTTGCTTCTAAGTAACTGAGACAGACCCATCATCTGCTCTGGCGCCTTTCAACCTAATAAACATACTAGCCTGTGTTCAGATCTTCCAGTACCTCTCTTACCTCGTGAAGATAATGTCTCACTAAAGAGCTCAGCAAAGCCCCCATCCCAACCCGGAGGTCCCTTGTCTACAGAACGACTCTCACTCAAATATATAAAAAAGGGATTTGTTAGGATGACTTGCAGGCTGCACTCTAATACAACTGTGCTGCTAGTCTTATGTCAACTTGACAAACTACAGGCATCTGAAAGAAGGGAATCTTAATTGAGAAAATGCCTCCATAAGATCTGGCTAGAAGGCATTTTCTTAATTAGTTACTGACGGAAGAAGACCCAGCCCGTTGTGGGTGGTGCCATCCCTGTGCTGGTGGTCCCCAGTTCTATAAGAAAGGCTGAGTAAGCCACAGAAAGCGAGCCTATGAGCAGCACTCCTCCATGGCCTCTTCATCATCTCCTGCCTCCAAGTTCCTGCCCTGTTTTGAGTTTCTGTCTTGACTTCTTTTGATGATGAAGAGCAATATGAAAACTTAAGCCAAATAAACTCTTTCCTCCCCAACTTGCTCTTTAGTTATGGTGTTTTGTCATAGCAATGGTAAGCCTAACTAAGAAGAAACACTGGCTGTGAACAGGAAGTCCATGAATCTGGTAGCTACTCAGTCCACAAGGCTGGAAGTCTCAGCTGGTCTTTAGTTTACCCTGGAACCCTAAAGAAGCAAGCTAGACTGCAGCAGTTCTCAACCTTCCTGACGCTGTGGCGACCACAATGGTAAAATTATTTCATTGCTACTTCATAACTGTAATTTTGCTACTGCTACGAATTGTAATGAATCTGATATTCAGGATATCTGATATGTGATCCCCAGGTGGGTCGAGACCGCAGGTTGAGAACCACTGCTCAAATGCCAGTGAAGGAATGGACTTGCTAGCAAAGCAAGGGCAAGCAGGCAATCAGCAAAAGCTTCCTTCTTCCATGGCCTTATACAGGCTTCCAGCAGAGGGTGTGGCCTGGGCTAAAGATGTGTTTCTTCTCAAAAGATCCAGATGAAAGATGTGTCTTCCTACCCCAATGATCCAGAGTAGAAGTGGTCCTTCCTACTTCAAATTAAGCAAAAGAATTCCTCACAGGTGTGCCCTTCGTTTTCGGACGTTAGCTAATTCCAGATGTGGTCAAGTGGACAACCAAGAATAGCCATCACTCCGCTCAACTAATTTTAAAAATGGTTTTAGATTTAATGTGTATGAGTGTTTTGCCTGCCTGTGTGTATGTGTGCCACATGCGTGTATTAACTGTGAAGGCCAGAAGAGGTCATTGGATCATCTGGAACTGGGGTAGCAGACAGTTGTGGACACCATGGGAGCTGGTAACTTGAACCCAAGCCCTTCAAAAGATCAGCCAGTGCTCTTAAACCCTGAGCCATCTCTGCAGCCCCTGAATTACCTGAATTTACTTGGATTTGTTTTTGTTTTCTTGAGACAGAGAGACAGAGTTTCTCTGTGTAGCCCTGGCTGGCCTGGGCTCACTTTGTAGACCAGGCTGGCATCAAACTCACAGAGATCCGCCTGCCTGGCCTCCCCTGTGCTGGGATTAAAGGCGTGTGCCTTTTTTGCTTAATCTTCATGTGAGCACAGTCCTATCTGACCCAGGTAACTGAGTATTGCACACTGCCTATTCTGCTGGTATCTTCCAGTCCCTGACACACATGGGGACCTCAGCCTTCAATAAACTACCTCAGTGAATTTGTTTTCTTCATATATATTGCCTGAGTTTTTACAACCTTTGTCTCAAGAAGGGGATGGGTGGTTCTATTACCCAATTTCTTTGTTTCTGCTCACTCAGGCTGAGTCTACCAACCCCCTATTCCACAATCTCACATATCTGTCTGTGAAAAGATCTTTCCTGTCTGAGTGGCTTCCCCAAGCCCAGCTGCCGAGTCTTCCTACCGTTAGTGAAGACCTCCACCACGTGGTGAGCCATGGATTTTTAACCTTCCTCATTAAAGTTTGGGGTACCTTCTACTACCTTTATTTTGCTTTCTCTCTTCTCATTGTCTGACTTCCCATGGGTTCCAAGTTTGTGTGTGTGTGTGTGTGTGCCATGTAAGTTCAGTGCCTGTGGAGGCCAGACAAGGGTGTCTGATCCCCAGGAGCTAGAGTTACAGGTGGTTGTGGGCCACCAATGAGGGTGCTAAGAACCAAACTCGGGTTCTCTGTAAGAGCAGCGAACACTCTCAACCTCTAAGTTATCTCTCTGTCCCCAATAAATGTAATTTCTAAAAGTTAAAGTGGCTGCCATGCAAACAGAAGTTTGATAGGAGGGGCCCCATTAACTCTGTGGGAAAAAACAAGGGAATTGTTCCCTGGGACAGGTGCAGAAGGGAGGAGCGGCCGGTCGTAGAGGGCTCGTCGGACGCACCAGGAGCATCACAGAGTCACAGTCAGAGCTGGGGCAACCAGCATAGAGACAAGGAGCCCACCTGCAGTTTTCAGGTAACTGAAACATTTTCAAAGGATGTCAGGTCCTAGTTTTAGAGTGTTAAGACCCAAGAATCAATCCATCAGCAACCTGAGGAGACAGAACGCCATTCCCTCCCCCACCCATGAGCCAGAATGTCCCTAGCCTTTGTTCCTGGTCCTTAGTAGTTTTTATTGCCCTGAGCCCCAGGACTTGCTAAGTGCTTGGGAAACTGCCAACTCTTGTGGGGTTTAATGGGAGGCACCCAGCAGATGGCAGGTGGATGCCTCAGTTTGGAGGAAAAGGCTTTGAAGCTGACACCTGCAGGCTAGCTAGGTAAAGGGGAAGATCATGGAAGCAAATTATCCCATAGATAGGAAGAAACCATGTGTACACAGAGGTCCAGTTTTCTGGGAAACCAACCATCAGCTACAATGATGTCATTTTGGTGTTTTGGTAAGTGTGCTATCAATTACTATTGATGTCATTACTAGTCGCTGTCTTTTTTCTGCCAGTGGACCAGCCGGGTGATGGGGGAGCATGCCTTTGATACTAGCACTCCAGAGGCAGAGAAAAAGGAGAGAAAGAGAAGGGCCTGCTGTATAGGCCCCAAACTCAAAATTCTCCTGCCTCAGCATCCCAAGTCCTGGGACTACAGGCCCACGCTTAATAAATGTGCTAGTTACTTCAGTTTCTGGAGAGTCCTCATCCTGAGCAGGAACCTCCTCACTCTGAACAAGCTAGGTGAGTGACAGGGGCTGTGGGCCCACAGTCACCAGCCCTCACATACAACTGCCACTGATGTTATCAACCTGACTCTGTGAGTAGGCTGTGTGCTCAGACCTGTACTCTCGGGAGACAAGGTGACAGGAGGTCTGGGCAAGGCTGAGAATCCTGGCTCTGGAGCCGAAGCCACACTGATCATGCCCTAGCCTGCTGGGACCCTTAACCCCATCTTAGTTCAGGATAGGAAGGAGGGTGTCCAGAAATCTATCTGCTTCATCTTGATTAAGAGGAGGTCAAAGTTTAGGGTAGGGCTCCCCAGAGGACAGAGAGAGCCTGAGGAAGCTGTTTGACATTTACAGTAAGTGCTGCCTACACTATCTCTTCTATGGGACTAAAATCCTTGGGAAAAATCTCTCTGGGTCCCATCTCTTCCTCCTAACCATGTTCCTGAAGGACCCCAGAGCAAACCAAATCTCCTCATGTGAGAGTTCTCGCAATTAAAGATGGGTACTAACACTAGCTTAGGGAATGTTAGGAAAAAAAAAAAAAAAGAAGAAGAAGCATGAGCCTAAAGGTAACCTCTAAGTAAGAGATCCTTGCAATCTGCATAAGGACAGTGACTCCCATTCGGAGGGGAGCTACCTGCTGGTGTGAAGAGCTAGGAGTGTGCCACCACATCTGTATTTTTGTGGATTTACTTGTTTTTCTACTATCGAGTTGAGAAAGTTCTTTATGCTTGTGAGTTTTGTTTGATTAATTAATTGAGTAATTCGTGTAAATGCTCACGTTTGTGTGTGTTTATGTGTATGTGAGTGCGATGTACATATGTACTCAAACATGTGGAGACCAGAGGTCAACTTTGGATGCATTTGTCTGTGCCTGAGGAAGCCAGAAGAGGATGCCAGATGTTTTGGAGCTGGAGTTATAGGTGGTCGTGAGCTGCCCAGTGTGGGTGCTGGGAACCAAATTTGAGTGTTCTGGCAGAGCAGCTTGGGTAGGTTAGAGCACTACTTTGGGGAACTGATTCTCTCTTCCCATCACATCAGACTTAAGAATTGAATTCAGAGCATCATTCTTAACAGCACCTTTTACCTGAGAAGCCATCTTACCAGCCCAGAGGAGAAGTCTCTTTAGGGCTTTCCCACTCCAATTCCTTGGGCCCTGAAGCTGGAAGAGAGATCTATGGAAGTCAGAAAATGTGTCTCTGGAGTATGCAAATTATAGTGATGTGCAAATTACCTGAATCCTGACTTTGCACAATCAAAGTTACCAAGGTTCCTGGCAAGTTGCTCCCAAAATCCCTATGAGACCAAATCTCCTTCAGAAATCCCACCTGAACTTCCTGGAGAGGTTGGAAGATGGCTTCCATTCATTACAACTCACTGCCCATCCCCCCACCCCGCCATGATTCTCCACATGTCTCTGCCTCACCCACCAAAGGACTCACTGTTCAACCTCGCCTCACCCTCCAAGTAACTCAGTGTCCCCGTAGCAGGAGGGTGGGGCAACTGGCCATAGGCTTAGAGGGAGTGGAACAGCCTCTAGCCTCCTTAGGCGTTCCTTTGGACAGGATGACTAGGCAGGTTGCAGCCTTTGCTTCCAAGTAACCCTCCTACCTCGTAGAAAGTGCCCATCTCTAATTAGATAAATGCAGTGGCCCTGCTGGTGGGTCCTTTCCTGACTGTGGAGGCTTCAATGGGGGCAAAGAGCGAGGAAAGCCTTCTCCTAGGCCTGGCTTCCAAAGCCTGGGGTACCTGAGGACTGTACTTTGAGGAAAGGGTTCTCCAAAGAACCTTGACCTCTGAGGATAAATAGCAAGGCCAGGCCTGCCTAAGACTGCAGAACTGTACACTGTGGGAATTCTGACCAGGCAAGAATATGCAATAGAAACCCCATCCTAGTGGAACAGCAGGATAGGCCAGAAAGAGAGAAGGCCCTGACATTGTGTATGTGGAGAGCCACGTTTGCTCTGTTCTAAGTGACAGCCATATTGTGTGAAACAGTGGCTTGGGCCTGGGCCTTGCCTGGGGCATCCCATTTCCCAAAGCAGCTTTTGGCTTTACTGAATGCCAGCACAGAGGCAAGAGGACTCTGCCTCTCATCTCCTGCCCAGCACCGCCCTGAGGTGCAGACTGATGGAGGAGGAGATGAAGATGGGAGATGGCTCAGTGGGTAAAGTGTCTCTGAGCAAGTGTGAAGACCACAGTTCAAATCCCCAGAGACCCGGGTAAATACCAGGTTGTCCTGGTGGCCCTTCTGTAATTCCAGCCTCAGAAAGCAGGGGCCAAGTATCTCCTAGGCTATCTGGACTAGTCTTGTCAGTTAGCTCTGGGTTTGACAAAGAGAGCCTGCCCCAGTGAATACGGTTGAAGAGCCAGGATTCCAACCTCACCCTGGGGCCTCCACAGCACATGTGCACAGGTGCAGGTGCACCCAACGCAGGGTGCACTCACACATGAAAAACTTGCATACAAACATGAAAACAAATGGGGAGGCTTGGGTCTGGAGAGACGACTCAGAGCTTAAGAGCAATGGCTGCTCTTCTAGAGGACCCAGGTTCACGGTTCAGCACCCCCACGAAGGCTCACAGCCTCCTGTAACTCCAGTCCCTGGGGAATCTGAAATCCCTTTTGGCTTGGCTCTGACATCCCTGGGGCGAGTCTCAGGCATCCCTGAGAGCTGATGCCGACAGTTCAACCCTATCCCCACTTAGAGAAAGTGAGAAAGAAGTGTCTTGATTCTGTTTCTTCCATCTCCCGAGCAGTCACCAGAGAGTGTCTATGATCTGTGGCTTTCAACACGAAAGAAAACCAGATCATCTTTGATCTTGGGCTCTTTGTCCCCCGGGAAACACAGGTGAGCCACATTAATGCCATCTTTGTGCTCAGCCTTTGTGCTCCTCTAGGTGCTGGAGGTGTGGGGACGAAACAGGCCCCTGTCCCAAGTTTACATAAGGATGGGAGGGTGAAGAGGAGTTACAAAGTGAGAGAATGGCCCTTTCCAGTTAGTGTAAAGATTGTTATTTTTATTTCAATTTTATTTTATTTTATTGATTGTTATTATTCAGGGAGGGTACATGGAGGTGTCCACGGCGTGAGGGTGGTAGCCAGACGACAACTTTCAGGAGTCAGGTTTCCCCTTCCCTCAGAGGCACTGGGGATGGAACTCACATGTTCAGGTTTGTGCAGTAAGGGCCTTCTCCTCCTGAGCCATCTAGCCAGCCCGAGACCACTACTAAAGAGTATAAATGAGAAGAGGGGCTAGCCTCGGGTAGTGAGCAAGGTGGCCTCCTAATAGTGCTGGCTGAACTAAAGCTTGAGAAACTGATGAGGGTGGCTGGGGAGATGGCTTTGCAGTTAAGAGCACTGATTGCTCTTCCAAAGGATGCTCTTCCAGACAATTTGGGTTCAATTTCCCAGCATCCACATGGCAACTCACAACTGTCTGTAACCCCTATTCCAGGAGACCTGACACCCTCACTCAGGCACACATGCAGGTAAAACACCAATGCACATAAAATAAAAATAAATAAATTTTTAAAAAAGAAAAAAAAAAACGATGAGATGTCTCTTCAGCTAAGAACTTCGGAATGGGAACAACCAAGCTCCTTAAAGGGGACCAGAGGGACAGAGAGGGGACTGAAGAATCAACTCCACACAACTGCACAACCTTGTGTGACCCTGAAGTTCTGGGAGGAGGGGAGGAGGTGGCTCTTCTACAAAAGGATGAATTTGCAAAGGGTGGCAATGGCTCCAGAGAACACTGGGGGTCCTCAGAGCTCACACACAAGGATCCTATGTGCACAGAGCAGAGATCCTGGCTCTTACTGACCTGGAGGTTATCAGCCACTGGAGCACAGATTGTCTAAGGCCCAGAGAAAAGGAATGCCAGGGAGAGACAACCCAATGGAGAACAGGGTAAAGGTCACAGGCACCTGTGCAAAGTCCCTCAATAAGGCTGTGCACGCATGCGAAGGGCACTAGAAGAGATTTTTCTCTACCTAGAGGACTGGCCAAAGAAGACCAAGGAGGTACAGGAACACATCACTGAGGAGAGGTAACTGGGGAGGGCCGGAGGAAGCGAGGAAGGCTTGTAAACAGGGGAAGAGCTCAAACGAAGGCTTGAGGGCTGGGTGCATTGAGGAGATGTTGGCCTTCGGGGAAGAAATGATCCAGAAGCACCCATGGCTTTTCCATTGGCTGTAAGAACAGAACTGGGAGAGGCCAGAACCAGTTTCCTGAAGCAGTGGCCGTCTGAGGTTCTCCCATCTCTGGTGGCTTGGGGAAGGCCAAGAAAAAGATGAACCAGGGACACTGCTGGCGCTAAATGTCCCATGCAGGGGCAGAAAGAGGAAGCCAGAGATTTGGTCATCCTGCACACAGGCTCACACACTCACTCACTCACTCACTCAGGAATCGGACGGCTGGGATACCCGTCTCAGCAGAGCCCTTGGGGTCCTCTGTGTAGGGAGGAGGTTTGCGGCTGGAAGAAAACAGCTTAGGGTAGATCCAGTTTAGGCTAATCATGAGCCACTGGGCCATTAACGTAGACCAATGTGTTTGTGTCTTTCCACATTGTCAGAATGAACTATCAACAGATCCACAAGCAGTGCCAGTGCCATTGACTTTACCCCTGGTGTCATCTGGGGTCTACACCACACCAACTGTAAGCTCTTCATTACACTATAATTTTTGAAGTGTCATGAGGACCCACACGTATATCTCAGCAGTCAGGTGGGTGTCGTAAGACAACTTTAAGGAGGCAGTCCTTGCTCTCCCATTTTATTTTGCAGCAGGATCTCTCTTGTCATTTCTGCTGCTTCTCCCCAAGCTTCTGCTTCTGGGTAATCCTCCTGCCTCTGTCTCATATCTAGCCACAGCTTGAATGCTGGGATTACAGATGTGTGCTGTCAGCTTTTGTTTTTAATTACATTTATTTATTTGCATATATACATAGCAGAGACAACTTTCGATAGTTTGTTCTCTGTTCTCTCCTTCTTCCATATGGGTTCCAGGAGACTGAAGTCATTGGCATGGGCCGCAAGTGTCTTTACCCATCTCACAGGCCCAACATTCATCTATTTAGCTTTTTATGTGGCTTCTGAGGAATCCCACTTCAGGTCATCAGGCTTGCTTGACAAATACTATTACCCTCTGAGCCATGTCCCCAATCCATTCCAGTCTATTGATATCTATCAGACTCAAGTTAGGCAGTCGTGGCTCACACCTTCAATCCCCACACTCGGGTGGCAGAAGCAGGTGGATCTCTGAGTTCAAGGCCAACCTGCTCTACAGAGTGAGTTCCAGGACAACCAGGGCTACACAAAAAAAACCTGTCTTGAAAAACAAAAACAAAACAACAAACAAAAATTAAAAGACTCAGGTTAGGGGCTGAAGAGATGACTCAATAGTTAAGATCATTTTCTGCTCTTTTGGAGAACTGAATAGTTCCTAGAACCCACGTCAGGCAGCTACAATTATCTATAACTCAAGCTCCCAGGAAACCAATGTCTCTGATCTCCACGGACAGCTTCACGCATGCGTATATGCACCTACTTAAAAAAAGACTCAAATTGTACGTCATACTTCACATAACACACAGGTCACAGGAGGCGTTGAGAAGAGGTGAGCAGGCTGCAAGATTTAATGATTTCCTTGAGCCATTATAATAAGGGGTTATTGCTAGCAATCAGGTGCTGAGTCAGCCACTGACAGGACACAGAAAGGCAGAGCGCCCCACCCTACCCTACACTCAGACACACACCACATACACCCACATACACACACACATACATGCATACACACACACATACATGCATACATACACACACACACACGCATACATACACACCACACAAACATACACACACACACACACACACACACTCAAGCATGGAAATAGTTGTCGGGGGAAAGGTAACAGGCTGAGCTTAAGTCATGGACAGTTAGAATTGTCACCCAGCAATCTCTTGGGCAGAGAAAGGAAAGAAAGAAAGAAAGAAAGAAAGAAAGAAAGAAAGAAAGAAAGGAAGGAAGGAAGGAAGGAAGGAAGGAAGGAAGGAAGGAAGGAAGGAAGGAAGGAAGGAAGGAAGGAAGAAAAAGAAAAGAAAGAAAAGAAGGAGGCTTGGAGTGCTTTTTCGGAGGGCCCAGGTTCACCCCCAGCAGCCACATGGTGCCACACAACCACCTGTAAGTCTGGTTTCAGGGGTTCCTACATCCTCTTCCAGCCTTCAAGGACATCAGGCATGCAAGTGGTATGTAGACACACACGTAGGCAAACACTTCATACACACAAAATAAAAATAAGTTTGATTAAGAGACCAAAACAAGGGCATACACAGACGCCCATTCTGAGCAGGGGAGCTGACTCATTCCACCTTGGCATTCTTTTTAACTGTGTGGGGGTGCCAGTGCTATGCCTGGAGCCTCATGCTGCCAGGCAAAACAGAGAAGCAGGAGCAGGGCATGGTCTGCTTCTCTGTGTAGCGCTGTTTTAAAACTCTGGGGGGCCAGCTGTCACTCCATGGTGCAGGAGGCTGCGATGGAAGGATCAAGAGTGGGTAGGAATGCCATACTAGTTTGGGCAACGTAGCCAGACCCCAACTGAAAAAAAAAAAAAAAAAAAAAGAAAAGAAAAGAAAAATGGGATGGACAGAGTGAAGGCAATAGAGGGAGAGAAAGAGAAGTAGCTTCACATTTCTGAAGTTCTGAAAGTAAAGAGGTAACGCTGACAGAGTCTGTTGGCTAAACCCAGACAAAGGCCTTTTTCCCTCACCGCCTGCCTCCCACCCAGAGTCTGAAGGGAGTGAGGAGACCAGGGAGCCAGAGAGATGGAAAAGGAATGTGGCTTTGGGGTGGGGGCCTTGAAACTGCTGAGGCTTCGGTCATGAGTGGTTATGTATGCCTGGTGGTGATAGGAAGCTGAGATGGGCCTGGCTGTATCTGTATATATTCTGTGCAATTGAAGAGGGGAAGAGTGTAGATTGTGTGTGTGTGTGTGTGTGTGTGTGTGTGTGTGTGCATCAGTGAGGTATGTGTCTGTGTGTGCTTTCACATGAGTCTGTACGCCAGTGTGTGACTAGATATGTACCTGCGCCTTGCTCTACACACGTGTAAGCTTGTGGAGGTGCTCAGAAAAGGCCCTGGCAGGTGACAGGATTCAGCAAAGCTGTGGAGCTCCACTATTGATCTTCAACGCCTTGTTAAAAAGAGTGTTGTAAAGTGGTTTCAAAGGACTCTCTGTGCACACTTCAACTGTGCACACAGCTTGGCTGTGCTGTGTGCCCTCTGCCCCAGCTTCCCTGCTGGTGGCGAACTTAGATTGATCTCTCGGTGCTGTGAAAGTTGGTGCCAGTACGCAGGTAGCTCAGTTATGGAGGTCTGGAAACGGGTCCATATCCACTTTGGGAGATGCCAGGACTTTACTGGCCGTGGTCCACTTGTCCTGAAACAGTTATCAAGTGGCTTAGAAGGTACTATCTGGGAGTCATCGGGTGATGTACAGCTAGAGAGAATTCCGCCGACCTACCTGTGCCATTGGTCACTGCCTGCCCCACCCCTGCTGTTTTCCTGCCACCTCCAGACAGGCTGGAAAGTGGGTGAAAGGAAATGCCAAGGCCAATGCAAAGGCCTCCTGTCACCTCCCAGGGGGCGGTGCCCTCCCTGATACTTGGGGCCAGAGCTTAAGGTAGAAGCAGTTTCAGTCACCCAGGCAGGGTGGCAGGTGGGCTGGAGGAGGGCTGGCAGCCTGCCAACCACAGGCTCTGTTCTCTCCTCTTCCAGGCTGTGGTCACAAACTGGCAGCAACGCTTGTGGCAATACTAGTAGCTGAGAATGCCCCAGGCCTTGGAACAAGCAGATGGCAGATGGGCCTGGGTAGTCCTGCTGGCATCCCTGGTGGCCCAGGGCCTCACCGTGGCCTTCCCTTCATGCATGGGGGTCTTCTTCACTGATCTGCAGCGCGACTTCCAGGCCAGCAACAGTGAGACCTCATGGTTTCCCGCCCTCATGGTGGCCATGCTCCACACTGGGGGTGAGCAGTTTGAAGAGGGGGAGGGAAGAAGGGTCTGTTGGGGGCTGGGGGCTGGCCTCTTTCTGAGGCCACAGGCTTCCCCTCCTGGATGCATTCCTGAGATTTACTTGATCTGAGCAGGGTTTGGCCCACCTGGCCAGAATCCAGCTGCACTGATCTGGTCCCCAGAAGGCCAGGCTGCAGCAGGAGTAGGAGAGCAGAGGGGAAACTGAGGCAAAAAGCCAGTCCATGATTCCAGAGTCCTCCTGGTACCTGACCTGGAGCGGAAGCAATTCAATGACAGGCTGAGTGACAGCTGGTACTGGGACCAGCAGACCCAGGCTGGGCAATCTCCCAGGACCTTTCTAACCCTACAGTAAGGAGATATGAACCCACATCCTGTCCAGCTACCACGTGACATGGTCGGAGAGACCTCAGGAGTCCTAGAACTAGCAGGAGCTAGGAAATAGATGGGGCTGGGAATTATTAGTATATTAGAGATCTTCACTGTGGTTTCAGAATAGGAAAAGACAAGCCAGAAAGAGGAGGCACAGCAAAAGCACCATCTCTCCCTGAGGGCTCCCCAACAGAAATCTGGTGCTTAGAGAGAAAGCAGGCTCCACCTTCCCCTTTTCTCTCCAACCTCACCAAGTGGCATCAGTAACCCTGAAGATCAACGTTCCAGGTTTGTGTCCTGAGTTCAGTGACCTCTCCTTATTGCATGTGAGGGTGACGCAATAGACAGAAACCTCAGCTGATCCCCGCTCTGCAAGCGGCTCCCTTTCTGCCACTCTGTCTAGTAGCAGCAGCCTGATGACTTTTCCCTCACACTGGACAAAAGGAAACTTGGGGGAAGGGTGGGTTGTCAACCTCCCTGATGACCCCCTGAATTGACTCCTCAGGGTAAGGAAGGAAAAGCCAAGCCTGGCCCAGAACATGTGGCCTCTCTTGGCCAAAAGGCTGGAGAGTACAGTGGGACTCTTGGATAGATCTTTGTCACACAGGCCAAGAGGGGCCTGGATGAGAGACTGGAGACCAGGCGCCCTGTGGAAAACCCCAACTCACCAGCCAGCTTTGGGCTCACTACCGGGTTGCAGACACACCCAGCTTCTGTTGGTGTGAGATTCCTGCCTGTCTGTCTTCTCATCTACATAAATGTGCTAAGCCTGTTGCTCACCAAGAACTATTGGAGAGTGGGGGAAAGCAAGCGCCAAGTGCAAGTGAGGCCTGCAGAGCCTGAGGAGGGAGGGAGCAGAAGACAAGAACACCTGGACAGGCAGAGGGCACAGGTGGCTCAAAATCCACACCCCAGCTCCACTCCCTCCTCATCTATGACTCAGAGCCCTTCCCAAGGTCACCTTCTCGAGTCAGGTAAAGTCTCAGAAGTGGGAAAGACATGTGGGCCGCCAGTCACACCGACTCAAAGCCTCCTTTACACTCTGCAGTGGCAAGAGCAGACTGCTCGGCAGCGTTGGCGTGACTGGATGTGGGCTCCAGACAGTTACTCTCCCTCTGTTGTTCTCAGGTCCCACTGGCTCACACCACACTTCCTCCCGTCAAATATGTCAAATATGCAAAATATGCACATACATGTGCTGTGTGTGCATACACTTTCTCTGCCCTCTGGGAAGGTCACCAGGAGCAACTCCACTGTATGTGTTTCCTGGGGGTGGGATGCTCATGAGTGTGGGCTGTGGCGTATCTCGGAACAGCTGGCCAATCTGACTGGTTTCTACTTGAAACCAGAATGCAAGGGGTAGGGAGAGGGCAATTAGGAGTGAGACAGGCCCTTCTGCACATGGAGACAAGTGTGGATTCAGGGAGCTTCAGGTTGGGTTGCTTTAGAGGTCTCCTTCCTTCCTTCCTTCCTCCCTCTGTCTCCCCCTCCCTCCCCCTCCCTCCCCCTCCCTCCGTACCTCTGTCCCTCCCTCCTTTCCTCCCTCCTTTCCTTCTTTCCTTCCTCCCTTCCTTCTTTCCTTTCTCCCTCCCTTTCTCCCTTCTTCCTTTCTTTCCTCCCTCCCTCCCTCTCTTCCTTCTTTCCTCCCTCACTTCCTTTTTCCTTCCTTTCTTCCTCTCTCCCTCCCTTCCTTCCTCCCTCCCTCCCTGCCTCTCTTTCTTCCTTTATCCATCCCTCCCTTTCTTCTTTCCTTCTTTCTTTTATTTTCTCTCTATCTCCTCTCTCTGTATCTCTCAGACTCTCCCTCTTCCAGCCTCTCTTTCTGTTTCTCTCTCGCACTCTCACAGTATCTCTTCTTCTTTTATTCTTTCTCCCAATCTCAATCTTTATCTCTTCTATCAATATCTTCCTGTCTGTCTCTCTGTCTCTGCCTTTCTGTCTTTGTCTCTCTGTCCAAAAGATGGAGCCCACGGCCTACATGCTGAACATGCTCTCTATCCCTGAGCTACATCCCCAGCCCCAGGCGCAAGGACTGAGCAGTGGTAGAGCCAGTGAGAGAGGGAGAGAGGACACTCCAAAGGTCAGAGCGAGGAGGTGTGGAGTGGTCCAGGACCCCAGTCAAATGTATGAGGTTGGAAGGTAAAGGGTTCAGTCTTCCAGAAGATGGTGGGGTAGGTGAAAGGGAGGACTGGAGGTGCCTGCTGAGATCAACTGTTCTGGGATGCTCTTTCTGGAGGGAAGCCCAAGCAAGGGTGTGATGCTCACAGAGATCACGATCCCAAATGGAACTGTCCTCAGCTTCGGTTAGTGAAAGGCTTGCTGTGCCCTCAAGTCATCCTTATTGTAGTCACACATCATCTGGTCTGATCACTCATTCTGTGTGGGAGAAAACTGAGGCAGATAGGAGCATCAAGCTTTTGCTGGGGCCACACAGCCAGACTGTGGCAGGGTAGCGGCCAGAGCCATGCTAGTAGGTTTTAGTTATGTCTGAACTCTCCTGGCTAGTTCCTACTAGAGCTCCTCTCCAGGCCCTACCTTGCCCTGGCTCCAGAACTCCTCACCCACTGCTACTTATCTTGCCTACAGGACCCCTGTGCAGCGTCCTGGTGAAACGTTTTGGCTGCCGAGTGACCATGATGCTGGGGGGTATACTGGCCAGCCTGGGCATGGTGGCCAGCTCCTTCTCTGGCTCCCTCTACCAGCTCTTCCTCACAGCAGGACTGATCACAGGTAACTGTCACTCTGTCTACATTGACAGGGCAGCTGGGACTGCTTACAGCCCAGAGGAGAAGCCCGACAGGGACAGGTACATAAGAATGCTTAAATACTTGAGAGTGTGTAACAGGACAGGGCTGAGGATGTGAGAGCATCCTGGTCAGCATATCCCTGGCTGGTGACTCCCCCTAGAGTTGCCAGTAACAGCTGAGGAGGGAGGGCTTGAGCTTGGACAAAGTTCAGATGGAAAGAAAAAGAACCCCCGGAAGCTGATGGTCAGAACAGTTTTTATGAAGGTGAGTGATGAAGTGTACTGAGCTTGCAGAGTGGTGGGCAGTGGGATGGACCTTACCCATGCTTGTCCTTCAGCACTGAGGCTTTAATGAGAACGAGCTTTGTGAGAAGGTAAGGGTGAGGGTATGGAAGGGACAAGTTCAGTTCAGCAGCAACAAGAAGTGATGGAGAATGTGCTCGGTTCACAATGCTTGCCTAGCCTTCTTTGATCCCCACTACTGCCTGGAGGGCCAGGAGAAAGAGGAGGAAGAGAGCAGGTATGGAGCGAGGAGTCTGGGTCCCAGCTTTCCCTTCTGTCCCTGTCTACTTCTCTCCCTCTGCTTCCCTCCTTTTCTGCCTCTTTCCATCCTCCCCTCCATCTTTTTCTCCCTCCCTTTCTTCTATTCACTTTTCTACTTCTTTCATTCTTTTTGTCGGAGGGCTTAAAACAGGGTCTCACTTACATCCTTCAGCCTGGCCTGGAACTCATCGAAAGCCCTCTGCCTCAGCTTCCTGAGTGCTGGGATTACAGGTGTGCATCATCATGTCTAGTACCTTTCCTTCCTAGTGCTAGGAACTAAACCCAGAGCCTTACATGAGTTACACATGTGTTCTACCTCTGATACATCTGAAGCTCCTGTGTAAAAGAAGCAGAGAAACAGACTAGTAACCAGAAACTATGATGTTAAGAGAATTTTTTTGTTTGCCTGCTTTTTTGGGAATTTTTACTTGTTGTTTTGCTTCTTATTGTGTTTTGAGACAAGGCCTCTCTCTTTTTCTCTCTCTCTCAGGCAAGATATCCCTGGCTGGTTTGGAACTTCCTGTGTAGGCCAAGCTGGCCTCAGACTCAGAGTCTGCATAGGCTTCTGGGTGCAGGGCTTAAAGGCATTTGCCACCACAAAGAATGGCCCAGTAGAGAAGGGGAAAGAATGATGCAAAACAGTGAAATTGATGGTGGGAGGCTTGAGGAGACAGACCAAAGGGAAGAAATAGAAATTAACCACTGAAGGCAAAGGTGGGCCACTGTTCCCACGTACAGCTAAATGAGGAGTTAGGAAAAAAGTGTCAGAGTGCAGAAAAGAAAAAAGTCTAAATACCACCTAGAGGGCAGGCAGGTGAGTGACTGAACAAGGGAGTGGGTGGTGGGAGCTTTTTGTAGGGAGCTTTTTCTCCAGCACTAACCACTGTGGGGTACAGAAGGCACAGAAGCAGGGGGACCCCTCTGGGGAGGTGGTGTCTCAACTAAGTGGAGCATTCTCCAGGCAGGAGACATGATGGCAAAGGTCACAAGGCATAGGGCAGCTTGTTGTCCAGAGGAGGAGTGGATAGGGCTTGATCCTAGTGATTGACAAGGAGTAGCTTGAGGTGGATTCCAGGGCTTAGGCCTAAGCCAAACCACACAGTCCTCTAGGGCATTGCAAACACGCAGACAATTTGTAAGTGTGACAGGAAGTCTCTGGGAGGTGTTAAGTTTACGTTTAAAATGTGAAGTTTTAACTGTGAAGCCGGGCATGGTGGCGCACACCTCTAATCTCAGGACTCAGGGAGACAGAGGCAGGCAGATCACTGTGAATTCGAGGCCAGCCTGGTCTACAAAATGAGTCCAGGACAGCCAAGGCTATACAGAGAAACCCTGTCTCAAAAAAAAAAAGTTACTGTGCACTGTGAAGAGCTGGCAAGATGGCTGGGAGTGCTCTTGCAGAGGATCTGAGTTTGGTTCTCGGAACCCATGTAAAGTGGGTTCCAACTTTACATGTTACATAATCACCAGTCACTCTAGTTCCAGAGGCTCCGGTGCCTGACCTCTGCAGGCACTGAACACACACGCGCGCGCGCGCGCGCGCGCGCGCGCGGCTGGAGAGATGACTCAGCAGTTAAGAGTAAAACTCTTGCAAGAGGACCTGGGTTCAGTTCCTGGGACCTACATAGTGGCTCACAACTATCTGTAACTCCAGTTCCAGAAGATCCTATGTCCTCTTCTGTGCTCCATGGACAGCCCGGTGCACAGACATATATGCAAGCAAAACACTCATACACATAAAGTTAATAACTCTTTTCCTTTTTTTTTTTTTCTCAAGACAGGGTTTCTCTGTGTGGCTTTGGCTGTCCTGGTCTTACTTTGTAGACCAAGCTGGCCTCCAGCTCACAGAGATCTGCCTGCCTCTGCCTCCCCAAGTGCTGGAACTACAAGTGTGCGCTTAAAAAAAATATTAAGACAAGTTCTCACTATGTAGCCCTGGCCATCCTGGAATTCACTATGAAGACCAGGCTGGCCTTGAACTTATAGAGATCTGCCTGCCTCTGCCTCCTGAGTTCTGTGATTAAAGTCACTCACCATAATAATATTTGGCTACAAAAAAGAAAAGGAAGAGAAGGAAGGAAGGAAGAAAGGAAGGAAGGAAGGAAGGAAGGAAGGAAGGAAGGAAGGAGAGAAAGGAAGGAGAGAGAGGAAGAAAGAAAGAAAAGTTAAAGTCATTATAGTGCTTGTAGAGGGGGCTGGGAGGAAGAGCAGGGCGAGATGCCCACAGGGAGGTGGTCAGGTACCTTCCATCATGAAAACCTGGAAGTGAGTCTGTCCTAGGGCCAAAGGAGACAGACATAGAACATAGGCCAAGACCCCTACTCCGTGCGGAGGTGAAAAGTCTAGACTGTTGCTGAGCTGCTGTCCCCTCTTGTACTACAGGCCTGGGCATGTGTTTCAGCTTCCAGTCAAGCATCACAGTGCTGGGCTTGTATTTTGTCCAGCATCGGCCGCTGGCCAATGCACTGGCCTCCATGGGCATGTCCATGGGCGTCACCCTCTGGCCGCTGCTGGCCCGATATCTTCTGGAAACCCTGGGCTGGAGGGGTGCCTTCCTCATCTTCGGCGGCGTCTTTCTCCACTGTTGTGTGTGTGGAGCCATCCTGAGGCCTGTTGCCACCAACATGGTTCCCGAGCCCAAAGAAGATCCCCCTCTACCGCCCAAGACACCTGCGCGCAGCTGCCTGGCAACATGTGTCTCAACTATCCAGCACCACCTGGCCTTTGACATCCTTTGGCACAATATGGGCTTCTGCATATATGTAGTGGGTATGACATGTATGCACCTAGGTTTTCCACTGCCGCATATCTTCCTAGTACCATATGCTATGCACCATGGGATGGATGAGTATTGGGCAGCCATGCTCACCTCAGTCGTCGGCTTCTGCAACATCTTCTTGCGGCCAGCGGCAGCGCTGCTGGCAGGCCGGAAGAGCTTGGCTGCCTCCCGGAAGTACCTGTTTACCGTGGCGATCCTCGTCAATGGACTCACCAATCTAATATGCACTGTGTCCGCGGACTTCCGGGTGCTTCTGAGCTATTGCCTGGTGTACAGCCTCTCCATGTGTGGAATCGGCATCCTCATCTTCCAGGTGCTCATGGACGTTGTCCCGATGGATCGGTTCCCCAGTGCCCTGGGCCTCAGCACCGTCCTGGCTGGTGTGGCTTCTCTCGTCTCTCCACCACTGGCTGGTGAGAGCCTGGAGGGGAGGGCAGCCAGGCATGCCCAGGTGGGGTTTGTGTTAGGCAGGGCAAAGGGTGGTAAGGCAAAGGAGGACATCTGGACAGATTTGAACCCAGTCTACCATTGTCACAAGGGACTTGGAATCTGTGATCCTCCCCTTCTCTCAGCGGCTTATTTACCTGGCCCTCCAGGTATAAAAACGCAGGCTTGGCCAGCCATGGTGGTACATGCCTGTAATCCTACCAGTTGGGAAATGGAGGCAGGAAGATGAAGAGTTCAAGGTCATCCTTGGCTACATAGCAAGTCTGAGGCCAACCTGGGCTAAATGAGACCCTAGTACAATCTCCCCATCAGAGAGAAAGAGATGGGGGGGTGTTAAGAGCACTAGATGCTCTTACTGAGGACCCAGGTTCATTCCTCACACCCACATGGTGGTTCACAACTGTTTATAATTCCAGTTCCAGGGAATACAGCACCCTCTTCAGGCTTCCACAGTACACTTACATACATGCAGGCAAAATAATCTTATACATAAAATAAATAAATATTTTAAGGGAGGGGCTGGAGAGATGCCTCAGCGGTTAGGAGCACTTTGCTCGTGCAGAGTATCCAAGTTCAGTTCCTAGCACCCGAGGAGCCAGTGCCCACTTCTGGCCTCCGTGGGTACTGTGCACATGTGGCACATGCATACATGAAGATAAGATACTCATACACTTAAGTAAAAGATTTTGAGGGGGGAGGAGGAGGGGAAGGAAGGAGAGAAAGAGAGAATGGGTTCACCCTCCGGGCATATGTGAGTCTGTCGTCTTCCTGTCCTGACCCCCGCTCCTGTCAGCCAAGCGTGGAGATAAGAGGCATGGCCTTGTAAGGATCCCCGAGTACGCAGAAGCAAAGAGCATGACTCGAGATGAGAGCTCTGCCTGTGTTTACTGTGACTGACATCTTGGCTCTCCCACTTCCCACCTGTGGGTTCCAGGCAAACCACTTTTCTTCTCTAAGCTACAATGTCAACTATAAAAGGCAGAAGAGAGCATGTGTGGTCCACCCAGACCAGTCAATGGGTGCACCCCGTCAAAACCATGTTCTTGGAAGGAAAGAGGGATGTGGGGTTGATGCTAGGAAACAAGCAGAATTTGTAAGACGGGACTTGTAGGGGAAGGCTACCGCACAGCTGAGCGAGGGACCTTCAGCATGGGTGGGAGGAGGCTGCTGCCGGGGTTAGTCACAGTCAGATGCTGTGGTAGCTACTATGGTCAGGCCTGCTCAACTCTCAGTCTTCTTTCTCTCTTTCTTTCTTTCTTTTTTTCTTTCTTTCTCTCTTCCTTCCTTCCTTCCTTTCTTTTTGGTTTTTCAAGACAGGGTTTTTCTGTGTAGCCTTGGCTCTCCTGGAACTTGCTCTGTAGACCAGGCTGGCTTCCAACTCACAAAGATCCACCTGCCTCAGTACTGGGATTAAAGGTGCGCACCACCACCACCACCACCACCACCACCTAGCATCAGTGAGTCATTTTTCTCAAGTGTGAGTTCCAATTTCCAAGGAAGTCCTGCAGGCAAATGAGTGCCAAGAATTATCCAGAAAAGGGGGGGGGGGGGGGTTAGGGCCTGAAGTAGGGTTCTGGCTAGATTCCATTAGCTCCTCTCTCTGTTTTCTCTGCCACCAAGGGAAAATGTCTCACTCGTAGGTTTTCTCCTGGGGAGGACATCTGCTTAGTCCGGAAGCCAGCTGTCTTCTCCTCTCCTTTCACTCCACATGTATCCATTGTACACCCCCAAGGCCAAGGCGCCAGCCACAGGTTCCTGTTGAGTGGAGACATAGCTGAAATCTCTGCCCTCTTTGAATACACAAGTTAGTGGGAGAAGACTTTACAGCTTCTGTGGTGACTTAACTTGTCCTCTGTCCCCCAGGATTGCTGCTGGACATGACCAACAACTTCAGCTACGTTTTCTACATGTCAAGCTGCTTCCTCATCTCAGCCTCCCTCTTCATGGCTGCGGGCTTCTATGCTGCAGAGAAAAAGCAGCTAAAGCAAGAGGGAAAAGCCAAGGTGGAAGATGCAGCTTCAGAGATGACCCCGATGCAAGGTCTTACTTCAGGAGACAAGGACAGTGCCAGGAAGAAACTGTGCCCTGCAAACATGGATGTGACCAATGTCTGAGTTCCAGAGGTCACATGTGACTTGTCTCTGAACTCTGAGGTCAGCGGGGGACCTTCCTTCCAGGAAGTAGAGTGTAAAAGTGGGCCTTCCTGGCTTTCTTCCATGGGCCCTAAGATGACGACGGTCTGAATCCTGTTTGAAGAAGTCATGGCGAGTTACCCTGGGCTGGCTCCTCACGGTTACACCTACAACCTAACACTCAGGGTCTTCTCATCCAACCTTCCCATGTCAGCTCTCCTTGTCCTTCTTGGACTGGAGACAATTCTGAAAAATTCTCCTTCCTTCCAAGAACTTCCTCCTCCTCTCTTCCCAAATGACCAGCCCTGACCCCTCAGGTCAGGAAGATTAAGGGTGCTACTTCAAAAAGCTGAGCCTCACGCTGACTGGAGCCAGAGGAGAGGCAGAGATGGAGAGCCAAGCCGAGAAGTCATCCTCAGTACTGCATGGGGGCTGTTTGGCTGTTGGGTGGAGAACTGGCCCCGATACCTATGCAGACAGCAGGAGAGGAAACTTTTTTGCTGTCCTAGAAGGGGTGGTCCTCCTGCTTGGATCTCAGAAGTCCCACGGTCTGAGCCAAGATCTTCTCTTTTACCCCACACTGCATCCAGGTAGAGGAAGGCAGACCTCTGCCTGACCAGGAGACAAGAAGGCCGGTTAGGCCACCTAAGGAGCATTCTGAAAACTGGGCTTGTAGGCTCTGCCATTGGCCTTGTGAGGTTCCCCTTTATCCAGAATCAATCTAGGGTATCAACCCTGAGACAGAAGCTGGCTAAGTCAGCAGCTGCTGCTAGCCTGAGCCCAGGGCCTGGAGCTGCTGTCAGAGGTCATCACCCAGGGCTGGCTGTCGTCAGCTAAGGCTTGTCCCAGCAGGGCACTCCAGGGAATGAGAAAACAGTCTGCTTGAATTATATACAGAAACATTCCCTGCAGTGGCTCATGAACTCTGGGATTAATAAAGCAGGAAAACAGGCCTGAGTTCCCCCAGCTTGGCAGGAACTTCTTGGCCTTGTTTGTTGGTTCAGGCTGAACCAGGATCTGACAAGAAAACCTTATCAGGAAAAATGATTTTATTTTCATGACTGATGCCAGCCTCCCTCCTCCACATGTCCATCTGGCATGAATAAGCATCTTTAGGACTATCCTGTCTCCTGTAAGATGCGGTTGCCAGTGCCCCCTCACTGCCAAAGGGAGTACTGCAGGGGCGCGTTTGCTCCCTTGCTTAGTGGTGTTCACTAACTCTGGTTTTAGATGGAGATGTTGAGTGGAAAGGTGCTTGCTGTCAAGCCTGACAACTTGAGTTTGATCCCTGGGACCCACACGGCGGAAGGAGAGGTCCCACTACCCCAAGTTGTTCTGTGGCCTCCACGTGTGCACTCTGGCAGTGCGCACATACAAATAAAAATAAAAGTGATTTTTTTAAAAAGTTTGGCCTGTATGAGATTAATGTCACCTTCAGACTGAAAAGTAGAGAGAGAGAGAGAGAAAGTCTGCCTCTGTGTCTAACTCCTAACTGCTTTCCTGATCCCAACTCGGCCACCTGAGCTTGGCCACATAGCTTGTGAAGGGAAAATGACGAGACCTATTTTTCCATTCTAATGGAAAACAAAGTTGGGGCTGGCTAACTGGCCCACTTCCGGGAAGGACTGAAGGAAAGATGTTATCTGTGAGCCTCCAGCTAGGGAGAGTTCATCTCACTCGCCCATTGGTAATAATGGCATTAATCTATGGGCAACAAGCAAAGAAAGGCTCCTTACAAAAACCAAAGGGCACAGAGTTCTCACGGAGCAGCCTCAGTACGCAAGCACCCAGACCAAGATAGAAACTCTTGCACCAGGCTGACACTGGGCAGGGATTGGCCACAGGGACTTGAACCCAGAGGTGCGGGCCAGGGAAGGGCGAAGTATATAAGCCATTCTGCTGTAACCTGGGGTCCCTGGTACCATACACAGAGCTAAGCACATAGCCCTTGACCCTTACCCTAAATAAACTCACTGCCTACGTCCTCCACCTTTACGATGACAGCATGGCAAAGCTGCCTCCTTCCCTGATGCTGCTTGTGACCTTAAGATCTTGTTTCGGGTTTGAGAGAGGTTCTGTTTTGTAGACAGGGTCTTGCCATGTTGCCCTGGCTTGCCTTGAACTCTCTTAGGCTGTCCTCAAACTCCGAGTCCTGGATGACCATAAGGTCCGTTAGCCCGCCCGTCCATCAGTCCCATCTATCTTTCCCTCCCTCCCTCTCTCTTTCCTTCCTCCCTCATCCCCAAAGTCCACGCAGCGACACCGAAAGCCCAGCGCTCCAGAAATCGCGCGGGAAGCCCAGGAGACTACGCTCAGTAGCCACGCCCAATCCCGTCGTGGTCCTGCCCGTTCCGTTCCCCGGGGCGGGGCTAGAGCGACTTCCGCCCTGGGCCCGGAAGCGGTGTGGAGACTTCGGTGAGGGGTGTGCCTCCGGTTCCAGAGATCCCCGGCGTGTCACCCGGGTTGAGTTTCAGTTTTCAAACCCGGCTCCGACAGGACCCTGAGACGCCCGCCCACCCACCCCCCCCAGCGCATCTCCAGCTGCCAATCACTGCAGACTCGGAACCCAGGACACCACTGGGTTAGCCTGCCGCTCTGTCGCCGCGGGGACAGGTCAGGATCCAGGCGAGGGTTTCCCGCGGCCTCGCGGCTGCTTCCTTCCCGGCTCCTTCGCCACTTCAGCCATGGCACAGAAACCCAAGGTAGACCCCCACGTCGGGCGGCTAGGCTACTTGCAGGCGCTGGTCACGGAGTTCCAGGAGACCGAGAGCCAAGGTAAGAAGTGTGGGGTGGGCGCGAGGGATGCGGCAGGGCTCCGACGCCGAAACCGCACAGGTCCGACCCCAGTGCCGCTTCCCATTGCAGACGCCAAGGAGCAAGTCCTCGCTAACCTTGCCAACTTTGCCTATGACCCGAGCAACTACCAGTATCTACGGCAACTGCAAGTCCTGGACTTATTCCTCGATTCGCTGTCAGAAGAGAATGAAACCCTGGTGAAGTTTGCTATTGGTAAGGGCTAGGCCGCCCCCTGCCTCAGGTATGGGCTAGTGCGACAAGAGGGAGTCAGGCGTGATGGCACTCGCCTGTAAACCCAGCTTATGTGATGCTGAAGTCCTAGCCTGGGATACAGAGTAAGATACTGACACTAAACAAAACAAACTAGTCTTTGGGCTAGGAATCTCGTCTGCCAGCGCTGACCTCCCATGTTTGTGCCATCTCCTCCTCCACCCGTTGTCCCAGGTCACAGCTAGTCCAGAACAGGTCTGGAAGTCACTGTCAGCTCCTCTGTCAGTGTCTTTCCTTCCTCCTAGAAAAGAAGTGGGCTGGAAAGATGGCTCAGCGGTTAGGAGATGCCCTCTCTGGCATGTGGGTGTGCACGCGGACAGACCACTCATATACATAAAAAATGAGTAAATCTTTAAAAAAGAAAAGAAGCGAGGTAATGAGCAAGGAAATGGGTTGAAGCTGCTTTGAAAGAAGTTTGGAGTTTGCTCTTGTATAGTGCACTGTCAAGAGAATCAAAGATGACTTAGAATCCCTAGCTTAGGACTCCTGCAGTTGTATGATTGTAATTTTTGAATTATTCATGATAGATTTTTGTTTGTTTGTTTGGCTTCTCTAGACAGGGTCCCTCTGTGTGTAGTTTTGGCCTTCCTGGAACGCACTCTGTAGACCAGGTTAGCCTCGAGCTACACAAGACTCTTTCTCAGCAAAGAGAAAGATACAGAGAGAGATTCCAAAGATAAAAGAGTTCCCACTTTAGCCAGGCAGTGGTGGCACACACCTTTAATTCCATCACTTGGGAGGCAGAGGCAGGTGGATCTCTGAGTTCGAGGCTAGCCTGATCTACAGAGTACGATACGTTTGTTATAATTAATGAGCCAGTGTTGATACATCGTCATTAGCCAAAGCTTTCTATTGTTCAAATGTCCTTCATTTTTTCCTAATACCCATGTGACATACATGACTTAATCATCATGTCTTATTTAGTATGGTTTTCTGAGACAGGCCTGCAATTTCCTATATAAATCAACCTGCCTCTGCCTACCTAGTGCCGAGGTTAAAGACATGTGCTGCTATGATCAGCGTGACTGGTGTTTTTGTTATACTTTGATGTGAAAGGAAGGTGCTGTTTCCAACACATCATGTTAGGAGCATTCAGTGTCAGTGTGACGTAGCTAGCTTGAGACTTCGTGACCTGGCCGAGGGACTGTTGGCAGGGGTCTCTGTTGTGAAGCTACTCTCCTTCCCCCTTTCCATAGTACACTCTTGGGAAGGAAGTTACTACGTAAATTATCTTAAATGATGTATCTGTGTTTGTGTGTTGTGACGGGGATGTGGGGGTCCAGGGGCAACATGCAGGCATCAGTGTTCCCACCGCCTTGTGGGATCAAGGGCTGAGGCTCGGGTTGTGAAGCCTGGCAGCAAGTGCCCTTACACAGGGAGCCATCTCTCCAGCCTCTTAAATCTCTTTCGTCTATGTGTGGGAGAGTCTTTGCCAGGAGAGGTGTAAGCAGATATCTTTTCCTTCCCTGTAGGGCACCAGGGGCAATCAGTTAGATCCCACCAACTTGGACATCCCCTGATTTTATTGGGCTTGCTTGCAGAACCTGGGTGTCCCTATGGCAACTGTACCACCAAACAGCCTTGCTGCAGCACAGAGGCTGAGTTCCCTCTACCTCCTCAGTAACTAGCCACCAACTACAGACTTTAGCCCCTCTGAGGCCACAGCAGTTAGCACAGTCACTTACAGCAACTGAGAGGTGCAAGAGGGAACCCCTGGAATCCCTCTAACATAGGCTGCTGACTCAGGAGGAAACTGCCCGCTTACAGAGCAGCCATTCCTGCAGGTTACAAACAGCATCTGCCCTGCTGGCTCCTCAGCCCCAAGAGGCAGTTAGTGCTCCCAGCATAGCGCCTAAGACCCTCCTCTGCCATCTTGGAGGCTCCATGGGAAACTTGGGTCTGGCCTGTGTCTGCTCTCTAAGCAGTTTTCCTGAGCAGATGACTGTCCTGGTCTCCGCAACTGTCAGTTTCATCACTTTTATTTTTCCCAAACACTCTCCTTATGGCTTTCCATGTTTACCCTGTCTAAGTCTCCAGTCTCAAGCCCAGCTCCAGCTCTCAGCCTTGAATCTCTGGAACGCTGTATGGATTCCACTGTTCTTATGTTCATTTATGCAACTTAAAAGGAGAGTCCCAGTGGGACCTAGAAGCAGATTCAATGGCTGTTGTCACTTCCCTTCCTCAGACCTCTGGCACTAGAGGGGAGCACTGCCAAGCATCTGCTCTGCCGCTGAGAGTGCCATGTCGCCTTGGAGCTTCCAGTCTCTGTCCCTGGTGGTGGTCTCCCTGAGAAGCAAGTCTGGCTGTTCTCATCTCTGTAGTTCAGAGGTCTCAGATGCTTTGGCATGGGGAGGAAGATGGAAGTAAAGCGTAGAGGCAGACCTGAAATGGCCTTGACTTGATGCAGAAGCCTTATGAAGGACTGACTGGTTTTTCAATAACCAGGCAAGAGACTGGGTCAGACTGCCCTTGGCTATGTCTCCCAGAACCCAAACCAGTGTCTGTTGGCAAGCTGCGTGGTGAGTTTGACATGAATGAGCTAGACTTGGGCATCAGACAGGCCTGGATCCAGTTACCATCTGTGTGTGATTTCCCTCCAGTCACCTGTAAGAAGCCACTTATTGAGAGAATTAAGTAACTAGCCCTTGGAACTGGAGAGTTGGCTGAGAGGTTAAGAGCACTGCTTGCCCTTCCAGAGGTCCTGAGTTCAATTCCTAGCAACCACATGGTGGCTCACAACCCCCTATAATGAGATCTGGTGCCCTCTTTTGGTGTTCAGGTGTACATGTAAGCAGAACATTGCATACATAATAAAATAAATAAATCTTAAAAAAAAAAAAAAGTAACTAGCCCTTTAGGGTCATAGCTTGCAACTACACCATCCCCTGCCTATGGACCTGAATCCAGACCACTTTAGAGGTAACATCTTTCTTCCAGGTCGGGTGGGCAGTGTCTCATCAGGGAGCTACCCTTCAGGGATTCTTGCCCTCTGGAAAAGTGTCCTGCGCGATAGGGAACAGTAGGAATGTGGAACGTTAGCCCTATAGCAAATGCCCAGGCAGGTCTTGGATGCTAGTTTACTCTACAGGCCATGGCCATCAGCTCCTGCAGCACTAGCATGCAGTGAGGGCAAGCTGGTCAGTGTGTATCTGCTCTGTTCTTCCCGGGTGATCTCACTTCCCACCCTGCAGATACACTTGCTGTTAGCAACTAGGAGACAATGGGACCCTGCTGGTAGCCTGAGGGACCTCCAAGGGAAAAATCTGTCCTGGGAGAGAATTTTAGGATGAGTCAGAGTGAAAAGTTAGCAAGGTAGTAGAAATGAGATCTTCTATGATGTGGGTCTAAGTGAGGGTGTTCAAAGAGTAGGTTGCTGAAGAACAATAGTACACACCCAAGACGGGGGTGCAGGTGAAAGAATTGAAGTTACATTGCTCAAAGGAACTACCGAAGATTTAGCAAAGTTTAAGGACTATGTTTAAAAAGTGAAAAGGGCCCGTGAAATGGCTCAGCAGGGAAAGGCACTTGCTGCCAAGCAAAGCCTGGTCTGGCTGTCACTTCCAGGAAAGGACAAGTGGCATTCCCCTGTGCAGAGCAAATGGGACTAAGCCCTATTTTTCTTATCAGGAAACCAGAAGCAGGTGTTACCCTAACCTGGAATCTTCCAGGTTCCAAGTTCTATGCTCAGGGGACCCATCAGACAGAGCCCAAGCTCAGCTCCAAGGCTTCATCCTCGCTCTGCCACAGTTAGGAGTTAGCTTTGGTGGGAAGCATGCCTGCTATAACTGGTAGTGCCCAAAGTCCAGGGCCACATTTAATCACAGAGGAACTCACAGTCAGTGGGCAGTGGTGTTGGTCACACAAAAGCTGCCCATGATTTCGACTTTAGATAGGAAGTAGATGAATTACGAGGAACCAGATATAAAGCCTGGATCTCAGTAAACACTCATTAATGAATGAAAGAATTGAGCAGAAGCCCCAGTTTAAAACATCCTGTACACCTGTACCATTTTAGGGCAACCCAGAGATACAGAGAAACCAAATGAGAATTCTGCTTCTATAAAAACTGATTAATTCTTAGGATACCACAGGGTTCTTGGCAGTTTTGTTGCTCAGGCTGGATTCACGCCAGTGAGAATTCAGGTTAAATTTGGATTCCTACATCTTGCAGCACAAATCTGTGCCGCCAGGTGGTGGTAGTGCTCAAAGGTTAAATCCTCTATAGCCTCTTTGGAAAGCAGCGGTGTGTTTCTCTTTTGATTTAATTAATGTTTTCGGCATTTGAAAGAGTTGTCTTTTTCTTTTGGAGGATATCTTTTTTTTTTTCCTGCTTTTTCTTTGTGTAACCCTGGCTGTCCAGCAACACACTTTGTAGACCAGGCTAACCTCGAACTCAGAGATCTGCCTGGCTCTGCCTCTCAAGCACAGCACTAGAATTAAAGGCGTGTGCCACCATGCCAGGCTGTTCTTCTTCTTTTTGAGTAAAGCACAGTGTCATGTGTGCACAGCCCCAGCTGCTTGAGAGTCCTGGTGCAGAAGCTCTGGCGCCCTCTGGTTTGAGACCAAGCAGGTTTGTTTTAGGCATAGCAGTTTTGTGTGTGTGTTTTCTTTATGTGACACATAGCTGGTCAGTGTGGCACAAAATTTACAGAACTCAGGAGCGTAATCCCAACATGATGGTGCATGATCTCATCCTAGCTCTGGGCAAAGACAGGAAGATCTCCAGAAGTTCAAGGCCAGCCTACTCTACATGAGGAGTTCCAGGCCCTCCAGGGCTACACAGGAAGGCCTTGTCTCATGTGTGCATGCATGTATATATTTGTATATGCATGCAAGCATATTGCTTTTTCTTTCATTCTTTGGGGGGGTGCTGTTTGTTTTTATATAGTAGTCCTAGCTGGCTTGGAACTCACTATCTAGATGAGGCGAGCCTCAGATTCACAGAGATTTGCCTGCCCTTTCCCCCAGGTGCTAAGATTAAGACTGTGTGCCCCCACTTTCTGTGGCTGTGCTAC
This sequence comes from Meriones unguiculatus, assembly GCF_030254825.1. Classification (NCBI taxonomy): domain Eukaryota; kingdom Metazoa; phylum Chordata; class Mammalia; order Rodentia; family Muridae; genus Meriones; species Meriones unguiculatus. The sequence continues at coordinate 6,840,685 of NC_083355.1, read as the reverse complement.
TGTGCTAGGGTGTGGACTCCGAGGCCTCCTGGTGCTTGCCAGGCGGTGCACTCTGCTCTGTATTCTCCAGACACTTTGGTAATGCTTCCTGCAACTAGCTTCTAGTACATTCTCCAGACCTTTTCTGGATGTATAAACCCATGCGTAAGTATCTGAATAGTTGTTTGAGCCAGGGTCATGCTCAGTAACCCAGGATAGCTTGCCACTTGCTGTGTAATCCAGGCTGTCCTTGAACTTGGGGCAAACATACTGCCACAGCTTCCTACTGGAATTTAAGTGTGACCCAGTAAACCATAGTTTAGATTTTTTTTTTTTTTAATGTAGTTATGTATCTTGGGATATATCCTTGGCATGTAATATATCCTGCCAGCCTGGCCAACATAATGAAAAAGAAAGCAATATCATATTCCGAGAGCGGTGGTGCACATGCACCCATAATAATTATTGTATTATTACTGTGTATGTGATGTGAGAGGGGTGTACATACATGTCACTATGTGCATGTGGGGGTCAAAGTCAGTTTTCTCCTCTCACGTCTATGTGGGCTCCTGGGGTTGGGCTCAGGTCACCAGGCACGCTCAAGTACCTTTACCTACAATCTCACTGACATGGTTTTGTTTTCATATTTTAATTTTCTTTTTTCCAAGACAGAGTTTCTCTGTGTAGCCCTGGCCTTCCTGGAACTCTCTGTAGACCAGGCTGGCCTTGAACCAGCCACAGAGATCTGCCTGCCTTTGCTGGGATTGAAGATGTGCATCACCCCAACCTGGCTTATTTTTGCATTTTTTGAGCGAATTAGGTTTACTGTGTGTCCAGGCTGACCTCAGCTGCCCTGGTAGCCAAGGCTAGGAGGGTGTGCCACCTCATCCCACTCCAAGGAAGATTTTCACTGTAGGCTACAGCAGCCATGTGCCCTGGTGTTCCAAGTCCTTAGGTTGAAATACCGTCCTGGATCTCTTCAAGGAGAGCTCACCCAGTCCACAGGTGCCCAGTTCACCCATTTTAATCCCCAGGACAATCCCTTTGAAAGCCCTTTCCAGCACCAGCTCCTACTTTGTGGCACCAGGTCACCTGTTTCTCCAAGTCCAGCTCCCTCATTTCAGGTTCTGCCTTTCAGGGAGTTCTCTGGTTATTGGTGTCCTGCAGAGCCCTGCGTTTGCCTCTTGCCTTTAGCTCTTTTCCCTGTCTTTGTCTGTCCAAAGCAAATTCTTCAGCTAGTCAGGACTTGCTCTTTTCTTTCTTTTTGGTGGTGCTGGGGATGAACCCAAGAACCTAAGCAAGCACTCTATTACTGAGCCACACCCCAGCGCGCGCCTTTTTGTTTTTTTTTAACTCTCTTGTAAGTACAGTATAACGAATGTACAGTGAATGCACACAAGTGGCAGCTTAATTAATCCTTCAGTTCATTAAAGAATGTGCCTCTACATGTAACGGCTGCTTGGTCAAGGTGTGTCTTGTTTCTCCCACATGCCCCCTGCAAGCACAGCTCTCACCACTGTCCCCATGGGTGACTTTATGTAAGTGAGATAATGCAAGATCCATCCTAAATCTAGTTTATACATATATATATTTAATTTTCTTTTATGTGCATTAGTGTGAAGGTGTCAGATCCCTTGGAATTGGCATTACAGATAGTTGTGAGCTGCCATGTGGGTGCTGGGAATTGAACCCGAGTCCTTTGGAAGAGCAGACAGTGCTCTTAAACACTGAGTCATCTCTCCAGCCCCTAAATCTAGTTTTTTTTTTTAATTCATTTTTATTCTTCTCTCATATAGTGCATCCCTACTGCAGTTTCCCCTCCCTCACCTCCTCACCATCACCCTTTTCCCCTGGACCCACCCCCCTCTGCCTCTCCTCAGAAAAGAGCAAGCCTCCCAGGGACATAAACCAAACATGGCAAAACAAGCTACAATAAGTAAGACCAGGCATATACCATCACAACAAGGCAGCTCAGTAGGGGTCCCACAAGTAGACAAAAGTCAGGGACAGCCCTGCTTCCATGTTAGGATTCTCAAGAACAGCAAACTACTTGGCCATAACGTATATGCAGAGGACCTAGGTCAGACCCTTACTGGCTCCCTGATCTCATCAGACCCCATGAGTCTTGGTCATTTGTTCTGTGGGCCGTGTGCTCCTGTTGTCCCTGACCTCTCTGCTTCCTCCAATTCTTCCTCCCCCTCCTGAGCTCTGCCTGATGTTTGGCTGGACTCTGCATCTGCTCCTATCAGTTGCTGGATGAAGTCTCTCTGGTCTCCTTGATGATGATTCTACTAGGCTCTGCTCCCAGGACACTGCAGGCAGGACAAACTGTAGATTGAAGGTTTTGTCATTGGGTTGGTGTCCCATTCCCTCCACTTGAGGCCTTCCCTGATGACAGTTCAGCCTTCGCGTCCCCGTTACTAGGAGCCTTTGCCAGGTTTCCTCTGGTAGATTCCATGGATGTTGTATTGCACTAGGTTTCCTCCTTGCCCTGAAATGCCCTCCAACTGCAGTTTCTCCCAGTGTTTTCTCCCTCCCCCATCCCTAACACCATTAAGTCTGTTTTCTTTTAGATTTAATTCACTTTATTTTTCTTGTATAAAAACCCTTATGTGGTAGCCACAGCTGGAGCCTGGGTGCTCTGAACAGACTCTGGTGTGGGTTTTCACAAGATGATCAGTGAATTCCTGATAAGGAGACTTGGTGAACACAGTCTCTTTCCAGAGGTCAGGGGTCAGGTAGCTGCAGGTCTTGGAGATGGCATCAAAACCTTAGGAAAGTTGCCCAAGGTGGCAGTGCAGCACTGGCTGATGTGTAGCAATCATCAATATAACAATACCGGCCAACATCAGCAACATCAGTAGCTTCTTGGCCAAGGTGTAGAGACAATGTCAGTGCTTCTGGGGGCAGGGATGAGACACACCAAAACAGAGCCACAACAGCCTGTCACCTTGCACAGAATGGTGTGGGGTTTGCCAATCTTGTTGTCCCCATAGCCTCTCTACACAGGGATGATGGAAAGCTTGGCCAAGAGGATGGCTCCTCGGATGGCAGTGGCTACCTCCTTGGAACACTTAATACGAAGACCAACATGACCATTGTAGTCCCTAATAGCAACAAAAGCCTTGAACCTGGTCCACTGGCCAGCCCGTATCTGCTGGCCAGCCCGTGTCTGCTTCTGCACTGGCATGATTTTTAGAACCTCATCCTTCAAGGATGCACCCAGGAAAAAGTCAGTAATCTCAGATTCCTTAATGGGCAGGGAGAACAAGAACTTTATCTTCATGTCCTTAACCAGGTGGCCCAGGCCCAGCTTGGTAACAGAAATCCACTTCTTGTCTTCAGCTTTACCTCTCCTGGCCACTACCTCAGTCCCTAACCCTAAGGCAAATCCTCCTTGGAAGCCTCCTGGGGGGCTGGGGGAGGGGGCTTCTTGCACCGGTGTTATCTGCCATTTGTTGTTTTCCTGAACAAGAAGCTAAGTCTGTTTTCTTTAATTAAAAAAAAAAAAAAAAGTAAAGGGTTGTAGGAAGGCATGGTGGCACAGAACTTTAATACCAGCATGTGGGAGGCAAAGGCAGACGAATCTCTAATGCCAGCCTGGTCTACATAGCAACTTCTAGACCAGCCAGAGCTATACTGTGAGACCCTATCACATTCATACACACAAATTTTTTTCTGTATGGTTGTTCATGAGTGTGGAAGCCAGAGGTGGATGCTGAGGGTTGTCTTCTGTGGCTCTCCATTGTGGCTTTTGGAGACAGTGTATCTCATTAAATCTGGAGCTCACCAAACACATGCATGCACACATATTCCTGCCTCCATCCCCCCTCCCCCGCTATGAAGAGGTTACAGGCCCACACAGTTTTGTCTGGTTTATCCCTATGGGTGCTGGGATCACACTCATGCCATCATGCCTACATGGCAAGCACTTCATTCACTGAGCTGCCTCCCAGCTCTAAAGTTGATGATAATGTTTTATTTTATCTGTGTCAGGGGAGGAGGTGTGAGTAGGTCCATGTTAGCATAGTTGCCAGAAAAGCACATCAGATCATACAAAGCTGTAGTTACAGGTGGTTGTGAGCTGCTTTATGTGGGAGAACCTGGTCTTCTACAAGAGCACTGTATGGTCTTAACTGCTGAGCCTTCTCTCCTGTCCTTGTATTTTTCGTTTGTCTACTTTTATTCATATATAGGGTTATGTCTGTGTGTGAATGCTATGTGTATACCATGGGTTCCTGTGGAGGACAGAAGGTTTTGACTTCCCTGGAGCTGGAGTTACAAGCAGTTGAAAGCTGCCTAGTGTAGGTCCTGGGAACAGAACTTGGGTCCTCAAGAAGATCAGGAAGTATGCTTAACCACCAAACCATCTCTTTAGCCTGGCTGTTTTGTTTTGAGACAGGGCTGTACTTTGTATCCATGCCTAGCAGGGAAAAGCAGAATTTCATGTTGGTACTTAACTGCAGCACTCCGGAGGCTGGGGCAGGAGAGCTTGAGGCTAGGCTTCAAGGAGGCTTGACCTATGCTTCAGAGCAAGACTCGTTCTCAAGACTTTGTGCGTGAGTGGCAGTGTCCACAGAGGCCAAGAGGGGTCTTCAAGATCCCCTGAAGCTGGATCCATGCAGCTGTGAGGACCCAGTGGGGGTGCTGGGAACCAGGCTCAGGTTCTGTGTACACTCCAGCTGTTGAACCATTTCTCTGGCCTGCAGACATTAGTTTTAAGGTTCTATATGATTTTTCATTTAGTAAGCTTACCGTAACTTACTTGTTGAATGGGTTTGCTACTTATATTTAGTATGTCATGAAATTCCTAGTTTCTATTTCTTTCTCACTATCCTCACTTTTTCTCACTATCACTATTTTGGGAGACTGGCAATGTTGAACATAGAACTCAGGATGACTCAAATGCTGGGCAATTTCTTCACTGACTAAACCCCAGTCCTATGTGTTGCTTTTCCTCCATAGCTCTTCTTCCTTTTTGGGGGGAGGGGCAGGGGAGGTTGTTTGTTGGTTGGTTTTTTTAAGACAAGGTTTCTCTGTGTAGACCAGACTGGCCTTGAACTCAGAGATCTGCCTGTCTCTGCCTCCCGTGTGCCCAGCTTCATGGCCCTTCTTAGCTCTTCATAGCCGGCAGGCTGTAGGAATGTGGGCTGGGCCAGGGGCTCTGGAGGGTCACCTGGTACTGAATTGGTGCCCTGCCCACTCTTCTTGTCTTGGAAACTCTCAGTCCTTATCCTGGGTCCTCACCCTACTCTTCATCTCCAGCAGATGCCGTCAGCTAGGCAGAGGGGCCTAGAACCCTGATGTTTGGAAGCTGAGTCAGTGAGTATAGGAAGTTGTCTTCCTGCATTGAGCCAGAGCTAAGCAAAGTGTTCCTCTAGAAAAGTAGCATCTGTGCCCAAGGCTAACAGGTCACTGAATGAGGGGACCTGACCTGAGAATGGAGGGAGGGGTTCTTGGTCATACTTCCTGTGCAGATGCTGGCTTATTTTTATGTCAGTGTTTTGCCTGCATGCATGTACATGCACTACATGCATTCCTGATGTCTATAGACACAAGAGGCATTGGAGCCTCTGGAACTGGAGTCACAGGTGATTGTGGGCCACCATGTGGGTGCTGGGAACTGAACTCAAGTCCTCTGGAAGAACACCCAGTGCTCTTAACCTCTGAGCCATCTCTTGACAGCTTTTTAAATCCAGAGTCACTGGTCTGTCCCTCTGGACTTTTCTACTCTTGAGAATTCTGTTAACAGTAAAGCATGGTTTTGTGTCTGTTTCAGTTGAAATAAGTAATTGTGGCAGGCTAGACTTCCTGAAGCCTCGGGAGAGTAATGGGGCTTGGTGACTTTGCTGTCCTTGTCCATGGGCAGACTTCTCCCTAGCTGTGGGCACTTTTCCAAGATTTACTAGCCAGAGAGAAGCTGGGAGTGGAGAGGAGAGGAAGCCAGGACCAGAGGACCCCGGCTCATCCTTGACTTTCTCCAGGGGGCCTCTGCAACCTGTGCCCAGACAAGGCCAGCAAGGAGCACATCCTGCAGGCAGGGGGCATCCCACTCATCACCAACTGCCTGTCCAGTCCTGACGAGGAGACGGTGTTATCTGCTGTCACCACACTCATGTTCTTGAGCTCACCGGGCACCCGCTCCCATCCTGAGCTAACCTCCCTGCCCGTGGTCCAGTGCATGCTGCGCTTTTCTCTGTCAGCCAACACGAGGCTCCGGAACCTGGCCCAGATATTCCTAGAAGACTTCTGTTCCCCAAGCCAGGTGGCTGAGGCACACAGCCAGCAGGCCCATTCTGCCCTGGGTATCCCACTGCCAAAGAACGAGGCCCCACAGCAGCCATGAGACTCCAAGATCCTGCCTGAGACCAGTCCTGGCACAGGTACAGGAAGAAGAAGGCTAATAGCATCTTGAGGCCATCCTGCCCAAGTGGTGCCCGTCAGCTGTATGCAGCACAAAGTCTGAGCATGGAGCACATTTGCGTCCTAGAAAAGCAGTAGGAGTGATGAAGCCAGACTTGAGATGCTAAGAGGAGAAAACCAAAGCAGGTCTGGTTTTCATGGACTGGCACTCAACAAACTACAGACAGAAGACCACTCTGGTGACCCCAGGGCCCAGCTAACATCCTCATGTAAAAAGCTTTTGCCCATGGGTGTACTCAAAAGTAGCTGCTAGAACCGAGATGTGGGAGAGAGATCAGTTGGGTCTAGAGACCCAACTAGCTGGGAAGGTACTGAGGGGTGACTCCTCCAGTACAGAGGCTGGGCATAGTAGACATTGACATGGTAGCTCTGCAGCCCAGAGACAACTGTCCACACAACTCTGCTCTCCACTAGGCACCATGTAAGGAGTTCAGAGCTGAAGCCTCTGCCCCTCGCTGTCACAGCTCAGTGACAGTTCACTAAATGGCTGTCAAGCGTTAGGAGTAAGGCCCTCCAGGTCTGAGGAGCAGACGAAAGACTGGAGAGCTGGGTGTGGAGCTGTACACCTAGATTCTTTGGAAAGGCCCTACATGGGGTCCTGGGATATAGACACAGTGACTTCAGCTCTCCTTGTCACCAGTCTGTGGACTTCTCATGTACCAGCTGTCAACTGTAGCATCCTTGTCTCTTCAGAAAAGTTGCTCTGGCCCCCTCTGCCATGATTGGACCTTCTGACACTTGGGTGAAAGCCCTGGGCATGCACCCTTCCTGAGCTATCCAGATCTGCTTCCCACCACTCTCCCAGGAGCCGCCAGCCTCCAGCAGCAGCTGCCAACCCCTTAGGACCCTGATGCAGACCTTGAGTAACAACATCTAGAAACTAGATGCTAGCAAGCACAGTGGCTCAACAGAGGCAGGAGGATAGTCCTGAGTTTGACACCAGCTCACCTAGGGAGTTCCTGGTCAACTTGGATCATGGAGTAGTAAGAACCTGTCACAAAGAAAAGTAACAAGGACAGCGAGATCCTGTAACTGGTGACCTCTCCCACCTCTGCCAGTGCGAGGAACAAAATGAAACTAAGGGGAAAGAGTGAAAGGAGGGCAGACCTAATGAGAAGGAGATCAACAAGTTGTGGAGGGGGCTGCCAGTACAGCCACTGGATGAGGGAAGGAGGAAGGCCTCATAGCAGTGAGTCCCCCCTAGGCACTGGTCATTTTTTTGTCCTAGAAAAAAGGGCCTTCAAAGAACCAGAGCCTTGATTTTGATTTTTATTAAAAACCTACTGACTGATTTTCCACTGTATTTCTGTGCGGGCCTTCTGGGTGTAGCCATCTTGAGAGGGGCGGGAAGGCAGAGTTGGTTCACGTGGAGGTCACAGTGGCTCCTTGCTTGGAGAAAGTCACCTGACTGTAACCTGTCGACCCACCTCAGGGTCCTTCACAGGCTGGCTCGCTTGCTGTCTATGATCCCCCTCCAGTTGTCACTCCAGGAGAGCAGCCGTCTCCTGGTGGGGGGCAGAGCCAGGTGCTGATTGTGGCAGCAGGTGAACAAGATGTGCTCCCATCTTGGGGTCTCCTCTAGGCCTGGGACAGGAAAGGCAAAGCAAGCGGTCTGTAATCTGGTTATTTTTACTCCTCTCCCTAATCCCAGCAGGCCAGATGCCTGGAGGTTGTCAGGTTAGCCCAACCTCGAATAGTGTCTTTGTCATCAATGAGCAGGTCGCCCATGACCACTGTCTTGTCTCTGGTCAGGATAATCCGCTCCACAAACTGAGACCCCAGGTGCTGCTCCACCCAGCGGTACTGTATAGGAAAAAAAAAAAGTCAGTGGAACTTGCTAGGATCAGTGAGGCATGGGGCTAAGGGGGACTAAGCCGTCAAACGCGCGGGTACCCCTTTTGCCCAGCTCTCCCCCCCCCCCCTTTTGTGGCTTATTTTTAAAATCAAATTTGGAAAGCTAAATCTGCGCAGGCGCCAGCACCTTCTCTGCAACGCAGTGGTCGTACTTCCTCAGTGGGCTGGTGCAAATGAAGACCTCCGTGCTGCGGAGAGAAGGGCAGTTAGAGCTAGGGCGCTGGTGTCCTCCCACCGCCCCCTGCCTACCCTCCTTACTCCTGCATGTTGTTCATCTCCCGCAAAGCATCCACTGCCCCAGGAATGGGCTCCAAGTTTAGGAAAAAGCCTGGAGCTTCATAGACACTGACCACTTTCTCCTGAAAGAGACAGATCTTGGTCCCGCGCCTGCCTTCCAGCAGGGGGAGCCCCAGAGAGTACCCACAATAAGTCCAGGCTGGGGATAAGGTGCTCGGGGATGTGGGGGAGGCACGCTCAAGCTTTCCGGCACGGGGGTGAACTGTGGATTCACAAGCCGGGGGTGCCTGAAATAGAACCCAGATGGCCCTGATCAGGGGCGGGGACTAGAGGGTCCCCGTCTGGCCTCCTACCGCAAGGTCCGGCCGCAGGGCTCCATACTGCTCACTGGCGAGGAAGCCCCGGCGCTGTTCTAGCGGCACGTGCGGATCCCCAGGGAAGCGGCGGCGGAATCCCTGCAGGAGGCCTGACTCGAAATCGGCCAGCACGCCGTCCATGTCTACCAGCACGCGTACTGGCCGCCGCACCGCCATGGCCACGCCCGGGGCAACAAGCACGGAGGATGCCAGTCCCAGAAACAAGCTTCCGGGACTCGAGTAGGGGGCGGGACCCGACCCGGCTCATTTGCATAGCGTGGCCCTTGAGGAACCTAGGATGGTCTTGACCGCTGCTCCTAGGCAGAATCAGTATCCCTTCCCCCTCCCCACCACCTCCGAGATCCGAAATACCCTTGCAATAGGGAACCTGCTGCACATGCTTGCATACTACCCTCTCTCCCTTGCTTGTCCAGGCTGGAAGCGGACAGGAGCACCCCCCAATTCTGAGATCGTGAGGCTCCCAGTTCAAGGAAGGGGGAAGGACCCTTGAAAGGAAACTGGGCAAGAACTAGGCTCTCAAGAGACGGACTCATGAGCCAGAGTTGTTTTGAAACCGCAGCGTTGATTTCAGTCTGAGTCTACTGCTTTTTCCGTGGAACCGAGCTCGCCTACAAATTCAAATTTCAAATTCTTTCCTTCTAGAAAATGCTAAGCATTGACATATACACCTGTTTTTGCAGATCTGAGTGAGCCCTCTTTCTGGCTCTTCCTCTCTATCTAATGGCTTTTGTTTTTTTGTTTATCGAGACAGTATCTAGACCAGGCTGGCCTCAAATTCACGAAGATCAGCTGTCCCTGCCTCCCAATTGCTGGACTTAAAAGCTTTTGTTTTATTTTTTAAAGAAAGGGTTTCTCCCCATAACCCCTGACCTGTAACTCACCATGTAGCACAGGCGGGGTTCAAACTCCCAGAGATTCTCCTGCTCCTGCTGGGATTAAAGGCAAGCGCTGCCACACGCTGCTGTCTCATGACTCCTAAACTTAACTGTGACAGAAGCCGGACATCTCACTTGAAAAGCCAGTTTAAAACAACGAATCCCAGCACTCAGGAGGTAGAGGCAGGTGGATCGCTGTGAGTTCCAAGACAGCCACAGTGAAGACCCTGACTCAAAACAAAAACCCGTTAAGCCCTTACTTTAGGACTGAATTTTCACTAAGCCAAGCAACGCACATAAACGGCGTTAAAAGGTTCATCTTCAGATGTGTTTCTCCTATCCTTTGGGTGACTTTTATTTATTTTAAAATATTTTTATTAGAGAATTTCATAATGTATGCAATATATTTTTACCCTATTCACCCTGGACTTCCTCTAACACCTCGTGGACCCCTCCCCCCTTTGGAACACGGTTTTATGCACCCAGGTTTGTCTTGAATTCATTATCTATCTAGGTGAGCATTTAACTCCCAGTGCTCCTGCCTGCCCCTCTTGAGTGTTGGGATTATATGCATGTACCACCGCACCCCATACTTTAAAAGATGTGGGTGTTTTGTTGACATATATATATATATTCATGCATGCAGAGGCCAGTAGGCTCCAGGGGCTCTGGAATTAGGGCCAGTTGTGAGCTGCTAAGTGGGTTCTGAGAACTGAACCTGTTTTTTCTTCAAGAGGAGCGAACTCTTTGTTGTTTTAAGATTTCTTTTTTATGTGAGTGCGTCATTTGCACGTACACCTACACACCAGAAGAGGGCATTAGACCTCATTCTAGATGGCTGGGAGCCACCATGTGGTTGCTGGGAACCAAACTCCGGACCTCTGAAGAGCAGACAGTGCTCTTAACTGCTGGGCAAGCTCTCCAGCCCCGTAGCAAATGTTCTTAACCACTAAGCAATCCTCCCAGCACACCAACCCTGTTTTTAAAAAGTTTGAAGATCATATGGCTTTACAGATTTCCCCCTTTCTCCCCCCTCCACACGGTTTCTCTGTGTAGCCCTGGCTGTCCTGGATTTGCTTTGTAGACCAGGCTGGCCTCAAACTCACATCAATCCGCCTGCCTCTGCCTCCCTGAGTGCTGGAATTAAAGGTGTGTGCCACCATGCCTGACTCTCAGATCCTCTTTTCTAACCTGAGGTGCTGAACCCCCTCCAGAAAGTGTTTCCCCTAAAATCTGCTCCAACAATCTGAGACTGGCTGAGCAGCCACTCCCTCAGAACGCCTATGATGAGGTGCTTATCTCTATACTAAAAGTTAAGGCCAACCATCAAGATAGAACACCAGCCAGGGAGCTCCTCCCCAGGAACTCCACCCTTGTTAAGAGGCTGAAAAGGTGGGTACACATTCCCTCCCTATAAGACAACACCTAGTGTTATAGGGCCAGGAAAGCCATATCTCCATTCATGCTAGCTTGCTTCAGTACACTGAAATGATCCTAGGCTTCAGCTGCCAATTCAGCACTATGTAAAATGCTTTATAACCTAGCAATCCCTATGCTTTTTCTAAGATCTTTATGTCTGTGCCACATACGTATAGGTGCGAGTGGTCAGGACATCAGATCCCTTGGAGCTAAACAGCTGGGGGCCACCTAAAGCGGATGCTGGGAACCAAACTTTAAGAACAGTAAGCAGTCTTAGTGCTCAGACATCTCTCCAGCCCTGTAATCTTTCTCAAAGATATGCCTAGTAGCTCCAAGGCCTCATTTCACCAGTAAGGAAGTAGACACCCAGAAGGCATGGCAAAGAGCCCAGCCTGTCAGAAAACACAGGCGGACAAGTCAGGTTTTAAAGCCAGATCTGGACACTGCAACATGACGTTTGACCTGAAGCTTCCCGTTTGCTGAGCCCAGAAAGCCTCCGCCTCCGCTTTCCTGCTGCCACCTCGATTGAGGGGCATCCCGTTATGTGGACTCTCTTTTGCAGCCTTCATCTCTGAACCTTAACATTACAGATCTCAGGGTAGCTTTGATCCTTGGTTTTGATAGGACAGCAATTGTGACAAGAACAAAAAGGACCTGCGCACATAAAAGGCGGGCTGCGGCAGAGGTTCAAAGTCAGGGCCTCCTACATCTGCCCCTGGCTCCAAAATAGACTAAATGTCACTGTTACTGTCTAATACAAACGATCAGAGGTAGAAAAGCTTGTCCTGACCAGCTATGGTGGTGAAAACCTGCACTCCAGCCTGTGGGAAGCTGAAGTGAACTCAATAAAAGCATAGAGCAACAATAAAAACCTAGCACAACAAAAAACCTAGCCTGTATTTTTGGAAGAAAATTCCACTTCCCCTTGGACTTTTATTATGCTGTTTAACTCTGAATGCCTTTTCAAACCGTTGGGTGGAATTGTTCCTAGGATAGGTCCAGGAAGGACATTCAAACTGTCAAAAAGACAGGGCTGAGATGCAGCTGTCGGTAGAAAGCTTGCCTTGCATGCAGGAAACCCAGGGAGGGTTCTACCCCTCAAGCACTGCATAAAAACTAGGCACAAGGGCAATACAATACAGCACTTGACAGTGGAGTCAGGAGTTCAAGGTCAGCTTCAGCTACACAGTAGTTGCCCTCTCTCTTCCCCTCACATATATACACCCCAAAAAAAAAAAAAAAAAAAAAAAAAGACAAGACGAGGTGCTTCAAAAGGTGGGATTATTTACTTTAAGCAACAGTCCAGGACTGGGAAGTACAAGCTTCAAGGATGAGACTTTGTGGTCAAGCACCAGCATCATGCACATGGCATCATTGAGTTATTCCGTTAGGAGGTCCCTGTGGGACCTGCACCTACAGCCCCACTCTGGGACTGCCTCCCTTGTGTGCTTCACCTTGCAATTCCAAGGCAGCGTGGTCGTACACCTGAAGCCATCTTGTGCACCTGGGTGGTTCTGCCCAGCAGCCGGCCAGTCAAAGTGACCCCTGGCATCTTCAGGGTACAAAAGGCAGCTCCTTTGCTTTGCAGGCAGCGGGGTGTGAGGTACAGCTGCTTTCATCATTCCATATGGCACAGGAAGGTGCTGCTTAGCAAAGGATGCCTCATTGGGGCGACACCAAGGAGAGCAGAGCAATGACTATGGACAGCTGGTACAGGTGGACTGGCTGCAGGGCAGGGCCTGTGGCTGTCCATCCCATCACAGACAGCCAAGGACAGCATCAACAGCCCTGGTGGAAGAGTCTCTAACACGTCAGGAAACAGATCATTTGTTCTTAGAAACAGCCCACTACTCAGTCTACTACTAGAAAACATTCATGCCATGCCCTCAGACCCAGGAGTCAGACAGAGAAAGAGAAAGCAGGGGAAGAAAAGAAAAGGAAAAAAAAAAAAAAAAAAAAAAAAAGACAGCAGTACATAAAGTGCTTCTCTTTTAATGAAACAAATCCAAAAGATGTACAGTCAGGCTCACGTTGTGCAGTTCACAAGCATGGAAAAACAAACAGAAGGACAGAGTTCCAACAGAAGAAGCTAACCCAAGACCAGGCTGGACTTGCCACCAGGAGGATTTCTCCTGGATGGCGCAGGAGCTGGCGCCACTGGGCTGGGCACAGGCGCAGCAGGCACAGGCTTCTCTTCCATCTGCCCCAGGTTGGCTTGGAAGTCTGTGTCCACATTTTCTGGGAAGACAAGAGTTTGAGAATGGTTTGAGAACACAAATGGGAAAAAAAAAAAGATACTAAAAGTCACCAATTGAGGTCCTATACCCAGAAAAGGAGGAACCTGTTAGTGTGTTGCCTGTTTTGTGTGTATGTGGTTTTCAAATTTACACAAACAGGTCAAGTGCCTTTAATCCCATGTGGTGGAGGCAGGAGAACAGACAGGAGCTGAAGGTCATACTTCGTTACATAGAATGTTTTTAGGCCAGACAGAGCTACAAGGTGACACCACTTCTAAAAAATAAATAAAAATAAAATATGTTTAGAGACTGTGTGTCTGCACTCCTCTGTATGTATACGGAGGCCAGGAGCATGATAAGGTGACTTTGCCATCAGTTCTGACCTTACTCCTTTACGATGGGTCTTTTACTGATCCTCCAGTCTCCACCTTCTACAGAACTGGGTTACCAGAGGATGTGGCCCCATCTCAGGGTGATGGGGATCTCCATTCAGGTCTTGGAGCTGGCACAGCATGCCATGTGCCCAGTTCCAAGAGCTCTGAACTTGTGACCTTCCTAATGCTGTCTCCCAGATGCTGGATTTCAGGCCCAGCTACCATACTGGCAATGGCAACTCCCTTTATGAATCCTGAACTCAATAACCATGGAATGACATAACTATATTCAACTATATATAAAATCCAGCATGGCGCTTCCCCCCCTAAAATGACATCTCATAGTTATGAACTAAAAAATGGGAGAGAAAAGAGCCATGGAGTGTCTGGCTACATTCATTACCCAAGACACAGGATCAGATAGATCTACAGCAAAGAGGAAGCTCTCACCTAGCACCCATTTGGGGTTTTTTTTGGTTTTCTTTTTTTCAAGACAGGGTTTCATTGTGTAGCCTAACAGTCTGGCCCCTAACTCTTTAAGAGATTCACCTGCCTCTGCCTCCCTAGTCCTGGAATTAATGGTTCATGACACCACTACCCTGCCTTGTTTTTCTTTTGAGACAGGGTCTCACTATATAGCTCTGGCTGTCCTGGAACTCACTGTGACCTATACCTTTAATCCCAGCACTCGGGAGGTAGAGAGTGTTGAATCCCTGTAGGCTCCTGGTATATACTGAGTACCAGGAGAGCCAAGGCTGCATAGAGACCTTGTCTCAAGAAAAAAGGTAAAGTTATCTTCTAGCCTCTCTATGACAGGCAGTTTTCATAGACTATTATTCCTACCATCTTACACTTGTCTTGCATCATTCACCAATGGATCTGTTTCTTTCTCTTTTTTTTTTGGATTGATAAAACCAAAAAGAAACTGAGAGTTATTCTGCAGACTAAATACTAAACAAGCAGTGACAGGAGGGTATGTGTTCTAAGTCACTGTGATGAAGGGGAAGGAACCATGCTGACACACACCCATGACCCCAGCACTTGGGAAGTGGAGAGAGAATAGAGTTCAAGGCCAGCCTGGACTATCAGAGACCTTGCTTCAAAAATGAAAAAAAGCCCTGTGATAGTGACATACAACTTTAATCCAGCACTCAGGGAGGCAGAGGCAAGCAGATGAGTTCAAGGCCAGCCTGGTCTACCAAGCAAGTTCCAGGATAGCTAGGGCTACTAAAACTAAAAAGAAAATAAGAGCTGAATGTCGACAGGCTGGCAGTGTGCACACCTGTAATCCAGCACACTCGAGGGACAGCAGGTAAACTATCACATTTGAAGCCAGCCCACGCTACAGAATGACACCCTTTCTCAAAATTAAAAAAAAAAAAAAAAAAAAAAAAACAAAGCAGGGGAGCTGGAGAGATGGCTCCATTGAAAAGCACTGCCTACTCTCCCACTTCAGTTCAGGTGCCAGCGCCCACACAGCTGCTCACGATCTTACTCCAGTCCCAGAGTATCCAACGCCGTCCTCAGGCCTCCTTGAACTAGGTAAAGCACCCACACACATAAAATAAAAAGTCATTTAAAATTTTTAAAAAATGGGAACTAAAAGCAAGCGTAGGGTATGACTTTGATGGCAATTTGAAAATGAATACCAATGTTCAAGCTAGTAATTTTACAGAGGAATACTTTTTTACAGCAGCACTGAAGATCAAACCCAGAGCCTGTACATCAAAATAAACTTTACCTATCCTAACTTGCTATTTAGCCCATCAATGAGATAACTACTAGTGCCTAAAAAGAAAAAAATGATTGACAGTAACTACCTTTATCTTGCCTGCAGGTAAGAAGGAAAACTGCTGTCTAAATTTCCTCTCTCCCTCACATACATCTGGTTTTATTTTTGCAAAGCTGATAAGCTCAGGCCACTCACTTGCTAGGGCCAACACTACCAATGAGCCTCATTCTACAGTCCAAACTCGTCCCCTTTTTTTTTCCCTTTCTTTTTTTGAGACAACGTTTCACTATGTAGCCCTAGAAAGCCTGAATCTAACAGAGATCCTTCTTCCTATCTCCCAAATGCTGGTATTAAAAATTAAAGACATAGCACACCTATAATCCCAGCACTTGGCAAGGCAGAGGCAGGCGTATCTCTTCAAATTCAAGGCCAGCCTGGTCTACAAAGAGAGTCCAGGACAACCAAGGCTACACAGATAAACCCTGTCTCGACAAACAAAACAAAACAAAATTAAAGACAGAAACTAGCACACCCAGCTCATTAGCTAGCTCACCCCCAACCCCACTTTCTGCAGCCTACAGCCCAAACTGATCCTTGAACTCTTGATTGTCCTGTTCACCTCCTGGTATGCTGAGAATATGGTTTACAGGGCCACCAGACCCAGCCCTCCCCACTAAAAGCAGGTCCAAATTCCTCCTGTAACCATTCTTATAGTTAGGGGTCTAAGCAATTTGCCGTACATTGAAATTAACTAAGCCTATCTTTTTTTTTTTTTTTTTTTTAAGCCTATCTTATGTAAGCATGTTGAAGGCATCCTCCCCCTTGAAGCTAACTGAAGCACTGGAGCTGACCTTTGACCCAAGTACATATTAGTTGCTACTTTATGACAAATGAGCTAAATGCTACAGTAGTCAGGAGCCCAGAATAGCCAGGGGACAAACTGCTGCTGACCATTTGGAGAGGACTCCATACTTGAGTAAGCTATCCCCTGCCTGCTCTGCAGCTGTCCTAGGGCAGCTAGGGAGGAGACCACCACTTAAGACACACTGCTTCTATCTTCAGGGCTCTCTCATCTCCAGGCTTTCCAAAGTTTTTTTGTTTGTTTGGTTGTTTGGTTGGTTTTTTGAGATAGGATTTCTCTGTATAGCTTTGGCTGTCCTGGAACTCACTCTGTAGACCAGGCTGGCCTTAACCTCCTGAGATCCATCTGCCTCTGCCTCCCAAGTGCTGGGATTAAAGGTGGGGACCACCACTGCCCAGCTCCAAAGTTTAGAATAACATGCACTTTCGCAAATCAGATTAGCTGGGTAGGGGTGTAGCTCAATGGTTAAGAGTACTTGCTAGCAGTCACAGGGAGGTGAGCTGTGTGTGGAAGGGGCTGTTTTTTAGCAGGTTCTGTTACGTATGGTCTAACAGTGGCAGTGTTCTGGAAGTGAAAAGGAAAAGAACTGCAAAGCCTAGAGAAGATTAGGTGTGATCCTTAGTGCTCCCCTAGATTACAAAGAACCCTGAATCCAACCCCTTGTGCTACCAAAAAACAAGACGAAAAACCATTATACTGGCCAGGTACAGTGACACGCGCCTTTAATCCCAGAATTCAGGTCTCTGTGAGTTTGAGGCCAGCCTGGTCTACAAAGTCAAGTTCCAGGCCAAACAGAGCTATATAGTGAGACCCTGTTTTTTTAAAGTTTGGTTTGGTTTGGTTTGGTTTTTCGAGACAAGGTCTCTCTGGGTAATCTTGGCTATCCTGGAACTCATTCTGTAGACAGGCTGGCCTGAACTCTCAATGCCTTAGCTCTACCTCCAGAGTGCTGGGATTAAAGGCATGTGCACCAGCCGGGCGTGGTAGCACCTGATTTTAGTCCCAGCACCTAGGAGAGTCAGGCAGATCTCTGTGAGTTTGAGGCCAGCCTGCTCTACAAAGTGAGTATAGGACAGCCAAGGCTACACAGAGAAACCCTGTCTCAAAAAAACATGCCTGGCCTAAGGCTTTATTTCTGTTTATAAATGTTTTGCCTGAATGTATATGTCTATACACAATGTGCATGCATGATGCCCACAGAAGTCAGAGGAGGATGTTACACCCAAGTGGGTTGGACTTAAACTTGAGTCCTCCGGAAGAGTAGCCAGTTCTCTTAAACCCTGAGCCATCTCTCCAGCCTAGAGCCTCTTATGAGAAATGTCAAGAAGCATACCAAACATTGGCCTGATTAATTATGTATTTTAAAAGGGGTTCTTTTGTTTTGTTTTGTTTTGTTTTTCTTTATTAGTGCAGTTCTAGCAGATTAACCTTGACACCAGTGGGATGGCTTGTCTGGCTCCGCCTTCTGAGTGCTGAGATTAAAGGCTTGCACTACCTGACTTTTTTTTTTCAAGGGTATGGCAGCCCTTGAGACATGATTTGCATGTTAACTGAGACCTCGCAGCATTACAGAAACAGCATCTCCAGTGCTCAGATGTACTCACCATGCATATCACCTTCTCCCTGGAAAAGAGAATTTCAGAATTAGTTCCTGTTTTGAATTCTGCAACACATAAAAGGGTCATAGTTCAGAGCAGCTAACCCTGTTGAAATTAAATGTGAAATCCCATTTTGGGCTGGGCTGCCATGATGCTCGCCTTTAATCCCAGTGCTCAGGAGGCAGATCTCTGTGAGTTCAAGGCCAGCTTGGTCTACACAGACAGAGTCTAGGACAGCCAGTGCTACACAGAGAAACCCTGTCTCAAAAACCCAAAAAGGAAAAAAAATTCTATTTAGGTAAGTGCAGGATCCCATAACCTCAGTGCAGTCTGAGGCAAGTCTATACAACTATGCAGAATTCCAAACACCCAAAGCCAGTAACACAGAGACAGACAGAAAGACAGACACACACACACTCTTACCCAGATCTTTTCTCAGAAAGGGGGGGGGGGGCCTAGGCTTGACCCTCCTCTCTCTCCTTCCCTAGGCAGCTGCTGAAGGGTGCTGACTGCCCCACAGCTGCCGCACAGTCTCCCCACACCTGGAAGTTGATGCCTTAGAGTACTGAGGTACCTAGTCAGAAAGACTTCCTCCCAGGTGAGCGCCCTCCCAGATACACACCCAGAGGACTCAGTGTAAACTATCTACAATTACATCCCACTGTGACATCAGTGCTGCCATTTCCTGCAGTCCAGCTCAAACCTTCAGACAGCTGACATAGTCCTTCAACTCCAAGGTGAGGGATCCAGAAGGCCACAGAATCAATGCTGAAGGGTTTAAGACTGACCTAATGTTAAGAGACATCTAGGTGGGCCAGCCAGGCTAGCTCACTTGTCTAACTCCCTGGCCTCCTGCAGGCTTTTTTTTTTTTTTTTTTTGAGGAGGAGGAGGAAGAGGAGGAGCTCATGTAGCTTAGACTGGCCTAGAACTCCCTGTGTAGTTGATCTTGTTGCCACCACCTCCCAGGAACGAGCTACCACACTGATGTAGGCCCAGGACTTCTAGCAAGCTGGAAAACACTCAGCTGAGCTCCACCCTCAGCCCACTTGCCTGGCTCTCTGTGTGATTTTACACTTTAACTTTCATCACCAAAACCACTCAGCTTAATTAAAAAAAGAAAAAAAAATTTTTTTGTAGAAAAAAAAGAAAACAAGAGGACATACAGCCACAGAGCCCATTCGCCTGTCTTGTTATCACACTGACCTTGAGGTCTAAGTAGTCTCCAGAGCTTGCTTCAGAGGAATTACTTCTCTGTGTTCCAGGAGACTCCGAGTCTTCCCTGCCACCACTAGACTTGGCACCTAGAAACCAATATATACAACAGTAAGAGACTAGAGAAATGGCTCAGCCATTAAGAACAAACACAGGCTGACCCAGGTTCCATTCCTAGCACCTACACGGTACATACATACTTGCAGGCAAAACACTCAGAACATGTAAAATTAATCATTTAAAAAAAGGAGATAGCAGAAGAACAAAAACAGAACGCTGTGTTAGTTTCATATCACAAAATGAAGAAAGACACACTCGGAGGCAGACAAGCTAAAAACTACTTTAGAGCCACTCTGCCTCTGATCCTTACTCTCAAAAAGCCCTGGTACCTACTACCCCCTAGGCGCCCAGAATTCCCAGTCACCCCGCCTGAGTCTACCAAGTACTGGAGTACAGGGTGTGATGTCACACCCAGCCAGTATTTTTATTTCTTGCTTGCTCTGGGTTCAGCCTTTGCTAATCAGTACCAAATCCAGCTGGATCGGACTCTGAATAAGGGTTATCTTGTAAAACCTGCTGGCAAGTGTGGGGGTGCACGCCTTTAATCCCAGCACTTAGAAGGCAGAGGCAGTCAGATCTGAGTTTGAGGTCTATAAGATGAGATCTAGGACAGCCTGGGCTATGCACAGTAACCTTGCAGAAACAAACCAGCACCTGCTGACTTGGCCCAGGATGGGGGATTTTCTTCAGGTGTCCCAAAGATGCTAGAGGCCATCTTGTTCTTCCTCACAGGCTGTTCTGTTGGCTCATCAAAGCCTAATGAAAAATTGGACCCACCACCTGGAGGCCGCAAAACCCTAGAAACAATAGTAAGATGTTAACTTCAGATCACACCAAAACACTCCTCAGTGTAACTATGTTCAATACCTTTTACTTCTCTTACCCTTCTCCCCCATCTGCCAAGACTGCATAACAGGAAGGAATTGACCATCCAGATGAAAACCCACTGCTGCAGGTCAAAACAGATACCAACAGTCCTTTATCCACATGCAGTAGGCCATCCACCACATCCAAAAGCTGCAACACCCAATGTCATCAAAGCTAACTGGCTGTGTCCCTTTGAGAAGGGTAAGAGGCAGAAGGGACTTTATCTCTCTGGGCTTAGCTAAATATATTTGAGAAGAAGTTCAGAAGAAAAACTTATTTGTTCATTTGGAAAGCACTTCTCACTTGGACAAGACAGCACACCCCTGTGATCAGAACTTGGGAGAGGGAGGCAGGACTGCAGGTCCCCATGAACTACAGCAACAGACAGCAGTCACCCAAAAAACCAGACGACTATACATATAAAAGCCACCTTGAGGGCAAGTGAGATGTGCAGCAGACAAAGGTACTTGCCTACTAAGACCTAAGCTGGACCCCCAGCACCTACACGGTGCTTCACAACGCTCTCTAGCTCCAATTCTGGAGGGCCTGACACTCTCTCCTGGCCTCTGCAGGCACTGCACACATGGTGCCTGCACCTACATCTAGGTAAAGCACTCATATACATACATTAAAATATTGGGGCTAGCCTTTAAACCCAGCACATGGGAGGCAGAGGGTCTCTATGGGTTCAAGGACAGCCTGGTGTAGGACTGGATCTATCTACATCACAGTTCTCAAGTCTGTGGCTCAGCACTACATGGCAGTTCACAACCATCTGTAAGTCCAGTTCCCAGAAATATGATATTCTCCCCTGGCCTCTATGGGCACACAGAGCACATATGTACATG
This sequence comes from Meriones unguiculatus, assembly GCF_030254825.1. NCBI lineage: Eukaryota > Metazoa > Chordata > Mammalia > Rodentia > Muridae > Meriones > Meriones unguiculatus. The sequence continues at coordinate 6,819,730 of NC_083355.1, read as the reverse complement.
CAGGTAAAACACTTGCATACCTAAAGTAAAAATAAATGCAATCTTTTTATTAAAAAAAAAAATCAGCAAATATTGCTGAAAAATCTAAATATCCACATCTACAAAAAACAAAAAACTGGATCCTTATCACCTCTTAAAAAATCAATTTAAAATTATCAAACCCTAATGTAAGACCTAAGCCTCTTAGGACTAGAGAGATGGCTCAGCACTGTATGCTGCTCTTACTGAGGGACCCATATTAGGGCGCACTACCACTTCCAACTCTAGCTCTGCACACTGCACTCACATGCACAGACACAGATAGACACTTCATTAAAAGATAAAAATAAAATCTTACCCAACAGTGGAGGCAGAGGCCTGGCTTGTTTTTGGTTTTTGAGACAGGGCTTTTCTGTTTAACAGCACTGGCTGTGACTCACTTTGTAGAGAAGGCTAGCCTCCAACTCAGACCCCAACCTCTGCCTCCAAAGTGCAGGGATTCAAGGCATGTACTACCACCTCCAGGCCAAAAGGACAACTTTCAAGTGTTGGTTTTCCTCTTCCACCTGTGTGTTCCTGGGATCTTCGGGCCTAGGAAGTAGGTACCTTAACCACTGAACCTTCCATCTGACCAGCTCCTGAAGAACTCTACCATCAGCAAATTCCAAATACATGGCTGCCTGTGTCTACTGCAGCACTGTTCACAACAGCCAAGTGATAAGCCTAGGTGGCCTGCCACAGGCAACAGACAAAGGAAGCATGTCAAACAAGCTCCATGGAGCTGCAGGAAGGTGGTGGCACTCACCTTTAATCCCAGCACTCAGGAGGCAGATGCAGGTGATGTGGGTTCAAGGCTAGACTGATCTTTAGATGGAGCTTTTCTCAGCCACAAAGAGGGCCAGGAGGGGGTGATTTGCTAGAAAATGGTTGTGACTGGAGATCAGCACGTTAAATGAAATGAGCCAGATGCAGAGAAACAACGGCATTTGTCCTCATTTAGGAATCCTAGATTGCAGATACATGAAATTGTATTTTTGCCATAAGAGTAGAAGGGAGACAGGGAAGAGTGGGGCCAGCAGGGCAGGACTAAAAAAAGATAGAGTGAAAACACAAAATAGTTGAGAAACTGTCTTTATGAGCCAAGTGGCAATTTATACCTGTAATCCCCAAATTTGGGGGCCAGAGGGAACTCAGGGTCATCCTCCGACACGTTGCAAATTTAGGCCAGCCTTGGCTACATGAGACCCTGTCTCAAAAACTAAAAGGAAAAGAAAAAATAACCTGTCCTAATGAAACAAGTTTACCGTACATGACAAATATCTCTTTGTTTTGATCTGGGCTACCTCAGTGCGTAAGTGATCTTGGCGCTCTGCAGGGGGTTTCTGGCTCTCAGCACTTACACAGTGGCTGTACAGCCATTTGTCTGTCTGTCTTGTTTTTCTGAGACAGGGCTTTTCTGGTCTCTGTAGACCAGGCTGGTCTCAAACTCAGAGCTATGTATGATCCAGCTGCTTCTGCCTTACCAGTGCTGGGATTAAAGGCATGTGCCACCACTGCCTAGCTTTACAACCATTCTTTTTTTCCTTAATTTATTTATATTTTTTATAAATTACAGTTTGTTCACTTTGTATCCCTACTGTACCCCTTCCTTTATCCCCTCCCTTCACAACTATTCTTAACTACAGCCCTGCAGGACCCAATGAACAGTTTCTGACCTCCAGTGGCACAGGCATACAGTGGTACACATGCACATACAGGCAAGACACGTAATTTTTTTTTTACTTTGAATGTTTGTTTGTTTTTTTAAATACATAATTAGGTGTGGCAGCTGATGCTAATTCTAGCACTCAGGAAGCTGGACGATTTCTTCAATTCCAGGACAGCCAAAGCTACATAGAGACCCTGTCTCAAAAAAACAAAAAATAAAGTGTGTTTGTTTCCAAAAGTCTTTCTAACTCATTCATTTCTAGCTAAAAAGTCAACAGACAGGCTAAACTGTGCTATAAGAATCCTTTGACATTTGCCTTGTGGCTTAATTAACATGCTCAATTTTATAAAGCCATGTGTGCTTAAAGAGTCTGTAATTCAACAGTTCTTGCTGTGTCTGTTAGACCCAGATTCTGCTTCTTTGACAGGCTTAGTGGCCCCATACCTATAATCCCAACACTTAAAAGGCCATAGAGAAGAACCAGAGTTAAGTTCAAAGCCAGCCTGGGCTACTCAGTCCACAAGCTCCATTTTTTGAGACAGGGTCACAGGTAGCCCAGGCTGGCCTAGAACTCATGGATTCTCTTGCCACAACCCCTGGCTTGGAATGTGCCTTTTGTCTAGCCATATTATACAATTTAAATTGCAGCAGTGACGTCTCTGTGAAAACCCAAAAGAGAGCTAGGTATAGTGGTGCATGCCTATCCCCAGCACTACCAGAGACAGACAGATTTGAGCCCTAGGCTAGCCTGGTCTACATAGTGAGGTACTTCCAAGACTATATGTAAAGAGGCCCTGCCTCAAAGAACAAAAGACAAGTCTAAGTAGCTGAAACTAGAGGTTCCTGGAGGGGAAGTACTTGCAGTAGCCATGAAAGCCTAGCACCTTTCCTGTATACTTTACTCTAGGCCTAATTATAGCCTTCAGGATAAACCCATAAGTGTGGGAGTTCCCTTGAATTTATTTTATAGCAAATTAATTAAACCTAAGGACAGGTTATAGGAATCCTGGTGGTCAAAAGCACAGGGAAAGAAAAGGTGGGGGAGGGGAGGCCTGGAGAGATGGCTCAGCTGTTAAGCGCACTGTCTGCTCTTCCAGAGGTCCCGAGTTCAATTCTCAGCAATCACATGGTGGCTCACAAAACCGCTCTATCCTCTAATGCCCTCTTCTTGTGTGCAGGTGTACATTCATATATACATAAAATAAATAAAATATTTTAAAAGGGTGAGGGGATAACCTAAAAGCCAGGCACTGGAACTCATGCCTGTAATCCCAGGAAGGCAAGTGCTGAGAAAGGAGGACGGCTGTGAATTTGAAGCAAGCCTAGACTAAAGTGGATAAGCTTAACCCTAGGCTAAAAACAAAATCCTGCCTTAAAAAACAAGAAAAGTGACTATCAGTATAGTTCAGTTGGTAGAACACTTGCATGCATGAAGCCTTGGGTTTGATTCCCAGGACTACCTGGACTGGGCCTGGTGGGCACCCTCAGTGTGTGGGACAGACTATCTCCAGGTGCCCCAACTCAGCGGGATGAGAGAGCACCAGCAGGTGCTACTTCAACAGTGTCTCCACCCATGCCAGGTTTGCCACCCGTGGAGGTTCCACACCCAAAGGGACAGACGTATGCCATGGTTTGCATATCAGAGGAAAACACGTGGTCGGTTTTTCCTCCTCAGACTAGAAAATAAATCAAGTTTAGAACAAAAGAGTATACTGTTTACTTAATAGGGTGAAATGGTATAAAAACACATATAGGTATATAAATCTGAACAAACCACCTCAAACGCACAAAAATCCTCCTGAGTACTGGGATTACAGGAGTGAGCCATCATGTCCAGCTCAGTGTGAGTTGCCTAACTATGCCTCAGGTTTCTCCTCTGTACAACGAGGGCAGGCAGTAGTAGCTGCCCCATCAGGCTGTTATTATAGGAACACCATACTTATATATAATCTGGAGCACGGTGATCATGTACACAAGCTACTATTAAAACCATCTACACGCCCACAATGCTATGGGGGTGCTCCCTCTCACGAATGGATTTCAGATGGATGTCTTCCTATTTTCCTTCATTGCTATTAACCTAAAATTATTTTAAAGACGGCTTCTGGACTGGTTAGATAGGTAAAGGTGCTTGCTACCAAGCCTCACAACTTGAGTTAGATCCCAGGGGGCCACAGTGACCTCCGTACACATGCCAGAGAAACACACCACCCACGTACACATGCATTAAAGGGAGAAGGGGCAGAGAGATGGTTCAGTGGAGAGGACCTGAGTTCACCTGTGTCAGGCAGCTCACAAAGCCTGGAACTCCTGCTCCTGGTGACTCAGTGCCCTCTTTTGGCCTCACATATACATACCCATACACACAATTTTAATAAGACTGCTTCTGAGGTAGACAAGGGAACAGAGATGGATCACAGAAAGTCTGAGGCAGCCCTGGGATGTATGTACAATAAAGGTTGAACTACAGAGTGAGAATTAAATAATTTTCCTCTCTATAGAGGATCTTACCATACAGCCTCAGCTAGCATAGAAATTGCTATCCTACTTTCTCAGACTCCTGAGTGCTGGGATTACAGATGTGTGCCAAACAGACACCAGTTTCTTTTCACAACACCACTTTCCCTGCTGTCCACACTCGATCCCTAGATAGAAATCCTGGCTCCTCAGCTCCTTCAGGCTGGACCTGGCCTTAGTACTTGTACACTGCACATGTCTACAGAAAGCAGTGAAACCTGCCCTCCTTTGCCTTGTCCAGGCCCTCTGGTAATGTGACTGCTTCTCAAACAAAAACCAAGATCCAGCCACCTTCCTCTCCACTTCTATCACTTTGCAGGCCATCTCCACTTGGTGCCTTTCCTGGTCTATCTCCTCAGGCTCAAGCATGCTCCACCCTTCCTTTCAGTGTCATTTAACCTTCAGCCAATCTCTTAAACCCCACTCCCACACCCTACCCCTGCTTCCTTCGTGAGCTCAGGAGCACAGCTAGAACACAGAGAGCACCAGCAGATTAGTGCTCCTGCTCCTGGGGAGGGAAGCCACAAGTACTCCTGGATGTCTTCTTGAATCTTCATTGCCCTGCAGCACACAGCACAGAGGAAGCCATGCAGCACAGGATAAAGGTTGTTTGTCTGCAACAAACCTGACTTATGGACACTGCCACTTTACTGTCAGCATTTCCTCAGTCACGCAATCTTCTTTTCCACAACACTTAGCAATACAAAAGCTGTCCATAGATAGTTTAGGGGTCCTGAAGAGCCCAGTACCAATGAGGCTGGCCGGCAGTGCTGGGCTTTGGTTCTGCTCTGTGGTTCAGCTTCTTGCCAGCAAACAGAAGTAGACTCTGGAGGCTCCGAGCAGCTGCCAGCTTTCACTGACTGACAGCACTGAAGTCCTCTGGCCTGGCAGACTGGGGCAAGTGCTCCAGTGCATCAACAGGCAATCAAACAATGCCATGTTTGTATTCAGGGAGGAGCCCACGAAGTTACTTTAAGGTTTTCTTGTTTCCTAACCCTGGACTATTTCTTTGTAGGCCTCTGTGCCTTCTCCCTAGAATGTGACAGTAGGGTCTTAGTAGGATGCAGTGCTCAGGCCTTGAGAGAGCTTGCTTTTCCTACACCCATGTCAGGCAGCTCACAGCCATCTGTAACATCTGTAACTCTCCAGAGGATCCCACACTTTCTAGACTCCTCAGGCACCCCTCCAACAAACACATAATAAATAAATCTTTTTTTTTTTTTTTTACAAGAAAAAGGGCTGAAGAGATGGCTCAGAGGTTAAGAACACTGGCCAGCTGCTCTTCCAAAGGACTCAGATTCAATTCCCAGTGCTGACATGGTGGCTCACAACCATCTGTAACTCCAGTTTTAAGGGATCTGGCCTCTGTGGAGACCAGGCACACATGTGATACCCATACATACACTTTCAGCAAAACACTCATACACATAAAATAAAAATGAATATAATCGATAGTTTTAAAAAAATGGAGGCCACACAATGACATCAACTAGGAAGTAGAGATGGCTCAGCAGTTAAAAAGAGTATTTGCTGCTCTTGCAAAGGACCACAGTTCAGATACTAGGACCCACACTGTGTGGCTCATAACCTCCTGTAACTCCAGGGGACTGGATGCCTCTGCCCACCACAGGTACCTGACTCATGTACACATAGCAACACTCAAACACACATATTCCTAAACCTCTCCAGGCCTGAGCATGGCATTTTACTGACTGAGAGGCTAATGTCACATTCTAGGGAGAAGGCAGAGATCTATAGAAGAAATAGTCCAGGACCAGGAAACCAAAAAACCTAGAGACAAACATGGAAAATAAATATTCAGCTGGATAGCCACTCCTAAATACCAGTACACCAGAGGCAGAGGCAAGTAGATCTCCGTGAGATTGAGGCCAGCCAGTCCTACATACTGAATTCCAGGCCAGCAACTGAGGCCATACAGTGAGAGGCTGTCTCAAAAAAAAAAAGTCTGGCGAGAAGGCTCAGCAGTTAAGGACACTGATTGATGGCTCATCCAGAGGACTAGGGTTCAATCCCAGCACCCACATGGCAGCTCACAAATGTCTGTAACTCCAAGATCTGACACCACAGATATACATGCAGGAAAACACCAACACACAAAATAAAAACAAATTGTAAAAAATAAATAAATAAATAAAAATAAAAATAAACATTTAAAACTATGTCTGCACACTTTTAATCTCAGTACTCAAGAGACTGAAGGAGATCACAAGTTGGAGGCTAACCTGTTCTACGTACTGAGTCCAGGCCAGTATAAAGCCATAGGATTGAGATCCTATGCCAAAAAAATAAATAGCTATTATTTCTTAAGTCTCAGATATTAAAAACATACCCAGAATAAATTAATTATATAAGTCAAGATAAATGTGTTAAGGCATATAGTTTATAAAGATGATAATCATACATTAAATTAAAAAAATTTTGAAGCGGGATAGCTCTACATAGCTGTAGCTGGCCTGGAGCGTGGAAGCCACCCTCCGACTTTTGCCTCCCTAGTATTGGGATAACAGAGTTACACTCCACATCCAGGTAATTAAAAGGTATAGATAGATTTTGGGGTGATTTTTCTGGGTAGGGAAGTGGGGAGCTGCTGAGGGTGGAACCTAGGGTCTTGCCTTGGTTGTGGACCTTGTACAGGCTAACCCATCCCAGCGCCATCCCTACAGGTCCTTAATGGGTTAGACTGTTCTGAATTTTTACCTCAAATGACCAAAGACAACTGAAATATTAGAATCAAATCCAATGTGCCTCTTTGTCCTTTCTCCTTCCCCAGGGAGGAGGGAGGCTTTCTTCCCTAAGTGTAATTAAAACCTCATGAAATTCTTCAGAACCATAGTGGACTTGTAAATATTTTTTGGTCATGAAAAAACAAGGGCAGGGGAGCACTAGCACCCAGCCAGCTTCAAAATCGTTAAACCTCTGTCTAGTCCAACTTTTACTGGTCCTTCCATAGCAGGTACTACCTCCCCGATGACGTCAGTGTTATAGAGACCATCTGAAATAGAGCGGTTCCCAAACAAAGGATTTGCTTGCAAGACAAAGTACTTGAGCTTTGGTTTTGACTCCTTCTTTTTGAACCACATATATGGTAACTGCTTCAGGATTGCCAAGTTAAGACCCAAAAATGTTACACCACAGACAGCAATTTAAAAAATAACTCCTTTCTTCCAATCCCAAGTCCCCATCACTCTACCACAGCACATTCATCACTGAGGTTGCAGAGCAAGAAGCACATTACTGAGGAAGTAAGAAGAATGGGGCAGAACATGAGCATCAATGCTGGAGGGCAAGTGATGACAAACAAAGTGGCCGGATGTAACACCTGCATTTATTTGCCTCACCTGTCAAACATACTTGTAAAGAACCTGGGCTCTGAAATGCTTTACAAAGCCTTGAGCTGAGCTTGAACCCCAAAAGATAAAACCCAAATTACACGTTATCACACCAGTAACCAAAGTCGGACCAGCAGAAAGTTGGCCTTATCACAGGAAACAAAACCCCAGGGCTCAGTCTGTCCCTGTGTCCTCTGTAACAAATTGCCTCATTTGAAGGATGACAGCAAGAGGGAGTGACATGTCTCCTAAGTCTACACTCTCAAGTTCTGCCCCGCCCTGTAATCGCTCCTTTAGCTCACTTCCATCTCACCATTCTTTCACTACTTCGTGAAACTGAAAGCAGTGAGTGACACAGCCTGTTCCTCCCAGTGCTTCCTCCGAGGCGGCTTTTTGTTGGCGACTTGTCAAACCCCCGTGAGATACTGCTATTCCACGGCTGTCTTCTTAGCCCCACAAAATGGCTCCCTTTGTGCCACTTGGCCAGGACCCCAAGGCTTGGCCATACCCAACCAATGGAGAAAAGACGACCAGAGAACAAGGGAGCCAAGCCGTTAGGAAGATCCGAGAGATGCTCGAGGCATCTGAATGGACTGAAAGGACTGGGTGCCATCAGCTGAGAAGATGTGGACTCCCTCCACAGAACCCAAAACCTCCCACCAAGTTAAGTGAGGGATAGAAAGAGGGTCCCAGTCCAAACATCCCGCTCCCCTTCAAAATGCAGTTGACTGGTGGCAAGCAAGGTCTCCAGCTTTTAGAAAGCTTCTACATACTAATGGAGAGACAATGGATGGCTCTCTGGCCCCGCCCAAGCACAGGCAACCTCCTCCTCCAAGGGAAGCCTGCGCTGGGGTGAACTCATTCTGCCCAAGTCAATGGGAGAAGTGAAGAAGGTGGCGTGGAAGGACTGAGGTCCGAGGGTCTGAGCGCAGAAAACCCACTCGAGCCGGCTCGCGGCCCCGCGCACTCGGAGGTGGGCGTGGGGAGGGGGAGGAGACCGGGTCTCTCCTTTGTTAGGCGCGGGGAGGCACTCGCAGAAGAGGACTCGATCCGGGGCTGCAAGTGGAGGCACGGGATGACCAGCCCCGCCCTACCAGAGGTGCACCTGCTGCGCAGACCCCGGCACCCTGCGGGCCACCGCGAGGGCAAGAGCCCGCGGACGCGCAGGATCAGAGCTCAGATTTGCTCGCTGCGCCCAAGGCCGGGGCCAGCACACGCCCGAGGCCAGAAGCAGGAGCGCGTGGCCCGCGGGTGGGACAATGGGCCCAGAACCCAGGGCCATGCAGGCTCCCTGGGCTTCTCGGAGACCAAGCCCCCATCCTGGACACGACCAGTGTCGCCGCGGACGACCGAAAGCCGATCCTCCCGCACACTCTCACGGGCTCCAACCTGCCGCACCGCTAAGGGCCGCCACCCACGGTCCCCTCAGCCGCCGCTCCGTGGGAGAGAAGAATAGAGCCGCCGACTGGGGCGGGGCCGCAGCCGAGGCAGTCCCGCCACACAAAGCGGCGCCCACTCCTCTGCCCTGCCACCCTCCGGGGCGCGAGCCCCGCGCCCCCAGCCCGTTACCGCCAACGCCCCGCGGCTCCCACAAACCCTGCAGGGCTCGAGCCCGGCCCCACCGCCTTACCGGGAGCTGTTCCTGCTGTTGGGGTCCACACCCTTGAAGGTAGTGGTAGTGGTCATGGCGCCGAGGGAAGAGGTAGGGTGGCGCAGAGAGACCGCTGAGGGGACTGGGAACAACCGGCGCAGACAGCTCTGCGAGGTCGACCAGCCACGCTCCTGGAGCCTCTGCTGCCGCGGGACTCCGCGGAGTCTGCCTTTATAGGGCTTCTAGGGCCCACCCTCCGCAGGCCGCCATTGGGCGATTTAAAAGGATCTCTTAGTTTCTATTGGTTGTCTACAGTGCTAGTCACAGCTCGGCCTCAGGACCGGCTGCGCAGGCCGCGGCTCAGCCTGAGCCCCGCCCCCTTCCTGAACACGGCCTGGCCGCTACGGTCGCCCCTCCCCCACCTCGACTATCCGGCGGTGCTCCCCACAAGTGATCGCTGTCACTTTAAAAAGTTATTTGAGGTGCTCGCTTCGGCAGCACATGCACTAAAAAACTGGAGCAATACAGAGAGGATTACATGAACCCTGCGCAAGAATGACACGCAAATTCGCGAAGCGCTCCATACTTGAAAAAAAAAAAAAAAAAACAAGTTACTTGAGAAGCTGTCAGGGTGGCTCAGAAGGAGAAGTGCTTGACGCTTGACGTGTCTCCCAAATAGGCCATCAGCTGTCCACCCTTCTGGAGAAAGATGAGATCTTTCACTAGGACTCGCTTTGTAGACCAGGCTGGCCTCAAACTCAGAGAGATCCGCCTGCCTCTGCCTCCCGAATGCTGGGATCAAAGGCGTGAGCCGCTGCCACCAGCACCCGGCTTAGGACAGTCATTATTCTTACGGGTTGAGAATTACTGCTATGACTGATTTTTTTTTTTTTTAAGACCTATTGTGAGTCCCTAACAAAGCAATCTCAAAGATCCAGCAATAAAAGGAGTGCTGAAATTAGGTGGGCTTCATTTAGCTTTGAATGTTATCTGTGTAGCCGTGGCTGTCCTGGAACTTATGCAGACGAGGCTTGCCTGGAATTCACAGAGATCTGCATGCCTCTGCCTCCAGACTGGGGTTAAAGGCCTGTACCAACACTACCAGAAAAGAATGGAATTCGTTTTACTATTAGTCTTTTAGCCAGGAGCCACCTTTAATCTCAGCACTGAGGAAGCAGAGGTAGGAGGATCTCCGGAAGTTTGAGACCAGCCTGGTTTACATAAATCAAGTTCCAGGTCAGCCAGGACTACACAGAGAGAGCCTGTAAAAAAAACTTAGAAAAAAAAAAAAAAACCCAAACACTTTAATCTTACAGTTTAAGCTCTGATGGGTGCACATGAATAGACCCAAGTGATGGTTCGCCCTTAGAGGCGGTTTTAAAGTTGGCTAACGCCTGGTGAAGGAATGGCTTCGTCTACCGGAGGCCCTGGAGACTCTGCAGCTGTTTCTAACTCTTAAGTCATGACTCCTCCACCTGTCTGGGTAAATTTATCCCTGCAACAAATGCAGGCAACACTTGGAGAACTCAGAGGACTGTTTAAAGATCGTAATAGGCAAAGCCTTAGGTAAAGGCATGTGGGCAGCTGATGAGTGACCTGTTCTCGTGTCAAACCTGACCCCTAAAAGTAGAAGTCTCCTGTCCTTTTTAGCCTTGGTATTCCCACAAAACTCCATAAAACTCAACATTTTCTTTCAGGCCGTTGAGTGTTTTCAGGAGTCTTGCTTAACTCTCCTCCCACTAGGCTCTCACAGAAAACCAGGATTCCCTTTTCTCTAGAAGTCTGATCACCCATGTCTGTGTTAACCGCAGTAGCATGAAGGAGACTTGGTGTCTAGCCTGGAATCTCTTCATCCTGTCTCCGCTGCCCCTGTGTTGAAATTATGTGTGTGTACCAGCCTGTCAACATCCCTTGAGCAGTGAAGAGTAATTACCACGAGAACTGAGCGCCGCCTCCCTTAGATTGTTCTCTGCCCTTCACCCACACTTCCGTTCATGCGTACAGGCACATATACACATACATGCTCACGTGAAGTAAGTGTAAACTGGGCACAGTGGCACACCCTCTTTAGTCCCAGCACTCTGGAGGCAAACCTCTGAGGCAAAGACAGACTGGTCTGCTAAGTGAGTTCCAGGACAGCCAGAGATATACAGAGAAATAAATAATAAATAAATAAATGTTTAAAAAAGATGCATGGTGTTCACAAATCTTGGGAGAGCCCATGTCTCAGGCCTTGAGCTCCACTATGGGAGGAGATGCCACCTGCATGAACTTGAGTCTCTAAATTAAAAATGACAGCTTGGACACTTACGGGAAAGGCAGTTTGGCTCTAGGGAAAACTGAACAGTTGCTGCATTAAAAGAGAAGTTATGGAGAACATAGCAACTGCTTGTTTTTCTCTTAACTCCTTGGTTATCAAGTGAAAATAATGGACTATATAATGTAGTGATATAAATTTTTTTTTTTTTTTTTTTTTGCTTTTTCCATACAGAGTTTCTCTGTGTAGCCTTGGCTGTCCTGGCGCTCGCTCTATAGACCAGGCTGGCCTCAAACTCACAGATATCCTCCTGTCTCTGTCTCCCTGAGTGTTTTGAGAGTGTGTGTGTGTGTGTGTGTGTGTGTGTGTGCTGTAAGACTGGTCTCAATATGTAGTTCAGGCTGGCCTGGAACTCACTATGTGGACCAGGCTGGCTTTGAAGTCAGAAATCCTACCTCTGCCTCTGCTTCACCAGTGCCATAAAGGCCTGGCTCTTTTAAAAGAATCCTAAGCAGAGTATGGTGGCACACACTATGAAAGATATTTTCTTTTCTTTTTGTGTTCGTGTGTGGGGGTTGTTTGTTTTTGGTTTTTGAAACAGGGTTTCTCTGTGTAGCCCTAGCCTCACAGAGGCCACCCCTGCCTTCTGAGCGCTGGAACATGTGCTACCACAGCCAGCTTGGTTTTGTATTTTTGGGTTTGTTTGTTTTTGAGACAGGGTTTCTCTGTGTAGCCCTCGCTGTTCTGGAACTTGCCCTGTAGACCAGGCTAGTTTATTTTGTTTTCCAGACCACTCTCTGCTCTATTACATCTTAATCCCTGCCACTGAGGGTATTGGCTAAATTGTCACTTGCCAGCCTCTCATCAAACACATCCCACTCATCACTTGTAAAGCCAAATTTAGTATCCATCTGTCTGTCCTTTTCATAGCTGTGTCTTCACCAAAAGCAGAGATCAATGCTTTTAAGCTACTGCCCTGCTTCCAAAATATTTCCTTTTAAATAAGTCATCAGCAACATCTGGCTATAAAAACTGCATGGCAGAGGGGGGTACTGCAGGTCCATGTTTGTGTAGTCCCAGTCGTTGGGGGGTGGAGGCAGCAGAGTCAGGAGTTAAAGGTCATCAAAAACAACCATTTTCTTCCCGTCTCGTTTCACTTCTATGGATGGATTTAGCCTCCTTTACAAAAATAAGGGTCCCATGTGATACAGGTTTACTTTATAGATGATGACTCTTTTTGAGACAGGGTTTCTCTGTATAGCCCTGGCTATCCTGGTATTCACTCTGTAGACCAGGCTGGCCGAGAACTGAAAGATCAGTCTGCCTCTGCCTCCTGAATGCTGTGATTAAAGGTTTGAACCACCACTGACTGAGAACCTTGGACTCTTGAGCCTCCTGCTTCCAAAATGGGACTATTTATTTATTTATTTATTTATAGTTGATGTGTTTATTTGTTATTTATTTCTTTATAGTTGATGTGTATGAGTGTTTTTGGCTGCCTGTATGTCTGTGCAATGCATGCGTGCCTGGTGCCTAAGGAGGTCAGAAGAGAACATTCATACCCGGAAACTGGAGTTACAGATAGTTGTGAGGCACCATGTGGGAGCAGGGAGCTGACCCCAGGTTCTTGGCAAGAGCAGAGAGAGGGCTCAGAAGTTAAGAACACTTATTCTCAGGCTGGAGAGCTGGCTCAGAGGTTAAGAGCACTGGCTGTTCTTCCAAAAGTCCTGAGTTCAATTCCCAGCAACCACATGGTGGCTCACAATCATCTATAATGAGATCTAGTGTCTTCTTTTCGCCTGCAAATGCAGGCAGAATGCTGTATAAATAATAAATAAATCTCTGAAAACAAAAAATGTATTCTTGCAGAAGGCCCAAGTTCTCCCAATACCCACATGGTGGCTCACAGTCTTCTGAAACTATAATTCCAGGGGATTCAGAGCCTCTTCTGTCTTCCATAGTCTCTCTTGAATGCTTGTTATGTACATACATGCACAGAAGCAAATGCAAATGCCATACACACAAAAAATAACAAGTCAAGGCAAGGCCATAGTGGAGCATGCCTTTAATCCCAGCACTCAGGAGGCAAAGGCAGAGGCAGAGACAGATGGATCTCTAAACTCCAGACCAGCCTGGTCTACAGAGTGAGTTCCAGGACAGCCAGGGTTACACAGAGAAACCCTGTCTCCAAAAAAACAAAATAAATAGAGAAAACATAATCATAAAGAAAAAAAAAAAACATGAGGATTATTGAACTTTCAAGTTTCATAAAAGCCCCAAGAGTATACTAAATCCTAAAATGACCTCATAGTCACATGTCACTGCTTACAGGGAAATAACACTCTACATTCCAAGCAACAGATTAAATTCCAACCTGTTTCACTATGTTCTAATTTTGTCTCACCCTAAAGAGCTCCTAAGACCAGTCTCACACAGGGGCTTCTTGTTTGGAGCACTAACCTTCAGAGCCCCACCTCAATAGTCAGAAAGCTAAAGCACTCTGTGGATAATCTCCTACGCTTTCTAGTTTCAAGGAATCAGGAAGATTCACATAATTTAGGAACTGGTATTAAACCTAAGAAAGCAGGGCTGGTGGCACATGCCTTTAATGCTAGTCCTTGGAAGGAAGAGGTAGGTGGATCTCTGAGTTCAAGACCATCCCAGTATACAGAGCAGTGAGACCTTGTCTCTAAGAAAGACAAAAAAATATATATATATCTTAAGAAAATATTTTATTTTTTAATTTTAATTATTTTTTATTAGGTTTTGTTTGAGACAAGGCTGTCCTGGAACTCACTATGTAGACAGTCAACCTGGAATTTGTAGACCCGCCTGCCTCCCCAGTGATAGGATTAAAGAAGTGTGCCACCATGCCTGGTCCACTTTTTGTGTGTGTGTGTGTGTGTGTGTATATGAGTTCGGGCCTGTGTGCAAGTATGTGTACCACGTAGGAGCCTATGGTGGTCAGAGGAGGCCTAGACCCCCTGGAATTGTAGTTACGGAAGATTGTGAGCCTCCATGTGAGGAGGAACCCTACACCCACATATCTTCTGCAAGAATAAGCTTTAAGATTTTATTTTCATCATTCACTCATTCATTCACTTATTTATTTATGGTGTTTTCAAGGCAGGGTTTCTCTACATAGCTTTCTTTGGCTGTCCTGCAACTCACCCTGTAGATCAGGCTGAACTCCGACGCAGAGATCAGCCTGCCTCTGCCTGGGATTAAAGGCCTGCTCCACTACTGCCCAGTGGGATCTTATTTATGAATGTATTCACGTGTATAGATTTTTGTTTCCATGTATGTCTGTGTAACACATGCATGCCAGGGCCCATGTGTGATGTTCAGAGGACAATTTGTGGGACTCAATTATCCTTCAATGATATGGGCTCCAGGAATCAAACTCAGATTATCAGTTTCGGTAAGCAGTGCCTTTATATACTAAGCCATCTTGCCAGCCTTCCCTCCACCCTTGTATGTGTGGGTATATATATACACATGCAAAAGAAAGCATCAAATGTCGTCTTTTTTACTATTATGAAGTCCTCTCCCTGTTCCTATCTCTACCCCACTACACTCTGCCCTGCCACTGCTGGAGTTACAGGCATGAGTGAGACATCCAGTTCATGTGGATGCTGGGATCCAAACTCACAGTTTTCATGGTTGCTTGGCAAGCACTCTTACTGTTGAGCCATCTCTTAATGTGAGCAGGACTTTAGCTATGCAGTTTTTAATAGTTTAAAAAACAACATGGCACTTGAAACATAACCTTTTAAGATAAAACAAAACACCCAAACTTTCCTAGCATTCCCCTCAGTTCTCTTGCAGCCTATCTCCCAGAGTATTTCTTTTTTCTTGTTGATAGAGCAACAATCAAGAAATGTCTATTTGGGTAAAGTGACTTGCACCGGTAATCCCAACGCTCGGGAGATTGAAGCACTGTTAGGTTAGTTTCCTCTGAGATGAAACATAAACTGGATGGTAAACAACTCTAAAACAGCTTCAGGAAATCCCTGAAACTGACCAAATTCAACAGTCACTGCCCCTCCCCAAGTAAACAATGAAAGCTGAGAGTCCCTCTCAGAATGCTAAACTGCAGACTCTTGAGTCCCAACTGCAAAAAGCAGCAAACAGTCCGCTGCCTGGAGAAGGTTTAGAACTGAAGTACCTAGAAAGGACCCTCTGAACCTGTGGCTGTGCTGCGCGATGCTGCTCCACTATTCCAGGTTTGTGAGCTGTAACCCGTGATGCGGGTGGGCTTTTGGTGAGTCATTTCTGCTCCTGTAAGCAACCCCTCACCCATATCCCTGTGAAGTTCATATCCTATAAAACTCATTCATTGGTGGAAGGCAGAGGCAGGTGGATGTCTGTGAGTTCGAGGCTAGCCTGTTCTACAAATCAAGTCCAGGACAGCCAAGGCTACACAGAAAAACCATGTCTCGGAACACCAAACAAAACCAAACCTCACCAGTTCACCCAAGTTACTTTGGCCTACTGTGGGTATCCTATCTGGGATGTGTTGACTCCCCAAGAAGTGTCACATTAACAGCAAGCACTCCCTGAGTTCAAGACCAGCTGCTCTACACAGGGAGCTCCAAGCTATCCAGGCTGACATAGTGGACACTGTCTCAACCTCCTACCTCCAAGAAAAGAAATACAAATAAATAGAAGGAAGGGATGTGGATAGCCCACCATGGTGGCACAAGCCTTTAATCCCAGCACTCAGGGAGGCTGAGGCAGGTATAATCAAGGCCAGCCTGGTCTACAAAGTGAGTCCAGGACAGCCAAGGCTACACAGAGAAACCTTGTCTCAAAAAAACAAACCAAAAAAGGGCTGGGGATGCAGATCACCTGATAGATTAGCAGTCACTAAGCACTGGATTCAAGCCGAAGCAGGCCTTAGACAAGTTAGACACTTTTTCTTGTCTAAGGCCTGCTTCGGCTTGAATAAGTGGTACACACTTAATCCAAGGTGTTCCTTGGAAGACAACCATCATCAGCTACACAGTAAGTCACAGACCAGCACTGAGAACCGAAGACTGTTTCAGCCGTTTTAGAGACAGATTTTATGTCTCTGGCTGCCCTGCACAGCTTGGTCCAGGATGCTATAAAATTGAAATTCTTGGGCCTAAATTTCCATTGTTTAGTCAACTGAGGCCCAAACCTAGGTTGGCCTTCCTGTAATAAATACTCTAATACAGACCTAAACTCCAACTCAAAACTATACCAACAATAATTTTTAGGTGTTGTTTCAGGCTCTCACCATGCAGGCCTGGCTGATCCTCACTAAACTCTATTAAACCAAGCCTCCTGGACTGCTGAGCTTACAAACATCAGCCAAGTACAGCTCTACACCGTCCCCTTTGCACCACAGTATCTGATGGTGTAACTCTTAGCAGTCTGAGAATTTGCATCCTACATGGACCAGACTGACGTGCTTCCTGAGTGCTAAGATTACAGGTGCAGTCAGTTACGCCCGGCCTAACAATTTTTTATGAACATTTAATAATGGACCAGCGAGAGGGCTTAGTGAGTAGGGCTACTTGCCACAAAGGTCTGTCGCAAGGAACCTATATAGCAGAAAACTAACCCTGGCCTGTTGTCCTTTGTAAGTACATTGTGGCACAAGCATATCTACTCATGCACGCACACACACACAAATAAATGTGGATATAAACATGTGTCTGTTTTGGTCCCAGGTGTGGGATGTGGGACTGGTTGATGGTCCACAGCAGCAGACTATTAAGCCTCACATGGGCTCTGAGAGGAGCTCGTTGCCAGCTGTAGATAGTTTAAAATCTGAGGACTCTGGAGACAGAATAAACGCCAGAGCCCAGAGAGTATGGAGCTCAGAGAAAGAACAAGGCTGCTCTTGCTGCTCCTGGTTTCTGTTGTGAGACAAGTTGGAGATCTCCTGAAATGAGGACTGAACTGGCTTCAAGGAACCTGATGACCCTGACCAGCAGGAAGCAGCAAAGAGAATTGCACCCCCTCTCCCACTAACCCTCTCTACTTGATGTTGAAAAGGATTGGGTTAGAGTAGGGAGAAAATAAGTCTCTTAAATGTACACCAACAAATAAAGTACATTAAAAAATTTAATAGGCCAAGAGCACTCAGGAGGTCGAGGCAGGCAGATTAATATCTAAATGGACCCAGAGCTGGGGTTCAAACTCAAGTCCTCATGATGGCATTGCAGTTTGCTCACGGAGCCATCACCTAGGTCTCTGGGATCTTTGTGTCAAAACAAAACAAAATGTTTAATGGACAGTGGTAGTACACACCTTTAATCCCAGCATTCAGGAGACAGAGGCAGGTGGACCACTCTCCAGTTTTGAGAACAGGCTGGTCTCCGTTCCAGGACAGCCAGGGGTACATAGAAAAACTCTGTGTGGAAAAACAAGGCAAGGTGTGGTGGCCACACCTTCGATCTCAGCACTTAGGAGGCAGATGCGTTCCAGGTCAGCCTGGAGACACAACCCTAAAAGAAATTTTTCCTCCACATCTCGGGCATAACATTTGCCCAAGTCCCTGGCTCAGTCACCTGGTATGTCTAGATGTCTTATGTAAAGATTTTTGTGTACACTTGCTTATTTGGTCCTGAGGCCAAAGGGTGTCAGATCTGCCCAACTGGAATTAGCTGTGAGATGGGGGCTGGGTTCTTAACTGCTTAGCCCTCTCCTTCCTTTATTAAGAGCTCACTATATTGGCCCAGTTGGCCTGAAAAACACACACCACACAGCATGTAGACCAGGTTGTTTCCAAGTTACCTGTCTGCCTCTGCTTCAAGTACCAGGACTAAAGGCACGTGACTCCACACCTGACTTTGCTTTCCTCTAGCTATTTTTGAGATAGGGTCTCACTACACAGCTGTGGCTGTTCTGGAACTGGCTATGTAGAATAGGCTAGCCTCAAATTCTGAAAAGATCCTCCTGCTTCTACTTGCCCAGTGCTGGGAAGAAAGGTGTGAGCCAACACACATGGACTTAAGCAACATTTCTATTTAATATGCCTCAGAATAAAGAGAACAGCTCATTTTAAACAAGAAGTTTATTTAAACAACAAGACGCTTGACTTGAAGGGAAAACTATCTAGGATCATTTTGTTCAAGAGTAATTTACCCCTACTTAAAGACAGATTGCCCTACATGTAACAGCTACGTACAAAAAAGTTATAAAATTGTCCTTGGTTTTACAATGATAAATGAAAAACATTAAAATTCTCCAATCGAACAAGGTATGCAAGGATTTTATGTTGTTGGGTTCTTTTGTTAAAACAATGAGAGAAAAATAACTTACTGGAATATAAAGATAAGAGCTGAATGAGCATGCCTCTAATGGAGAAAAGGGGAGATTTCACAGAACCAGTACTTTCCCCGACCATCTCCATCTGATGTCAACCAAAACAGAACATTGGCCATTTAGTTTAAAAAGAAAAAGGAAAGAAAGCAATATGCTTGTGCACATACACCAGTTACTTTATGTACAATAAGGAGATGGGGAGAGGGAAATGAAGAATAGAGAAAACTATACTGTAGTAGTCAGGATGCGGTGGAACCAAATTGCCGTTTTCTAATTGAGAATGTGTTCTTGGTCTATAACAAAATTCTGGAGTAAGTAGCAGGTTCCCTTTTCAGTAGACACCTCCTGTCTGCTGCTGGAACACATCAATCGTGTCTTCATCCTCCATCTCCAACTAGCACAGAAAAGAAAACAAATTTAATACCAGTGAGGAAGAATTTAAATTGACTAGTTTTCATATTAAATTTACAAAAAAGTACACACCCCATACCCACTGACACAATTATAGGTGTCAGTTTCATAAAAACCAGGCATGGTAGAACACACCTGTCTGAAACTGCAGCATTATGGAGCTCAAGAAAAAGGAATGTGGTGCCAGCCACAGGCTGGTCTCAAACACCTGCAATCCTGCCTCAGTCTGCCACATACTGGGGGTTTAAACAAAGTTTTGATTAGCCTAATTATTAAACACAGGGCTGCACACAGCACACACTTGTAATCTCAGCACTCCAGGACTGGGACTCTGGATTCTGACACCAGCCTAGACTACAAGAGGTGATACCCAGTCTTCCAAAACAACACACAAAAAAACAACAAACGAAAAAACAAGATTGGTAAGTTAAACACCAATATAAAAATTTTAAATAAGGCACAATGCTCTTAGGAAATAACATGTCGGCTATACATCCTCAAAACAACAACAACAAAAAAGAGGCGTTAGGCTAAAAATCACCACTTTTAAATTATGCAGCAGGCAGGCACAGTGGAGCACTTGTGTGACTGGGAAACCAGTCACGGTTCCAGGCCAGTCAGAGATGCAGTGAGCCATCTCAAAACCAGCACCTGAGCCACGCAGTACTAAACAGGGCTACTACTGCATCTGTATTTGTACAGATTTATGTACAGAGGCACATGTACATTTATACACAGACTTTCATAGACTTTTTTTTTTGGACACAGGATTTCTCTGTATAGCCCTGGCTGTCCTAGACTTGCTTTGCAGACCAGGCTGGCCTCAAACTCACATAGATCCATCTGCCTTTGCATCCCAAATATTGAGATTAAAGGTATATGCTACTATGACCAACTCAAAGTAAAGTTTTAAATTGCTTTACCTGTTTAATAAAGCCAATTTCAAATTTTGGAATTTCAAGGTTCATTAGCCATTTCATATAAAACAACCACAATGATAGTAAGGTCTTAACACTTAAGACAACACTGTATAGAAATTAAGTTAGTCCTTTATCTTTAAAAAGTTATTTTTATGGCAAGCCAGTTGGCTCAGTGGGTAGAAGTGCTTGCCCTGCAAGTCTGACTACCTTATCCTGACAATCTGAGTTTGATTTTTCCAGAACACAGTGTAAAGAGAGAATTGAATCTTAAAATTGTCCTATCTCGCTTCCCTGCCTCACACATGCTTTAAAAAATAAAAAATAAAATTCCAAAGTACTTCATTCATCCTCAGCTTTTGGGAGGTGCACACAGGAAGATAAAAAACTGAAGATCCAGCTGGGCTTGTGGTGCATGCCTATAATCCCAGCACTCATCGAGGCAGAGGCAGGCAGATCAGGGTGTGTTGAGTCCAGGACAGCCCAGGCTACACAAAGAAGCCTTGTCTCAAAACAACAACAAACAAACAAACAAACTCCCTGTGTAGATCAGGATAGCCTCAGAGATTTGCCTACATCTGCTTCACAAGTGCTGGGATAGGTGTTTGCCATCATGGCCAGGTCAGAATATTTTGTCAGCATGTATGCATGTGCACCATTATTCATATATTGGAGATCCAGAGGATTGTTGCGCAACTGTGTGGGTACCAAGAAAGGAACCTGAGTCCTCTTAAAGAACAGCCAGGGCTCTTTAACTGCTGAGCCAAGAGCCCTCCTACCTTTTAGCCTTCAAGTGCACCCACACTACAAGTGAGCTCAGTGTCCACTATACACAAGAGAGCACAGGTCACATATAACTGGACTACAGAAGGCTGTGAGCCTCCTATGCAAGAGAACATACTTTTTAAAACTACTGAGCCATAGCTCCCCACCACTCCTCTCCAGGTTTGTTTTGTTTTGTTTTTTTCTTCCTTTCTGGGGAGTAGGAACAGGATGAAATGGCATCTCACTGTCTAGCTCTGGCTGTCCCAGAAATCACTATGCAGACCAGACTGGCCTGGAACTCAAGAGATCCAACTGCTCTACCTCCTGAGTGCTAAGATTAAATTAAGGTGTAAGCCATCATGCCCAGCTCCCCTCCAGTTTTTACTGGAGAGTTAAAGCTGAAATTCAAATCAAGCAATGGCTCAAATTTTGTAATCCCAGGAGGCCTGCTCAGTATTCAAGATAGCTTAGGAAACACATATGGCTCAAAAAAAGGCCAACCTTGGTTGTATGCTCCTGTAAATTTCAGGAGGGACGGGCACAATCACTACAAAAGCCAAAAACAAACCAAACAAAAATAAAAGATCATGTGGCAATGGCCCATGCCTTTAATCCCTGCACTTAGGGAGGCAGAGGCGGGCAGATCTCCAGTTTGAGGCGAGCCTGGTTTACAGAGTGAGTTCTAGAAAAGCCAGGGCTAAAAGAGAGAGAGGAAAAAAATTATTTCTCAAGAGAAAAAAAATAAAATTCAGTGAATCAAATTTTTTTCCAGTCTTAAACGGAAGTTTTAGTGGGAAAGGATACAAATGCTTCAGACAAAGACAACCATATATTGCAGAATTATAGGGAAAAAAGCAAAAACCAAAAACCTCAGTGCTAGGTCAAAGAAATTAGAGCACTGCCAAAGTCTACAAAGAGTCACCTACATATGCAGAGTCAAACCCAGCTAGCAAGGGCAACAGAGTAGGCAGACTGAGCCAAGAATAGATGAAAACCAAAAGTATCACAACAGATTTTTAAAAAATCACTTTTATACAGAAACTAAAACAGTCAGGCTCAACAGCCAGCTACCTGTGAAGAACTCTTCTAGGCCCAATAATTCTAAGGTGAGTAAGTACTACAGTAACAAAGAACAAAGCAAACAACAAAATTTACAGTCTAGAAAAACAAAGTTTTCATTTCAACAACTTTTTCTTTTTTTTGAGACAGAGTTTCTCTGTATAGCCATGGCTGACCTCAGAACTCAGATCTATCTGCCTGCCTCTGTGACTTCAAGGCTAGACTGGTGCAGGACAGCCAAGGCTACACAGAGAAGCCCTGTCTTAAAAACAAAAAAAAAACAAAAACAAAAAAAAGCGTTGGGGTGGGGCTCGAGAGATGGCTTTCTCTTCCAAAGGTCCTGAGTTCAATTCCCAGCAACCACATAGTGGCTCATAACCACCTATAATGAGTGCCCCTTTCTGGCGTGTACGAATACATGCAGGCAGAGCACCGTATACATAATTAATCAAAATTAAAAAAAAAAAAATAACCCAGCACTTGGAAAGAGGTAGGATGATCTCTGAGTTCTAGGCCAGACTAGTCTATAGAGTTCAAGGGCAGCCAAAAGCTACAGGGAGAAATCCTGTCTTGAAAAAACAAACAAAAAACCCCACAAGGCTGGATATACTAGTAGATCTTCCCAAGTATAAGGACCTTCGACTGGACCCTGTACTAACATAAAAAGCTGAGCATTTGTTGTCTGGAGAGATGGCTCAGTAGTTAAGAACGCTATGTGCTCTTCCGAAGGACCTGAGTTCATGTCCTAGCACCACCCACATGGCAGCTCACAACTGTTAACTCCAGCTCCAAAGGAGCTGTTACTTACATATCAATGCACATAAAATGAAACTATAAAAATTATAGCTGAGTTTGAGGACAGCCTGGCCTACAAAGCGAGTCCAGGACAGCCAGGGCTACACAGAGAAACCCTGTTTCAGGGAGAGAGAAGAGAAAGAGAATGCTAAGCATTTGAATCCCCAGCATCCATGTTAAAAGATATGCCAGCACCATGGGCAGCAGATGTGAGAGGATGAGAAGAGGGTGAATGCAGCCAACCTCCAGGTTCAGGGAGAGACCCAGTTTCACGGGATTAAAGCTTAGAACAATACAGCAGACACCTGATGTCCTCACCAGCCTCTGCACACACACAGGCCCAAGCATAAAAACATACAAACACATATAAAACACAATTTTCCTAAAAGTAGAGATCTTTACCTGTGCAGGTGTGTCTGTTTCATTGATTGGTTGCCCATCAAACCGGAATCTGATCTGCCTCATTGACAAACCCTAACAAGAGATTAAAAGCAAACAGTACATAATCATTGGAAATTCTTTTTCTTAGAGACAGGGTCTCACTATGTAGCTTTGGCTGTCCTACCATATGGACCAGGATGGATAAAAATTCCATTTTGATAGAACTATAAATAGGGGCTGGAGAGATGGCTCAGTGGTTAGGAACACTGGCTGTTCTTCCAGAGGTCTTGAGTTCAACTATCAGCAACCATAAGATGGCTCACAACTATCTCTAATGGAATCTGATCCCTCCTTCTGAAATACAGGCACAAACACAGAAGAAAAATTCATATAAATAAATCTTCGCTGGGCAGCGTTGGTACACACCTTTCCTGAGGCAAAGGCAGGCAGATCACTGTTGAGTTCAAGGCCAGCATGGCCTACAAAGTGAGTCCAGGACAGCCAAAGGCTACACCAAAGAAATTGTCTTGAAAAACCAACCAGGGGCTGGAGAGATGGCTCAGTGGTTAAGAGCACTGTCTGTTCTTCCAAAGGTCATGAGTTCAATTCCCAGCAACCACATGGTGGCTCATAACCATCTATAATGTGAACTGATTCCCTCTTCTGGCAGGTGTAAATGCAGATAGAACACTCATATACATAAAATAAATAAATCTTAAAAAAAAAAAAAAAAAAAAAACCAACCAAACAAACAACCCAAACAAAACCCTACAAATGAATATATGTAACCCTAGGATTTTGAGGTTTTTTTTTTTTATACGGACCACCAATATACGCTAACATTTTCTATGCATATAAACATTCGTTATTTGTGGTCAACGTGTCCTACGGCTTCTGGCTAGTATCAACAAAGTACAGATCAGTATCTGCTGATAGATCTAACAATTCCAATGTTTTGGCTTCAACAGTTACTGAATGGGGACTCCAGTGATTTCTAGAGGTATAAATACAAAGTCTGGACAGGCAGTACCACTCAGTAGGTATAGGTCTTGCCATGGAAGCCTGGCAATCCATTCAATCCCTGGACTCACCTAAAGGTGGATGGAATGAACTGATTCCAAGCTGGAGGCATGGTGGCATACCTTTAGTCTAGCACTGGAGAGGCAGAAGCAGCCAAATCTCTTTGAGGCCAATCTGGTCTATAGAATTTGAGGACAGCTAGGCCTATACAGAGAAATCCTATCTCAAAAAACAAAAAAAGTATTGGCTCCAAAAATACTTCCTTCAGCCTCCCATCATCACACACACACTAAAAGTTAAAACACATAAACACCTAAGAGGGAGAGGTATGAGATGGTTTAGAGCCTAAAGGCTACCAAGCCTTATGATCTGAGTTTGACTCCCTAGCACATAATGAGGAGAGATGAACTCTACCAAGCTGTCCTGACTCTAAGTGTGGCATGTAGTACATGGGTGCACACACGCCTTTTGAAAACAAATTTGTTGTTAAGGGCCTAGGAAGCCTTGGAACTCTCACTACATACACTCGTGAGATGTATACTATCAGACCCAACTCCCCCCTTTGTAAAAAAAAAAAAAAAAAGGTTTCACAGGTTCAGGAAACGGCACACACCTTTACTAGTCCCAGCACTAAGGAGGCAGATGGAAGATGGATCTACTTAACTTCGAGGACAGCCTGGGCTACAGAGCCAGCTCCATGACAGTCTAGGCTGTTACACAGAGAAACTCTGTCTCAAAAAAAAGTAATGAAGGCAGGCAGGGTGGAAACTGGGATGGACAAGTCTGGGGTCTGATGGGATGCATAGTCTGGACAGATGAAAATTAATTCACTGCAATATGAACCCAGAAACTCCTGAGCATTAGAAAGCAAACCAAAATATAAAACAAAAACCTTGGTTGTCCTGGAACCTAATACTAAGACTAAGCTGACCTACAACTCATTTGTATGTTGGTTTTTTGGTGGTAGGGATTGAACCCAAGGTTTCATGTCTGCTAGGCAAACATTCTACCATCAACCCAAATAAGTCTTTTGACAGCATGCACCTATTTCATGGTTTGGAAGCCAGGTCTGAGGTGGCCCTCAAACTCAGTAGAGAATGACATCTTCCTAATCCTGTTTCCACCTCTCTAGTGTGGGGCCAAATTTACTCAGTGCTAGAGGTCAAACCAAGGCTTTGTGAATTATCAGGCAACTCTACCAACAGACTCTGGTGCCATCCCTCACTGTTTCTAATGATCTGATCTTCTGGTGGAGTTAAGAGTTGTGAGCTGACATATGGTCCTGGGAATTAAACCCAGGTACTTTGGAAGAGCAGCCAGCTTTTAACCAATGAGCTATTTCTCCAGCCCTGACCCCTAACTCTTAAGGAGTCAGTTATGTGATTCGTATAAATCCCTCTTAATTGAAAAACCACATGAAAGTTAAAAATCTTTTTTTTCTTTCTGAACCTAGCATTTATATTTACATACTTAACAGTCAGGAACAGAACTTAAGGTTTTTTTTGGTTTATTGAGACAGGGTTTGTGTGTTGACCAGGCTGGCCTTGAACTCACAAAGACCCACCAGCCTCTGGCTCCAGAGTGCTAGGATTAAAGATATGTGCCACCACACCCAGCCTAATTTTGTTTTGTTTTTTTAAATGTACAAGTAATTAAGATTCTTGTGAAAACTAAAGTGACAGACTAGCATGCATGAGGCCTTGGGTTCAACACCCAGCATTACAAAAAAAAAAAAAAAAAATCTAGGTATAATAATTCTATTAAACCTCACAAAAAGTAAGACTGAGGTTTTTCAGGACAAGATTTCTGTGTAGGCCTGGCTATCCTGGAACTCAACTCTGTAGAGCAGCAGGTTGGCCTCAAACTCAGATCCACCTGCCTCTGGGTCCTGAGTGCTGGGATGACTGTGCCATTACCACCTGGCCCAGGATTGTTGTGGATAGAAACGTTTTTGTTTTGGTCCCAGATGTGGGACTGGTGCAGATGGTCCACGCAGTAGACTATTAGCCTCATATGGGTTCTAAGGAGCTCTTTGCTGGCTGCCAATAGTTTGAATCTGAGGACTCTAGAAAGAGAATAAATGCCAGAGCCCAGAGAGTGCGGAGCTCAGAGAAAAAACAAGACTGCTCTTGCTGCTCCTGGTTGCTGTTGTTGAGAAAAGAAGTTGGAGATCTCCTGAAACAAGTACAGGATTGGCTCTAAGGAACCCAATGACCCTAACCAGCAGGAAGCAGCTAAAGAGAACTAGGCCTCCTCTCCCACTAGCCCTTTCTCTCTCCTACCTGGTACTGCAAGGGATTGGGGTGGAGTAGGGAGAAAAAAGATAAAAGATATATAAATAGATTTAAAAAACTATGCCAATACAGGATGACTTTTAATTCTAACACTTCATCCTCCCAGGTGCTAGGATTACAAGAGTGAGCCACCATACCCAGTTTCTTCTGCTTCCCTTTTTATCAGACAGAGCCTTTCTATATAGCCTGGACTAGCCTTGATGTTCAAGATTCTCCTGCGTCAGCCTCTTGAATATTGAAAATTATATTATAGGCTATGTTAACACATCTTGCACTACTTTTCTAATACCTAGTATTTGAAGTTTTCATATTTTAAAACATAACCATTTAAGTAGAATTACAGAAATTTTAGATAATGTATCAAGATAATAAAAACTACCAAATTTGTGCTGGAGATACAAGATCACTTTGTAGGAATTTTTTCTTAGATTTGATCCCTAGCATCACAAAAACTGTGTGAAGTACGCCTATACTCCTAGACACAGGACTTTCAGAAATTCAAGGCTATATACAGTTAAGGTCAGATGGGGGCTGAGAGACCTACCCTCAACAAATGAAAATATCAGACTTTAGAAAATTGGATTTTCCCCAGAAACCTGTGAGTGATGAACTTTCAATGGTAGGTAACAGATAATAACCGCATTCCCAACTACTTACAAGGGACTGAGCTCCGGGTCTCCCCATGGTGGGGAAATGCTCTACTACTTTACTATGTCTATTCCTAAGCCTGATAATCCCCTTTTTAAAGACTCTACCTACTCAGTGTGTGTGTGGGGGGGGGGGTTTGTGAGTGCTGGGAAATAGAATAGTAGAATGCTTGCCTAGCACATGACTCTGCTATTCTGTTCCATGTGGGGCTACACATGTGCCACAGTACCAGCATGGAGTAGATCCCAGGACAAAACCAACTCTTAGAAGTCACTGGTTCTCGCGGCTGGAGATGGCTCAGTGGTTAAAAGCACTGGCTGCTCTTCCATAGGACCTGGATTCAATTCCCAGCACACCCACAGCAACTCACAATGCCTGTGTAATACGATACAGGGGATCTGACATCCTTATACAAACATACATGCACGCAAAACCACTAACGCATTAAAAAAAAAAAAAGTCAGTGGTTCTCTCCCTTTACTGTGGCTTTCGGGAATTGAATACAATCAGGTTTGCAGAGCCACCTCAAAAAGGCCCGTCCCAAATTCTGTTAACTTTGTTTTGTTTTTCGAGACAGGTTTCTCTGCATAGCTCTGGCTGTCCTAGAAGGCCAGTGTGGCCTCAAACTCAGAGATCCACCTGCCTCTGCCTCCCTGGGTACTGGAATTACATGTACCACTGTGCCCGGCTACTTCTGCCATTATTACAGCTGATGAACAAGTGTGGGAAATAGAGCTGTCATCTTTAAAGTTGCCCTTGCTGTACTGACTTAGCATTCCAAAGGGAAGCACTAGTAAAACTTGCACTGACTCTCCAACATTTGTCCAAATCAAGAGAATGAGCCTGGCTTGCTACCCTATCGATGAGGAAAAGGCTAAAGGACTGCCTGAGTTTGAGGTCAGTCTAATCTACATGGTATGTTCTAGGCAGCCAGGGCTACACAGGAAGACCCTGTTTCAGAAGAAAACAAACAAACAAACAAACAAAAAAAAAACCAACACTCAAAGAGAACTATTTCCTCTTGACACCTATATAACAATTTTCTTATTTAATATAGAAATATAAATGTGTAAAATATTAAGTGTTCATGCTTTACTCAAAAGAATTAAATCTTTATATCCTCAGGAGCCGAGTAGGCAATCTAATGGCTTCGGGTACATGAATCTGGCTTCAATCCCCAAAACATACAAAAATTATGACCTTTTTCTTTCTTTAAATTGGTTTTTCCAGATAGTGTTTCTTTCTGTAGCCTTAGCTGTCCTGGACTCACTTTGTAGACCTGGTTGACATTCTAACTCACAGAGATCCATCCACCTCTGCCTTCCTGAGCACTGGGATTACAGGCAAATGCCACTGGGCCCCTCTACATTATAACCTTTTTGGTTATTGGGGGGGGGGAATGAAGGCTAGAATCTACATAGTTCAGAAAAACTGTAATACCACAAATTCAAATTGGTTAAAATGCTCTCTTTTTTTAGACAGGGTTTATCTGTATAGCCTTGGCTGTCCTGGAACTATCTCTGTAGACCAGGCTGGCATGGAACTCAAGAGATCTGCTTGCCTCTGCCTCCAGTGCTGGGAATAAAGGTGTTGGCCATCACATCTAGAAGATTTCTCAAATGTTTTGACAGAAGGCAATGCCTAAATAGTAAAAGAAAAAAAAAATTTCACTTTTTTTTTTTAAATCTCCTTGGGAACTGGTAGAGGAGATTAAAGAGGTGTTAGTGGTTTTTTGGCACTAGAAAGATAATAAACCTACCTACCAGCAAAGCACACCATCACATTCACCTTACCAAAAATAGTCATGACAAAATTGTGATAGTTTATTTTCTGCTCCTAATTCGGTTGTACAAATGGAGTAAGCGGAAGTGCATTTATCAATTCCTCACCTGTCGTTCACAATAGGCTTTCATTAGTTTACTAAGTGGTGTATGCCTCTTAATCTTAAACTGCACCACAGAACCATCCTGCCCCGCCACCTTCAAATTAATATGATCGTTGTTCTCAGTCTTGACTCCTTCCTGTTGAAAGAAAAATAAGAGTGTAATTTGGAAAATGTGAAACACCTTTAAAGCAGCAGGCCCAAACGCTTCAGAATCAACAGGTTTCTCTTATTCTCTAGCAAACACTGTACAGCTGTTCCCAGCTGCTGATCTGAAAGATGAGAAAGCCTGCAGCAAGTGTTACAAGGCTGTTACAGAAACACTGACACTAGCAACCGCACCAACACACTCTCAAGTCCTCTTCAATTTACTGTAATGTTTTTGAGGCTGAATTTTCTAAAATGGCATATTTCCCCGTCATCACCAAAATTTTCTGCTTCCCACTAACCCCGTTCTTTCTTTTTTCAAAGTGTTTTAAGTACAACAACGGATGGAAGGGTGGTGAGAAAACCATACCTTACATTTCAAAACTCATTGCTATCCCTCTGGATTAAGTTAGCAAACTCCGATCGAAGACCATATCAAATCAACAAATCTTAAAAAAAAAAAAAAAAAAAAAAACCAAACAGCCTCAACTGAGGGATATTCCGATTCTCCCTTCTGCACTGGCAGATTAACGTTCGACTCTTATGAGCAGCTTCATTTTTAGTTCAGAGCTTATTTTCCCCTCCCCTTTGCTGTCATGGATGGAATGCACAGTCTTCGCGTAGTCTTCCCGCTGCTTGCGACCCAAACCGAACTTCAGCAAAATCAGATGTAAATGTCCAAGGATTCTTTAATCCCGAGTCCCCAGGTAGAGTCGAGGCCGGAGCGCGCCCTGGGGACTGATGCGAGTTCCCTCGTCCACAGCCAGGTCTCCGGGTGCCTCAGAAGGCGCGTTCTCAAGTTGAGCCCATCACGTCTCCGCTCGCGCCTCAGCCTCCAACCACAACAAGCCACATGGTTCCCGCCAGGGTCCGGGTTTCTGGGCGCCCTGCAAAGCGGCGCCGCCCCTCCCCCGCGGGCCCGTGGACTTCGAGTGGGGCCGACCCGGAATCCCCGATCCGGGGCTGGCCGAGCACGGCCCATTGATTCGGGGCGGCCCCCGCCCCGGGAGGGGAAGCCCGGCCCGCGGGCTCCCGCCGCCGCCGCCGCCGACCCGGGCTCCGCGCGCCCAACGCTCTCCGCACACGCGCCGGCCGCCGCCGAGGAGCCAGCGCGGGGCCGCCGGGCCCGCGGGCCCCCGCGATGCGCCGCCCGCCCCGCGCCGCGCGCGCTCCGAGGCCCTGGGGGCGGGGGAGGGCGGCGGGCCTCCTCGGGCGCGGGCGGGCGGGAGAGAGCGAGAGGGGAAAATGGCGCGGAGCCGGGCCTGAGCCGCGGCTGGCCCCGTGGGGGGCCCCCGGGCGGGCAGGAAAGCCCGCGGCGGGCTTCGGCCGGACCCAGGGCCGCGCCACCCGCCGGCCCGCACGGCGGGGCGAAGGCGGCGGCCCCGAGCTCACCTTGGGTTTCTCGTCGGCCATGGCGAGCGCCGGAGTCTCCTCAGCTGCCGCTTCACAAAAGAGGCACCAGGTCCGCACTGAAGGAGCACACAAGCAGCACCAGGAGCGGCAGAAGAAGGAGGCGGCAGCGGTGGACGAGGCAGAGGGCGCGCGCACGTCGTGCGCTCCCTCCCCCCACCCTGCGTGCGCGAGCACGAGCGGCCGGGGCCTCTCATTGGTTGCCGTTTCGCGGGAGCGCGCAACGCTTACATAACCACCCCTTCCGCCCCCCCACGCCGCCCTCGCCTCCGCCGCCTGGGCCAGGCGCCGGCCAGGCCGGCGGGAAGAGGCGCGGACACGCGCACCGTTCCCGCCGCGGGGGCGCGCCTGGCTCTGGGCGGGGCTGTATTGTCCTCCTTCTTTGGTGGAGCAAAATCAAAATGGCTTCCAGCTGGTCCTCGGCGAGGACAAGAAGGCTTGTGGCCTTAGACGTGAGCCTAGACCAACTCCACGTGGAAGAGGGAACCTAAGTCAGAAAAGCAGCAGCAGCAGCTTCTGAGAGAAACTCTTGTTCAGTAGAACAAATGCAACCTCTGCCCATCAAACTTCCCAGTCCCTTTATCCTTCACCCTCAACCAGCTTCCTACCCCATAACCCCAAATCTCTTCCAACCCCATAACCCCAAATATCTTCCAACCTGTTGGTAACACTGCACCAACTGAGGAAATATGTTTTTGTATCCACTCAAGGAACTCCTTGTTTGTGGCCTGTCTCCCAACTCAAGAGGACACAGCCCATCAGGAAAAAACGACCCAACATAAAGCTTACGCAAATAAACCCTTTACCCAGTACAAAATAGAAGCAGGATTCTCCCGTTTGAACCTGCTATCTGCACTATGGATCCCATCCTGTGCCTCTCACTTGGTTTTAGAATACCCTGTATCCATGTATTTTCTTCTACTTCAGCATTACCACGGGAAAAGAATTCTCATCTTACATTGCCACCATAATGTTTCTTGTCGGCCAAACAGCATAAAAGATGTCCATGCCAGCTGTCTCCACCCCCTCAACTCCCACTTACTCCTCAATCCACTGCAATCTGTTACTGTCCCCATAGCTCCACTAAAACTCTCTACAAGGTCACCTTTTGCTGGATCTAGTAATGTGTGCTATTGAACTCCCTGTGATTTTGCAGAAAAGTTTTGTTTTTCTATCACCTCAGGCTTGTCCTTTAGCATACCAGAATCCTTTTCTTCATCAAATTTTCTTATAATTGTTTCTTAGAGTTTTATTACAGACTTTTGTTTGTTTGTTTTTAGGTTTTGGCTTTTTCAAGACAGGATCTCTTTGTGTAGCCCTGCCTGTCCTGGACTCACTTTGCAGACCAAGCTGGCCTCAAACTCACATAGATCCCCGGCCTCTGCCTCCAGAGTGCTAGGAGTAAAGGCATGCCCCACCAACCTTTATTGCAGACCTTTAAATTTTACTATTTTCCTCCACAAAGACTAATTAAGTCTTTCCATTACCATTCACTTACTTCTAACTTAAAAAAAAAAAAAAAAGTCTCTTGGTGTAGCCCTGGCTGTCCTAGAACTCTTTTTGTAGACTAGACTGGCCTCAAAGGTACAGAGCTCTACCTGCCTCTGCCTCCCAAGTGCTGCGATTAAAGGCATGAATGCCCCTCAGACTTCTTTTTAATCTTTAGGGAGGCAAGATAAGCAGGCCACACATTCCTGGGACTTGCTCTGTGGACCAGACTCCCCATGAACTCAGAGATCCTATTGCATCTGCCACCTAAGCGCTGAAATTCCCCCCCCAAACATCCAAGAGGATAAAGCAAATATTTTCTCCTGAGTATTGAAAACATTAAACATTTTGTGTAATATCACAGAGCTTGCAGGGAGTGGACAAGGTGGATGCCTGACCGACCAGTACTCGGGACAGAGAAAAAGATGTTTTCCTGGTCTGTGAAGTTCTACTAAAGCCTCAGGGGTTTTGTCACCACAACATGCCTCCCCATCCTGTAGAACTGCAGAGACAAATGTGTAGTATAACTCACCCTAATTAGCATGTGGGGGCTTCCAACAACACAAAGGTCATTTAAGTACTAACATCCAGGAGACTGGAATCTCTTCACAATATACCTAGCCCCCATCAAAGTTACACTAAATTACAAATCACCTTCAGGCAAAGAAGGGCTTTATATAAAATGCATATTCCAATGTGTGAACAAGGACACATACTCCAAAAGCACACAAGAGTTCTGCAAAATGGGTTTAGGGAAGTGCTGAAATCACAGGGAGTCTGGAGAGCTGGCTCAGTGGTTAAGGGTACTGGCTTCCCAAAAACTGGGGTTTAATTCAAAATCCCCACATGGTCTGTAACTCCAGTCCCAGGGTGGATCTAACAATCGCTTCTGGCCTCTGAGAATATTGCATGCACTTGGTGTACAGCAAAAATACAGGCAAAACACATAATTAGAACCACACACACACACACAAAGGGTATGCATATACAGTGAAGTCTTGTAATCCCAGCTACTTGGAAGGATGCCAGAGAATCACAAGGTTGAGGCCTACCTTGGCTATATATGTGTTTTAGGGAAGTCTAGGCAACCCGGAAAGCCATAGCTCAGACAAGAAAAGAAAAAACATGGCTGGGGAGAAGTGTCTGTGGAGGGCACTTTTCTAGCATATCCTAGGCCAGAGAGTAGTCCTCGACACCATAAAATAACACACTGAAAAACTTCTGTTCACTGTTCGTGAAAGGCTAGAGATGGGCCCAGGAGGTAAATGCACTTGCTACTACACCTGATGGCCCATTTTCGGTAGAACCTATCTGTGGAAGGAGAGAACCAGTTCCCACAAGTTGTCATTTCACACATATGCAGACTGCCCAAATAAATAAATTGATTCATTCATTAAAAACAAGGTGGGGCAGTGATGGCACGCCTTTAATCCCAGCAATCGGGAGAAAGAGACAGTTGGGTCTCTGTGTTTGAGGCCAGCCTGATTTATAAATCGAGTTGCAGGATGTTCAGGGCTACCCAGAGAAACCCCATCTCAAAAAACAAAAACACAATTAGGGGCTACAGAGAAACGTTGCTGGATAAGAGTATTTGATGTTCTTTTTTTTTTTTTTTTTTAAGATTTATTTATTTATTTATTATGAAGGCACCAGATCTTATTATAGATGGCTGTGAGCCCCCATGTGGTTGCTAGGAATTGAACTCAGGACCTCTGGAAGAGCAGCTGGTGCCCTTAACCTCTGAGCCAGCTCTCCAGCCCATGTTTGGTGTTCTTACACAGGACTGGAGTTCAGTTCTTTTGGGGGTGAGGGGTTTGGGGTTTAGGTTTTGGGCTTTGGAGACAGGGTTTCTCCGTGTATCCTTAGCTGTCCTGGACTCATTTTGTAGACCCAGGCTGGCCTTGAACACACAGAGATCCAACTGCCTCTGCCTCCTTGAGTGCTGGGATCACAGGCATGTGCCACCGCACCCAGCTCAGTTCTTGACTCTCAACTGCCAGCTCAAGGAGAATCCAAAAAAAAAACATTTTTAAAAAAGAAAGTGCAGTAAGTTTACACAGAAAGGAATAGCAGTAGCAGACATTAAATGAGTGATTACCAAGTGAGGAGACTAGCTAGGTCCTTAGTCCTCAAGAAGCCTCTGGTAATTATCTCGACAGAGAAGCTGCACAACTTATCAACCACCCTGAAGTGGTAGAAACCTTATAGGATGCAGGCCTTGTGACTCAGACTCCAGACCTTAATTTCCATGGAAGGCTTCAGAGAAAAATATGTAAAAAAATCTGGGCAGTATAAGAATTGGGTGCATATTATAATGGGCTTTCTTGGATTGTCAGATCACACTAATGACTCAGAGATACACTCTGCCACGTGGCCTGTTACCTTTCCTCTGTCTCTCAGTCCTGGTGCCTGTTTTTTCCTCCATGTTTGTCTGAGGACCCTTTCACCCCTGATTCTTCCCCAAAATTTCTATCTCTGCCCAGAAGCTGCACCTTTCTTTCCTATCTTTGCTATTGGCCATTGTTCAGCTCTTCCTTAAACCAACCAGAAGGTGTTAGAGGGAGTGTTTACAAAACGTGATGTGGAACAATGCCAAAGTCCAGCCTGTAATCAGATCTCTGCCAGCACAGAAATCACCATTTGAATATACAAAGACAACGACGTTGACACAGTGCACAAAAGGTCACCCCAACATCTCCCCCTTTTAGTCCAAAAAAAAGGCTGTTTCTCTAACATCAATAGACTATATAAAATGAGAATTCCATTCTGCTTGAGGTAGCTAAGAGCTGAGGTTGCCTGACCACTGCACCTGCTGCCCAGGGCTCTGTTCAACTTTCTGTGGAAATGCTTTAAGTCAAGCCATCGGACCCCACTAAGCATAGGGTTAAAAAGGTTTCCACTCAAAAATTGGGTGAGGGGCTGGAGAGATGGCTCAGAGGTTAAGAGCACTGACTGCTCTTCCAAAGGTCTTGAGTTCAATTCCCAGCAACCACAGGGTGGCTCATAACCATCTATAAAGAGATCTGGTTTCCTATTCTGCTGTGTAGGTGTACATGCAGGCAGAACTCTGTATACATAATAAAATAAATAAATAAATAAAATTGGGTGAGGACCAATGGCTGCAGTTCAGAGATATGCCACCAGCCCACATCAGTGACTGACATCCTCCTGGCTGACCTGCACTCACAGCTGGACAAGCATGGCCTGGCCCTCTCTAATCTGGAAGTGCTGTCTGAACCCAAGGACCAAGCATGGCATCCTGGCCACCCAGGTGGTGGCCGTGACCCTGAAGATGGCTGATGAGGCAGTCCCGGAGCACTCTGAGTCAAGATGTGTTCTAGACTGCACAGGTGCATCCTGGGCTGTCTGGGCATCATCCTCACCTGCAGTGCATACCACAGTTCTACCTGCCGGAGACATCCTTTTCTTCTGCCCTCAAAGAGCTCCATAACAACCTGGACAGCCACCTGCAGAAGTCAGAGTTCTCCCACTTCCTCTGGCTTCCTCACAGTGAGAATGTCAGCATCATCTACCAAGACCACACCAACAAAGCCCCCTCCTCTGTTTCTAACTGGTTTGGGGACTGTGCCCCCGGGTTCTACCTAATGGAGTCCTTGCTCTGGATCAGCCCCTATCTGCCATGCCTAATGGGCTGGATCAACTGCTTCTTCTTCTGGCTATTGTTCAACCACAAGGAGAGCAGAAACTTTAGCCACAAAATCTTTACCAGTGAATGTTGCTTCAAGGAGCATGTCCAAGACTGGGTCATTCCCAGGGAGAAGACCAAGAAGGCCCTGTTGAAGCTAAAGGCAATGCTGGACCATCCTCCAACCCCCAAAAGAAAAAAAAAAAGTCGTAGCATGGAGATGCTTCAACCAAGGTGATGAAATCCTGCTGAGTTCCTGCTTCTGGAGGGACAACTGTTCCACGAACATCATTATGTACAGGCTCTATGGCAAGGGAGTGCCTCGGCTGAGCTGGTGGCTGGCCTACGAGACCATCATGAAGTCTGGAGGCAGGCCCCACTGGGCAAAGGCCCACAATTGCACCAGGAGGGACTTTGAGAAAATGTAAGCTTCCTTTCCTAAGTTCTGTGACATCTGTGAGAAGCTGGACGCCACTGGAATGTTCTTGAATTCATGCCTGGAAAAGGTGCTCTACTTGAGCAGGAAACAAGCCATCCCGACCCCTTACTCTCCTGCTGCCTTTGCGGGGCGGAGGAGTCTCATAGGCACAGTGGGCTGACCTCCTCTCTCGACCACAGAGAATGGCTGGGCTCTGGGGAGGACCTCTCTGCTCCTTTCTCCACCATCTTCATAACACCCCAGGCGAGATGTGACCTCTCACTCAAATTCCTGTTTGCATTTCCATGAGTCACACATATATTGCAACCATCCCAGTACAAAGGGGATCCCTGACATGTCATATCTGTTCAGATTAGGAATTTGGTCATTTCTAGGTTCTAACTATCCATCAGGTATAGAGAGATTGTTGGGCCTACAGTTCTCCATCCCTTTCCAGAAGGGATCCCTTGGCAAGAGTTTTGGCACAGAGGTGTCATGAAGCATAATTTGCTTTCCTTTACCCTTAAAGGTCTTTCAGATAGACTGTGTGTTGGTCCTGGTTAAGCCATCTTCCAGATGGGTTCACCTGGCCTTCTGATTGCCATGGCCTGCCCCTCACAGTGTCTCTTTCAGGAGGTTTTAGAATGGAACACACCTCATCTCTTAACAGAGATCAACAGTTAATCCCTGTGGTTCTCTCCCTTCCCCTCAGAGACAGTTCTTTGGACTGAGATCTCACCAAGCCCCTGCTTTTCCCAGGTATTGTTCTCATCTTCCTCTTCACAAATGTGATTTCAGTTCTCTTTGTGGCCTTTCTGGGGTGTTCCTTGGAGAACCAAGATGCTCCAGGTACTTTGTAAGAATTAAAAGACTCTGAAGATTAAAAAAAAAAAAACAATTATGCAAATTCTCAGGTAAAGATTACATTCACAGCCAAGCATGGTGGCACATGACTTTTTTTTTAAAAAACTTATTTATTTATTATATATACAGCGTTCTGCTGCATGTGTGCCTGAAGGTCAGAAGAAGACACCAGATCTCATTTGTAGATGGTTGTGAGCTACCATGTGGTTGCTGGGAATTGAACTCAGGACTTTTGGAAGAACAGCCAGCCAGTGCTCCTAACCTCTAAGCGAGCCCAGGCACATGATTTTTAATCCCAGCACTTGGGCAGCAGAAGCAGGCTGATCTCTGTTTGAGGCCAGCCTGGTCTACAAATGAGTTCCAGGTCAGCCAAAGTTGTTACACAGAGAAACCTTGTCTCAAAAAAAAAATTATATTCACAATGTATAGTCCATTTGTATTTGGCAACCATAGAGAAACTACTCCATTATCTATCCTGTCTTAGTGAGTCCAAAGCTCTGTGTTTAAATAATTTTCTATTATAATGTGCATTAGCAACCTAAAAATATTTTGTTGTTGTTGTTTCGCGACAGGGTTGCTGTCCAGCCTCTGTGACAGGAAAGTTCAGGGCTTAACTGAAGTCCTGGCTGGAGTGGTCTGTGAGGCTGGACCATCTTTGCTAGCCATTTTGAAGTTGTTCTGGATGCAGATTTTTGTTTTGTTTTGTTTTTTTTTTCAAGACAGCGTTTCTCTTGTCTGTCCTGGACTCACTTTGTGGACCAGGCTGGCCTTTAATCCCCTCTGATTTCTAGTTGCAGATCTTGGAGGAAACTGCTGTTGAGGCAGTCTATGAGGTGGGATCATCTGGGATACTTGTCTTGTCTTCACTGGTGTCTGGTCCTTTTGCTCTGAAAACACACAAACTTTTAAAGGTAATATACACTTCTGCATGAACACATGTGTGGAATGTGCAGTGTGAACAAATTAGCTGTTTGTTTGAGCAGATGAAAGGCATCAATCTTTGTTTGTCTGTGCCGTACTAACCAAACTGTAATATAAATCTTCATCCATGATATATGAAAGGACAGTCATGAGGACTCTAGAGCCAACAAGATTTGTTGATTACACAGATGCATTTCCATGTCTCAGTCAGTCTCAGAGCTGTTTCCATGTAGAGGAATCAGCATTTATGTCACCTTCCTTTCTTGCATCTATCTGCTCTAGATCATTTAGTGTGGAGAGCCGGGGTTTGGTCGCCAGGGCGCTGGCTTCCGCCCTCAAAACTGGTAAACAAGTCCTAGAGCTCATGACCATTCGGCAATAGCGCCAAGTCAGGAGCCCAGCCCGGGGGGTCATATGGGGTGATGGGTGAGCAGCCAATCAGGGGATGATACGTCATCTCACACCACTCTGGTGGGAGCAGGGCTTATATAAACAGCGCCACTTTGGGGCTCGGGGTCTTCCTCTTTTCATTGTAATAAAGCTTGCTGCAGAAGGATCCTGTAGTCCGCGTGCGTTCTTGCTGGCGAGACGATTACGCGGGTCGCAACAATTTAGCTCTTTATTAAACCAATCAGAAGGTGTTGGAGGGCATGCTTACAAAATATGATGCAGAACAGTGCCAAAATCTGGCCTGTAATCAGATCTCTGACAAAACAGAAAATTAGCATTTGCATATACAAAGACAATCTTCAACAGGTGCACAAAAAGTTCACCTCAACAGGGCAGTGTTCTCCTGAAGGCCTTTAATTCCAGCATTTGGGAGGCAGAGGCAGGTTGATCTCTGAGTATGAGGCCAGCCTGGTCTACAGAGTGAGTTGCAGGATAGCCAGGACTACACAGAAAAATCCTGTCTCTAAAAACAAAACAAACAAATAAACAAAAAGTAAGACAAACAAACTAGAAGTATGAGCAGTTGGCAGAGTACTTGACTAGCATATACTAAACTCTGGGTTTGATCATCTGAATGAATAAACCTTGCATGTCATAATGGCAGAACTTGGAAGACTGGAACAGGCAGATCTGTGAGTTCCAGGCCAGCTTGAGGTACATAGTGAGACCCTGTTCCAGAAGAAAATAAAATTTATCTTCAGTCTTGACCATATAGCAAGTTTCAGGCCATCCTGAGCTATATGAGACCAGTACCAAAAGCACCAGTCATTCTTCAACACCTAATACAGTTTATGGATCAAAAGAAGGGATGAAGTAGACCTGGACATTGTGGTACATACCTGTAAACCCAGCACTCAGAAAGCTAAGGCCTGATTAAGGACTGCAAGGTTGTAGGTAGCCTGGACAATACAGCATACCCTTCTAAACAAGACCTTGGCACAAACACAAAGGAGGAGGTTGAAGTTCAGAGTATTTGTTACTCTTTTTAAAATTTGTAATATTTACTCATTTTGTTTTGTTGTATGTGTCAACACCACATGCATATAGTGCCTTTGGGGGACAGAAAAGCAGATGGAGTTCCCTGGAACTGGAACTACAGGTGGTTGCGAGCCGCCATATGGGTTGCTGGGAATTGAACCTGGGATCTCTGGAAAAGCAACCAGTGTCTTAATGGCTGAGCCATCTTTCCAGTTCCACTTGCTGTTCTTGCAAAGGACTTGGCTCAGCTCCCAGTACCCACATGGTAGCTCATAATCACCCACATAATTCCAGGCCCTAACGATCAGATACGCTCTTTTGACCTTCTTGGGCACCAGGCATGGAAGCAAATTTTCATACGTATAAAATAAACCTTAAAGCACACGCATACACACACACACACACACACACACACAGAGGTGGGGGATGAATGAATGAGGATGGGGTACTACAAGGAAAGTTTTCATTACTAGGGATTAGGCAGAACCTAAGCAGGACAGCTCTAATTCTTCTGAAGCCCGATCGATTATTTGTTGTTGTCCAGGAATGGTGGTGTATACCTGGAGTCTCAGTGTCGAGCAGGAATTCTGAGGTAGAGATCTGGAGTCTGAGGCAAATACAGACTATGTAGTGAGTCTGAATCCATCCTGGGATACATAGAAAGGTCCCAGCTCTTTAAATTCATGCATAAATACGTATGTACATACATGCATACATGCACACAGGCATAAATGCATGTATACAGTGAAAGGAAATTAAATGAAGGGAGAGTAGAGACCAAGAATCATAGAGCCTTTGATAGCTTCCCCCCAAGACAAAGTTTCCCTCTGCAATCCTGGCAGTCCTGGAACTTACCTTGTAGACCAGACTAGCCTCAAATTCAGAGACTCCCCCTGCTTCTGTCTCCTCCCATGAATGCTGGGATTAAAGGCATGCACCATTCCACCCGGCCCATTTAGAGCTTTGGAATCCCCACCCTTCATCCTGCAAACACATATAAATAAATTCATAATATGAGTGTTAACTGCGCATGCTTGTCTCCCTGCTTTAACAAAGTCTGGTGGCATCCTTGACCTGCCTCTGTGAACACTGCGGCAATGCTGAGAGCTGGGTTCCTCCATGTAGTGGGAAA
The DNA here is from genome assembly GCF_030254825.1 of Meriones unguiculatus. Taxonomy (NCBI): domain Eukaryota; kingdom Metazoa; phylum Chordata; class Mammalia; order Rodentia; family Muridae; genus Meriones; species Meriones unguiculatus. The sequence continues at coordinate 6,779,403 of NC_083355.1, read as the reverse complement.
TATTTTTTTTTAAGATTTATTTATTTATTATTTATACAGTATTCTGCCTGTGTATGTGCCTACAGGCCAGAAGAGGGCACCAGATCTCATTATAGATGGTTATGAGCCACCATGTGGTTGCTGGGAATTGAACTCAGGACCTTTGTAGGGAAGAACTGCCAGTGCTCTTAACCTCTGAGCCATCTCTCCAGCCCTTAGGGAGAAATCTTGAGGCAGAAGATGATGTCGTTCCAAACAACTTCCAACTTTCTACCTGGGTCATCACAAGATGGAGGAAATTCTAGCAGCAGTCAGTACGAAGAACCAAGCTTACAGTTATTTAAATGCAGCAGCTGGGAATCTGGAGAGAAGGCTCTGAGGTTAAGCTAAGCTGATTTGCTGAGTGTTGGGCACTGGGCGTGGTGGTGCACTCCTGTAATTCCAGCACTCAGGGAGGCAGGGGCAGTCAGATCTCTGTGAGTTTGAGGTGGTGGTAGTGCACACCTTTGATCCCAGCACTCGGGAGGCAGAAGCAGATGCATCTCTGAGTTCAAGGCCAGCCTGGTCTACAGAGTGAGTTTCAGGACTACATAGAGAAACCCTGCCTCAGGGAGAAAAAAAAAGAATACATGCTGCTCTTGTGCCACCTCAGGGTATCCAGGCACTGTTGTGCACCAATAAGAGACTTGAAGGAATGAAGCTTAGCTGTGTAGGTGGGTTGGCAGGATCTTGGCTCAGCAGTAAGCGCTGTGAGGGAAAGGGAAGGAGAAACTTCTGTATTGGGGGGCATGAGGGCTATATAAACCTTGGGGAAGTGGGTAGGTGATTTTGGGGTGAGCGTACATCTTTGGCTGGGGCTGAGGTGGTGGGAACACTTCATCCCCATCAAGAGGAATTCCAGGTGGTGGCTGGACACATCCTGATAAGGAGAGAGGAAGTTTTAAACGGAAACCTGGCCACCAGGTTATGTGACGACCTCAAGGGTGGCAGAGGTGGGGGTCCCAAGGCTACGTGCACCAGGGCACGCAGGCACGGGACAGGGAGGGAACGGTCCTTACTCCTGCCGGACTCAAGGTGAGATTTTTGGGGTTTGGACACATCTCATCCTTATTCTTGCTCCAGACTGGCTCCCTGCAACTCAAGCTCCAGCTGGACTGACTGATGACTCTTCTTCTGCCCTCTGTGGGTCTTCACATTCATGTTGTACACGTGGGCACGGGCAGAGACATAAGACAGACAGGAAAACATGTTAACTATGTCAGTTGGAGTATGGAGTCCGTTGAAAATATTGTTTCACAAAATTTATGTTTTGCTTGTGCCTGTGCTGCTGGGTTTTGAAACTTAGAGAGACAAGATTGGCAGCAGTCTGTCTCTGAGCTACACTCCCAGTCCCCATTCACTGCCTGCTAATATATTTATTGGGCAGCACGTTTGTCTTCCCAGACTGTCCTTATACATGTAGGGCAGATATAACTTAGAGCAGTGATTCTGAAACTTGCATACACCTGCACAAGCAGATGTGCCCAGGCCTGTAGGGACCAGAGGTCAACCTCAGGTGTCATCCTTCAGCAGTCATCTACCTTGTTTTGTCTTTTTGATTTTCCAGACAGGGTCTTTCATTGGGTCCTAGAAATCACCATATGGCTATACTCCCTGGCCAGTGAGTCCCGGAGATCCACCTGCCTCTGCCTCCCACTGTTGGGCTAACAAGCGCAACTCACCAGATAGCAAATGTTTCTATTTTTAATTAACTATTTTTTGGGTTTTCAAGACAGGGTTTCTCTATGTAGCCTTGGCTGTCCTGGAATTCACTCTGTAAACCAGGCTGACCTCGAACTCACAGAGATCTGCCTGCCTCTGATCTGCCTCATAATCATTTTGATTATCTTTTTTTTTTAATGACAGAGTTTCATTGCGAAGCCCTGGCTGTCCCGGAATTAACTCTGCAGACTAGCTGGGCCTGCTAGCTCACGGAGATCTGCCCGACTCTGCCTCCCGAGGCCTGCTGTTAAAGATGCACTCCTCATTTGATACACTGTTTTGTAAACATGTATTACAAAGTGTCAGAAAATGGCTATGATTAGCTGGCTATGATGGTGCTCGCTCTTAATCCCAGTCCTTGGGAGAGAGACAGGCACTTCTCTGGTCTGTAGAGAGTTTCATCCCAGGGCCGCATAGTGACTCCTTGCTCCAAAAAGAAAAAAAAAAGGGACTCTCAATTACTCAAAGAGATCTAGGATCACGGTGGAGACCAGCTCCTGGGAATAACGATGGAGGGTAATCCTGACTAGGTTACTTAAAATGGGAAGACCTGTAGGAGGGCGTGATGGCGCATGCCATTAATCCTAGCATTCAGGGAGGCAGAGGCAGGCAGATTTCTGTGAGTTTGAGGCCAGCCTGGTCTACAAACAGCCAAGTTTGAGTCCAGAACAGCCAAGGTTATACAGAGAAACCCTATCTCGAAAACAAAACGAAACAAAGAGATGGGAAGAGACATCCGCTGTGGGTGGAACCTTCCCTGGGCTGGAATGCTGTACTGAATAAAAAGGAGAAAGTGAGCACGAGGAGGGGTTCATCACTGCCTCCCCCCTTTTGAGACCGTGCCTCACTATGCAGTGGTTGGTTTGAGCTCACAGAGTTGGGATTACAGGAGTGTGTCCGCAGGCCCAGCATCACGCTTGCTTTATTTTGTATGTAATATGGTGAGCTACCTCAAGCTTCTCCTGCGGTGACATCTCTATCACATTGTAGTGCAACCTTCAACACAGGAGCCAAGATAAGCCCTTTCTTCCTCAAATTGCTCTTTATTTATTCTTTTTTTTTTCTTCCCCAGAGCTGAAGACCCAGGGCCTTGCACTTGCTAGGCAAGCAATCTACCACTGAGCTAAATCCCCAACCCCTATTTATTCTTTTTGTTTTGTTTCGTTTGGGGAGAGGGGGTGTTGAGACAGAGTTTTTCTGTGTTGCCCTGGCTGTCCTAGAACTCACTCTGTAGACCAGGCTAGACTGAAAGTCAGATCCACCTGCCTCTGCCTCCTCCATGCTGGGGTTAAATGTGTGTATCATCACACTTGGCCAATTATTATTATTTTGAAAAATATTTTAGTTTTTCTTTTCATTTGTGTATGTGTGTATCTATGTGTGGTCTGCATACATGAGAACCTGTGCCTTCAAAGGCCAGAAAGTGTTCTTCCGATGAAGCTGGAGTTACAAATGGATGTGGGGTTGGAAAACAATATCTGGTCCTTTTGAAGGGCATATATGGTCTTGACCAGTGAGCCGCAACTCCAGCTCCCCAAACAGCATTTCTTTATTTATTTATTGGGTTTTTTTTTTGTTTGTTTGTTTGTTTTGAGACAGGGTTTCTCTATGTAGCCTTGGCTCTCCTGGACTCACTTTGTAGACGGCTGGCCTAGAACTCACAGTGATCTGCCTGCCTCTGCCTCTCAAAGTGTTGGGGTTGCAGGCGTGTGCCACCAGGCCTGGCTCCAAACAGCAATCTTTTAAAGCAAACATTCATTGGCTGGATGTGGTGACAAACATCTGTGATCCCTGTACCAGGGAGGCCAGACTGGGAGGACTGCTGCAAGTGTCGGGGTAGTCTGGGCTAAGTTGTAGGGCTTTGTCTCAAAACAGACATGAGGGTTGGCAGGACAGCCCAGTGGTTAATGGTGCTTGCTGCCAAGCCTGACAACCTGAATTGAGTTAGACCTCCAAGACCCATTTGTTAGGACAGAAATGACTTTGGAAGCTGCCCTCTGACCTCCACAAATGCACTGTGGCAGATATGTGCCACCATGTAACTATAAAATCAAAACCAAATTGGGCAGTGGTGATGTATGCTCTTGATCACAGCACTTGTGAGGCAAAGAAAGCCCAGACTGGTCTACAGAGGGAGTTCCAGGACAGCCAGGGCTACACAGAGAAACCATATCTTAAGAGATGGTTCTGCATCTGGGATTGGTTTTCAGCACCCAGAACCAGTTCTGGAAAATCTGACATTCTATTCAGGTCACGGAAGGCACCACACACAAGCATAGTACACATACATGCATGCAGGCCAAACACACGTACAAATGAAAAAGTAAATCTAAAACAAAACAAAATGGGGGGGGAATCAAATAATCTGCCTGGGTGTGGCGCTGCATACACAGAATTCCAGGACTTTCCGGGTGTAGAGGGTGATCAACAGTTCAACGTCAGTCATCCTTCGATACAAACACTCCAGAGGCAGAGGCAGGTGGATATCAGTGAGTTCAAGGCCAGCCTGGTCTACATAATCAGTTTCAGGACATCTAGGGCTATGTAGAAAAACCCTGTTTCTTTTTCTTTTTTTAAATTTATTTTCGTCATTTTAACTATTCGTATGCCTGTGGATATACGCACATGAGGGCAGGTGCCCACAAACATGTCAGAGCCTCCTGGGATTACAGGCAGTTGTAAGCCACATGGTCTGAGTGCTGGATAGCAAACTCAAGTCCTCAGGAAAAGCAGAATGTGCTCTTAACCACTGAGACATCTTTCTAGCCTGAAAGAACCTGGTTTTTTGTTTGTTTGTTTTTTAAAAAAAAAAAAGAAAAACAAAACAGAGTTCAAGGTCAGACTGGGCAAGGTAGCTCACACTTTTATTCCCAGTACAAGGGAGACAAAGGCAGATGGATCTCTGTGAGTTCAAGGGCAACCTGGTCTACACAGTGAGTTCTAGGACAGTCTGGAGTACATGGGGAAACCCTGGTTGGGGAAAGAAAGGGAGGGGCGGTTGCGCCTGGAGAGATGAGTCAGGTTGAGAGCGCTGCTGCTCTCAGACTCAGGCTTATTTCTGCGCACCCGCAGCAGGAGGTTTTCAAGTATCTGTGATTCCAGCTCCAGGGACCTGATGTCCTCTTGTGTGTCTGTGAGAATCGGGCAAGCATGTGACACACATATGTACATGTCGGTACGCACACACACACCTGACATACAGAGTAAATCTTTTTTGGCCTGGGTGGAGGTGGCCCATTCATTTAACCCCAGCAGTCGGAAGGCAGAGGCAGATTGATTTTTGTTCTAGGCCAGCCTGGTCTGCATCGTGAGTTCCGGGTCAGGCCAGGGCTACACAATGATACCCCATCTTAAAAACAAAACAACAAAACAAAACAAAAAAGGATTATTCAGTCCAAAGTATCAATACTGAAGAATTGAGAAATTTTCATTTTATTCTTTTGTTTTACACCCCCCTCCCCGCCAACACACACACCAAAATTCAAGTTACTGGCCAGGCAATGGTGACAGACACCTTTAATTGCAGCATGGAAAGACAGAGGTAAGCGAATCTGTGAACTTGAGGCCAGCCTGGTTTATAGAGTGAGTTCCAGTATGGCCAGACAGAAAAACCCTGTCTCCAAACAAAACAAAATGAAACAAAATTCAATTAACTTTGTTTATTTTTAATATTTAGCTTTTTGAGACATAGTCTTGTTGGACTTGAACCCATGCTAATCCTCCTACTTCAGCCTTTCAAATTCTGGAATTACAAGCAGGTGTCACCGTACTTGGTTGATACTTTTTATTTGATCAGTCTCGCTTGCTTGCATTTTTAAAAAATAATTACATATATTTATTTATGTTTGCCTGCACGTATGTGTAGCATGGAGTCCTGAAAAAGCTTTCAGTCCCTTGGACTTACAGACTTACAGACTGGTGAACCACCCCTGGATGCTAAAAATTGATCCTGTCTCCTCTGCAAAAGTAACAAGTGCTTCTAACTTCTGAACTGTGTCTCCAGCCATTTGTTCACTTATTTCTATGTGTGAGTGTATGTCAGCCTCACTTACAAATGGTGATCTCCATGTCAGTGAGAGAACATGAATCAAGGGAATAAGGCAGAGAGACAGAATAGGACCCAATGTCCTCCTCCAGTCTCTGCACCAGTATAAATGAATGGCTACCAGTACCTGTATTAACGCGCGCGCACACACACACACACACACACACACACACACAGAGTCATACCTCTCCCAACTCCTCCACCCTCAAAACCAAAAGAGTTATAGAGTCAGGCATAGTAGATTATATCTGCAAAATAAATATTTGGCAGGCTGAGGCAGGTGTACACTGTGAGCTTGAAGCCCGTCTGGGTTACACAGGGAGGGCTGGGCTAATGATTGCTGTCTTACCATCTTTTGCTGTAAATTATGCTACTGGTGTCATAGGGACATTTTTGACCTGGAGACAGGGTCTCTGAGATAGCCTAGAGGTCCTTCTGCCTCAGAGATCCTCACACACTGGGATTATAAACAGGAGCTACCATGCTCAGCTAATAATTACTTTTACTTGGAAAATGTTAGTATTTTTTACCACTTAAAAAAATATTGTCACCAGGCATAGTGGCACACACCTTTAATCCCAGCACTAGAGAAGGCAGAGGCGGGTGGATGTCCGTGAGTTAGTGGCCAGCCTGCTCTACAGAGCAAGTCCAGAACAGCCAGGGCTCTGTTATGCAGAGAAACCTTGACTGTCTGTCTCTCTTTTCAAGATAGGGTTCCTCTTGTAGTCCTGGCTGTCCTGGACTCACTCTGCAGACCAGGCTGGTCTTGAACTCACAGAGATCTGCCTGCTTCTGCCTCCTGAGTGCTCGGATGCCTGGCCAAGAAAACTGTCTCTGACATTTTGGTTTATGATACATAAACATGTTTTTGTTATAATTCCAAGTTGGGGGGTTTTAGTTTGTCCACACCTGTTAAGTGTCTCGTGCAGATCATGGTCTTTGCCAGATGGAATTAGTTGAAGCCTGAGGACTTTGGAGGGTATAGATATGATAGTCCTGAGGAAGAAGGCACGGCTGCTTGGAGGAGGGCTGATTGCTGCTGGTTCGTCCTGCTGCTGCATTTGCTGTTTGCTGACTTGCTGGTTCCCTGCATTTCTGGGTTTCTGGATACTGGTATTGCCTGATATTGGCGTTGACTGATATCGGTATTGCCCCCAAAAGAATCCTACTGCCTTCCCTATCGGGAAGCAGCAAAAGAACTCCACCCCCTGTCCCTACTAATCTTCTATCCTTTCTACCTGGTGTTGGGGGGTTAGAAGGGAGGTAGAAATGGTCAAGAACCCTAAATATAGTAGGTTTGACTAAAAAAGAAAAAACCTAGTTAATAACCCATTAATCCCAGCGCTTGGGAGGCAGAGGCCCGTCTCAAAACAAACCAACCAACCAAAAACCACTTATGGGGGAGGGAGGAGTTAGAGAGATGACTCAGCAATTAAAGCACTGCTCTTCCAGAGGACCTGGGTTCAATTACACACAGACAAAACACCAACGAACAAAGAAAAATAAATTTTAAGTAAGTAAATATTATTACTGAATAGGTGGTGTGGGCATTAATCCTAGCACCTCAGGAAGGAGGCACAGGCAGATGGATCTCTGTGACTGTGAGTTCAAGTCCTGGTCCACAGAGTGAGCTCCAGGATGGTTAGGGTCTTGAAAAATCAAAATAAAATAAAAATAAAATAGAATCCCCCCCAATTGTTAAGCATGGTGTCACCTTTAATTCCAGCAATAGGGAGGCAGAGGCAGGCTGATCTCTGTGAGTTCAAGCAAGGCCAGCCTGGTCTGCAGAGTAAGCTCCTGTCTCAAAAAAAAAAAAAAAATAGCTATTTTTAATTCATAAATATACTGTTGTTGTCACCGATTATAATGCCACTGTGAAAGTTTTAGGAAAGGCAGGAAGATATAAGATCAGTTATGCTTCGTGTGACTCTACAGTAAATTGAAGCTTCTGAAGTATTTTATTGTATGTATACTCCTGTTTTACCTGCATGCATAGCTGCATGTCTTCGTATCACGTGTGCCTGGTGCCAGAGGCCAGAGAGAACATCGGGTCTCCCGAGACTTTTGTTTGATATGGATGTGCGCGCTTGAACGGAACCAGGGTCCCGTGGAAGAACAGCAGGGTTCTTAAGCACCTAGCCAACACTCCAGTCCCCTAAACTTTGTGTTGCATTTCAGTGATAAGGATTTAAATAATTATTTGACGACAAGAGGATTTCCTTAACATCTTGGAGGTTTTGTTTGATGAGACTGCGTCTCATTAGTCCTGAGGTGAGCGCTTCCCTGCTATATAGCTAACGCTGGTCCTGAACTCCACCGATTTTCCAGTCTCCGCTTCCCAAGTGCTGCGATTGCTGGTTCATGCCCTACTTCCAAGTTTATGTATGACCTCGAATTTAAGGAATTTCAGAATAATCCCAGGGAAAGGAAAGTTGCCAGTCTGTAAAAGGTTGATTAAGTCGCGTTGTTTTGGGGTGGGAATGTCCGTGACCAATTCCCAAATAGGCACGTTATACACGTCGGAGTTCGGAAAAGGGACTGCGAATATTAACAGATCAGGAGGGAGGGACCACAGCCACGGTTAAGAGGTAAGACGGGCTTCCTGAGGCCAAGAAGCCTCGACAGGAACAACAGATGCAGCAGCCCGCACCTGCGCATGCGCACATCCTCCCACCCGCCGCCTCCGCCTATCTCCCTGGGCCTTCCTCCTGCCTGGTGTGGGAGTGTCCGCGGCGCCGCCTGATCTAGTGGGAACATTCCGTGAGGCCAAATGGCCCCTGGCGCCGTTTTCCCCGAGGTGTTGCCTGGACTGTGACGGAGGGACACGAGTGGAGGTCTGCAGAGGGGGTCGTGGCTGAGATCGCGGGCCCTGCGGCATTCAGCTGTGCAGGCCCTGCGTCAGCCGCCCTGTACGGGTCCTCTTTGGCAGCTGGCTGCGAGCGGGAGGCCTGAGCGGAGAGCAGCAGCAGCGCGGCAAGGTCCCGGCGGCAGGGCACGGCGCTATGGAGGAGCTCGATTGCGAGCCCGCAGTAACTGTAAGGGCGCCCCGGAGAGGCTTGCGTTGTCGCGGTGTGGAGACCGCGTGGCCTTGGTCACTTCAGGCTGGCCTCCCTAGCTGAGGGACGCACGCTTCTGTCTTGCACTCAGTTGCTACCATCGGGATGTCAGATTAACTGGCTGCTAGGTTAGGGCGGTGGTGGTCCCTAGGCTTCAGGTCCTGTGAATACTCACCGGGTCGCAGAGACCCTTCTGCATCCCTTCATCCCTTGTCTTTTTCATCTTTCTGCTTCCCTAGTTTTTCCCCGTTGGTCGTTCGAGTGACCTCGGTGTGAAGCCTCACATCATCCCTCTGAAGAGCTTAGTAAGCTTCTGCTGTCCAGGCCCGAGGCTTAATAAACACGTTATTCATTATCTCGGGAGACTATCGACTACCTGTTTCTGTCGCTTTGTCTATTCGCTCGGACTTAGGAAATACTTTAAGTATTTGGATATGAGCATAGAGGCATCGGATACCACCTGAGCTGGAGTTCCAGGTGATTGTTAGCTGCTTTAGGTAGGTGCTGGGAACCGAACTCCGGTCCTTTCCAAGAGCATTAAGCACACTTTAACTTCTGGACCCTCTCCCCAGCACCTCCACTTGCATTTTTTCAGGACTATATATCAGGTGTGGATGATCTGTGATGAATCATCAGAGCCAGGTGTTTGATACCTGTCTCTAAGCCCAGCATTTTGGAGGCTGGGGCTGGGGGCTCAGCAGTTGAGACTAGCCTGGTTTAGGTTGCAGGACCGTTCTCTAAAAGCAAGGGAGTAACCCCAGCACTTGGGAGGTGGATGCCGGAGTAACAGAAGTTCAAGGACAGCCTGTGTTACCTCAGCCCTTGTTTACAAAAAAACAAAAAAGAAAAATTGGGAGCAGATGGGACTTGTGAATAAATTATCTCTTAGGGGAATTTTTTTCTTTTCTTGTTATTGGGTTTAGCTCTGTAGGTCAGAAAGCCTGTAGCCACATGGCTTGTACAATTGGATATGAGCCTAGATTCAAAAGGATTGGTCTAAACTGGAGAGAGACATTTAGACTCATGAACAGAGGTGACACAGGCTGATGAGAGTGTTTCTGTTAAGTAATTAAGTATTTTTATTTTTGTTTTCCTCTTTGGGTTGTGGGCTTGCCTTGAATTTAATGATCCTCCTGTAACAAGCTCGTAAGTACTGGGGTTACAGCTGTGCTCTGCCACACTGGGCTTTTTTTCTTCAACACTTGAGAATTGGCATGCTGGGTTGAGGTACCCATTCAAATACCCTTGCTTACATAATTAGTGCCCCTACAGACTTGGCTGTCTTCAGCCATGCACATGTGAGCATTGTTTCCTGATGGATTTCTTCTTTTTAAAAAGTTTCTTTTATTTATTATTTCATTTATTTATTTAGAGAAAGGGTTTCTCTGTGTAGCCCTGGCTGGCCTAGGACCTGCCTCCCTGGTACTGCGATTAAAGGCGAGAGCCACCACTGCCCGCCCAGCACGACTATGGATTCCTGCAGTTATACTTGTGAATTGAATGGGAAGAAAACCCTAGGAGTAACCCTAGGTTCCTGTGTTTTATTAGTGGATTCCAGGCGTGAATTCCAAGAAGAAGCAGATGTGTTTTGACTGGGGTCCTGGGGAGATGCTCCTGTGTGAGACTTCCTTCAACAAAAAAGGTAGATCTTGCTCACTTTTGTCTTGTTGACTTTCTGGGTCAGGAAATTGAAGTTACTTGGCAACATTTTTTTTTTTAACTGTTTGTTGTGGTTTTGAGAAGGGTCCCCCTGTGCAGTCCTAGTAAGTTCAGGTTTGTGCAGTTTTGCTGTGTAGCACAGAGTACATCTTCCTCCGTGAACCTCCACACTTGACATTCAATTTTTTTTTTTTTTTTTTTTTTTTTTTTACATTTTACTCTCTGTGAGTCAGATCTGCTTGCTTTTGCTCCCTGAGTGCTGATTCCAGTATATAGGTTGTGAGCCACTGTGTGGGTGCTGGAAATTGAACTCGGGACCTCTGGAAGAGCAGAGCTTCTTACCAGCTTGAGTCACCTCTCCAGCCCTCAGCCAGCTTTCATAATTAAAGAATTAAAAATACTGAAATGTAGCCAGGTATGGTGGTACATGCCTGTAATTCCAGCATTCTAGAAGGCAAGGGCAGGCGTATCTCTGGGAGTCAATGCCAGCTTGGTCTACAAAGCGAGTACAGGACAGCCAAGGCTACACAGGGAGAGATCCTGTATCAAAGAAAAAACCAACAACAGTAACAACAAAATACTAGATGGAGTGTTTTCTCCTTTGGGAGAAATGATAGACGTTAAATTATTATTGTTTTTGTCCTGTCGCAGATAAACCCGAGAAGGTGCCGAGCTGTCCCTTTGTTTATATCATACGGAAAGATGTAGGTGTTTACTCTCAAATTTTGAGAAAACTCTTCAATGAGTCTCATGGAATCTTTGTTGGCCTGCAAAAAATTGAGGAAGAATTGACGGGAAAATCCAGGAAAGCTCAGTAAGTGGTGCCGGTGCGTGTGAAGCCGCGACGAAGCTGTGAAAGGCATTCTTACCCCTGTGAGTGGCGGAGGACTCGTGATTCTCCACGAGTCTTCCCACAGCTACAGACTGTAAATACTGTTGGAAGACGTACTGGCTTGATAAGCGTTTGTTTTTAGACTTCTTTATTTGTGTGTGTCCCTTAAACACCACTACCACCCAAAATAAAATAAAATTAAATAGAAGGGAGTCTAGGCCAAATAAGCCTTTCAGTTAGATCTCATTTTTGGGAGATTTGAAAATGAGGCAGGTGGATCTTGTAGCGCTAGTGGCCAGCCTGGTCTGCATAGTGAGCCCCAGGCCAGCCAGAGCTACAAAGCAAAACCTTGCCTCCAACATGGAAGAATTGTGTATGAGAGGTCAGCAGACAAGGCAAAAGAAGAAGAATTGCTTCCGAAGCTTTTGTTTTTGACGGGGACTTTGGAAAGCTGCTCTGTGGATCAGGCTTTGTTTTCTTTTTTCTTCCTTTTGAGGTGGCAGGGAATGGAGCCTCCTCTGTGAATGCTTGGCTGCTGAGCGTGTCACTGGGCAAGCACTCCAGGCTAGGCTTTGTTTTCTTCCTTCTTTTCAATTGTTCTGGTGTGTCATGTAGCTCACATGACATTGTGCTTGCTAAGTAGATGAGGATGAAGCTGGGCTTCATCAGTGGTAGGCAAGCAGTCTCCTGACTCAGCTATATCCCAAGGCCTTTTTTTTTTTCTTTTCTCCTTTTTTCTATTCCTGGATACATGGTCTAATGTAGCCCAGGCTGTGTGTATTCACATATGTGTGTATTTTTGACCTTGTCTTCTTGCCACCTCTCATGTTCAGGGTTATCAACATGGGCCACCAAGCAGGGCTGTCTGTGTTGATGTGGGACAAGCACTGTATCAGTTTAGCAGGAATTGATTAGTGCACATTGGTGCAGGTACCTGTGGAACCAGAAGAGGGCATCGGCTCTCGGAAACAGTTACAGGCTGTTGGGAGCCATCTGATATTGGTTGCTGGGAACCAAACTTAGGTGCTGGCAACTGAACTCTGGTCCTTTCTAACAGTATTATGCTCTCTTAACTATTGTGCCAAATCTCCAGTCCTTATTTGCTTGTTTACTTACTTGGTATTCTTGCATGAGTTTATATGTAATGGAGGCCAAAGTACTTCAGAGCTCCTGGAATTGGACTTGCAGATTGATGTGAGCCCTCTGATGTGGGTGTTGGGAACCAAACATGGGGTTTTCTGCAAGAGCAGTTCAGCCGCCTCCTGTCTTTTGATTCCTCTCTTTCTGGCATCAAGATATGTTCCCATTGAGCTTGGAAGATGGCTCAGCGGATTAGAGCACTCACTACTCTTGCAGAGGACCCAGGTTCTAGTCCAGCACCACATGGTAGCTCACAACCCCCTGTAATTCCAGTTCTTGGAGGACCTGATGGCCCCTTTGGGCCTCTGAGGGCACAGGGTATGTCCATGGTGTCTATGCAGGGTTAAAATCCATACAGGTAAGTAAAATTCAAAAAGGTACGTTCCCGTGTCATTTTGTATGTCATTCCTTTTTTTTTTTTTTTTAATTGTAGATTGGTTCGCGTGAGTAAAAATTACCGATCAGTCATTCGAGCCTGTATGGAAGAAATGCACCAGGTTGCAGGTAAGGACCTTATGTATATTTGAAGTATCTGGTGTATCTGGTGCTGTTTTCTCCAGAGGCCTTTAAGGAGGCTGCTTTGCAGTTCATACTAGGGCCTTGTTTTGATAAGATGCATAAGTGTTTTCAAAGAAAATGGGTGGGTGCTTAAGGAAACAAACACATGAGCTGTGTGGGGTTTCTGAGAGCAGAGTGGATGGAATACGGTCAATGCAGGTTGATTTACTTAAGATGTTTTGTGTTCTGCTAGTTGCTTCTAAAGATCCAGCCAGTGGCCGGCAGTTCAGCAGCCAGGTAAGGGGTAGCTATTTCATTGCATTGGCAACATTGTGTCCTTAGTGCCTAGGGTGGCTTTGTGGTCACTGAGGCGGGAGGTTTCACCTTTCCCGGTAGACCAGCAGCTCTTTGGGATGGCAAGCATGGTTTTGAAAGCACTGGTGTGGTAGTTCCTTACGGTCTAGCCCATTGGAACACAGTATTGATAAATACTGAGTTTTCATTTCTTGTGGAAAAGTGAGTTCTAAACGCATGATGTTTGTGAGTTGTCGTTTAAGATGGAGGGTTGAACTTTTGGGACTACTGCTTAGGCTCATGAACCCCCTGTTTTTGCTGAGCAGCAAGATTATAATTGAGTAGGACCAGAAGGTGCCACAGAAGACTCCTTCCTTCGTAGGCCCCAGTGTTTCTGTGACTGATGAGCAGGGCAAATACACTGTCTCTGACTGGTACAATGTGTGTTTTCCCCTGTGAATAGGGTGATGGTAACTGAACAGGAGGACAGTGAGATGGGGGCAGCTGGGACAGGGGCTTCGTCTTCCTAAGGACAGGCTCCAGGTCTCCTTTATCTCACGTGGGAGGGTCTTCTATCAGCTTTGCTCTTTCAATTTTTGCAGTGCCCGCTCTCAGTCCCAGCACCATAGGTGTGCTAAGTGTGTGCGCTGTTGCTGAGCTGCACCCTCGGCCTACAGGTCCCCTTTTATTGTGTGTGTGTTTACTGAGTGTATGTTTCCGTTGTTTAGGTTTAGCGCACCTGTGTGTGCGTGTGGAGGACTGAAGATGCTGAATTCCTTCTGCTTGTTCTGTGTCTTCTAAACCTGGGGCTTGTGTTTTCTTGGCTTGGCTAGCCAGCAAGTCCCAGCGAACCTTCTCTGTTCCCCTAGTAGCTGAAGCTACAGATGGCTCAGGTCTCCAACTTGTTACTTGTACGCTGGGATCCAAACTCTGTTCCTCATGTTTGCACACCACAGTTTCTTAAGGAAGGAGCAGTCTCTCCTGCTGGCCATGAACTTGTTTTGCTCTTTTCTGTTGTAGATGCCTGAATATTGGGTTTACAGCTACCATGCCTGGACCTAGACTTTATATTTTTTTAGATTTAATTTTTATTTTATGTGTATGAATATTTGCCTGCATGTGTGTTTGTGTGCTGTGTGCATGCAGTCCCCGCAGAGGTCAGAAGCAGGTGTCGGGGCCTCTGGAACTAGAGTTACAGGTAGTTGTTGGCTACCATTTGGGTGTTGGGAATCAAACCAAGGTTTTTTGCAAGAGCAGCCAGTGCTCTGCACTGCTGAGATCTTCAGCCTCTGGACTCATCCTTTAATAGCCCATTTCTTAAACTTCAGTCCTTGGCATCTATATGTTGGTGGGTATAGACCACCATTCCTCTCTTCCGCTCTCTGTCTCTCTCTCTGTAATGATTCAGGCTGGCCTGAAAGTCCCGTTTCCCCCAACCATCACTTCCCAAGTTCTCGGATCATAGGCCCAGGTGGGCATGGAACTCCTGACACTCCTGCCTAGGTCTCCTCTGAGAGGCAGGTTTACAGGTGTGCACCGTTGCCCTGCCTCCAGCTTTGCAGTTTGATTTTCCTTTTAATTTTTTGACAAAATTTCTCAAAATTATTTTTTTTTTTTTACTCAAATAAGGTTCTTTCTTGAACCAATCAAGAGCATCAGTGAGCTATGCTAGTTTATTTTTCTAATTCAAATTAAAATAAAATCACCAGTATGTAAATTATGAAAGTTTTTATCTCCCTATTTGAAATCCCCTCCTGGGCTACCTGGTGAGAAATCCTGCCATAGGCATATCAGCGAGTCAGGGTTTGTGACTCAGGCTCTACTATATTTCTTCTCTTTGATGTCAGCAATATTTTCAGTTAAAACTTGTTTCTATTTCTCCCTTAGGTCTCCATTTTGTCAGCCATGGAGCTCATTTGGAACTTATGTGAGATTCTTTTTATTGAAGTAGCTCCAGGTAAGCCCACATTGTCTGTCTGTTTGATGTAGCCCCAGTTAGCCCAGGCTAACCCTGTTGTAACATCGCAGGGTCCCTATCATCCTGTGCCTTCCCGTCGGGTTTTCTGCTTTAACATCAGTGTCTGTACTTTGGGTGGGGTGGGACCTGCCGCAGATGCAGCTGGGGTCGCTGTGTGACGCAAGTGTCTCCTTAGCTGGCCCTCTCCTCCTCCATCTTCTTGACTGGGTCCGCCTGCATGTGTGCGAGGTGGACAGTTTATCAGCGGACGTTCTGGGCAGTGAGAACCCAAGCAAGCACGAGAGCTTCTGGAGCTTGGTGAGTGTGACGTTGGCTGGACCCTTTCCCCTAGCCATGCATTCTGCGTCCTGCCGTCCTGGCCTCAGGATGGCCTGCTGCTTCAGGCCTTGGCTCAGTTCTTTGAGTTTATGATCATAGAGGTGTTTCTGCATCTTTCCTTCTCAGCTCCAGAGCAATTTAAAACTTGATTTAGAGAGTAACGCTTGGTAAACTTGCCATTGGAAGAAGAAGCTTGATTTGTTTGTAGCTCTGAGAAGTATGAAGATAGTCAATGTGGTTGGTTGATGGGGGAGATAGGATGGGGCTGGAGTGCAGGGAACACAGGTCACTTTGAGGTAGGAGAATACTCTAGGGAAGCCCTTCTCAAGCTGTGGGTCAACAGGGGTTGCAGAGCAGATATCCTGATTACCAGATATTTACATTATGATTGATGACAATAGCAGAATTACATTTATGAAGTAGCAGTGAAATGATTTTTATAGTTGGAGTCACCACAACATGAGGAACTGTATTAAAAGGGTCTCAGTGTTAGGAAGCTTGAGAACCACTGATTGATCAGGGTTCGTGCTAGAAGAGGGCTTCAGATCACATTACAGATGGTTGTGAGCTGCCATGTGGTTGCTGGGAATTGAACACAGGACCTTTGGAAGAGCAGAGTGCTCTTAACTGCTGAACCATCTCTCCAGCCTTTGTAAAGGGAACTTTTATTCACCTGTTTCAACTGTTGTCTTGGAGGCCTACTACCTCTGTCTGCTAACCTCGGCCTAGTCCTGGAAGCTTCTAGTCTCTGTACAATCTAACCTAGGCCTAGAACATTTTCAGCCTCTAAGAGTTACTGCTTAATAAGCCCACCCTTCCTTGTACTTTCTGAGCTCAAAGCTGACTGGTTCAACTCAGCTGTTCTGGCTCAAACTCTTCTCCCAGGTAACTTAATCTGCCTTTCTTTTGGCCTCTGAATTGCTCTGCTTAGCCTCAAACTAGCTCCAGCAATTTTTTTCTAATCTTCTGGCTTCTTGTCATTCTCTAGCTCTGTCTTCATCTGTGTTCTCTCTTCAACCTTTCTATTATTGTCCTGATAAAACAGCTCTCTCTCTCCCTCTCTCCTTTTCCCCCTTTCCCTCCTCCCTCCTCTCTCCTTGCTGTATCCTCTCTCCTCTCTATCTTAGCTAGTTTCCTTTCCTCTTTCTTTTCGTGAGAGTTGGGTGTATCCCTTTCTGTCAAGTCTTCTCTGATTCGTCACCTTTTCTGCCACTCAATTAAACATAATTTCCTTCATTGTTTGGGATTAAAGGAATGTACCACCATGCCTGGACCTAAGCCTTTCTTTACCTGAAACTTGCTCTATACCAGGCTGCCGTGAACTCAGATCTGCTTGCCTCTCTCTCCTGGATTAAAGGTGTTTGTTTTCCAGCTGGATCACACAGTCTAGAAGGTGTTTGGATGTGGTCTCTTGCCAGAACAGCCATGTTCTGAGTTAACATTCCTCTACACGTTTGAGCTAGCCTGATGTACAGAGTTCATTCCAGGATAGCCAGGGCTATACAGAGAAACCTTTGGAAAACCAACCAACCAAAAAAGATGAATGTATTTTTAAGTTGTATGAGTATATGTGTGTTATATATGTGACCCATATGTGTGCTTGTTGGTTCTTGGGGCCAAAGAGGGTGTCCGATCCGTGGAATTGAGGTTGTAGGTTCTGAACTGCCAGGAGGGGCTGAAGGTTGCACTTCTTTCAGAGCGCAGAGTGCACGGAGCTGATAAGCCATCTGCTCAGCCCCTGGTGTTTGTTTTGAGACAGGATCTCATTCTGCCTGTAAGCGTTTGCCACCGTTTGGTGTTTTATGGCGTGCTGGGGATGGCCAGAACCTGGGGAGGCATTCTACCAGCTCACCTCCGTCTGTAAGCCCAGGGCAATGCTCTGTGTGTGGGTGGAGGTTGTGTGCTCACTTGCTTGTTTACTTGTGTTTTGTCAGTTTCTGGCATTTTGAGACAAAGTCTCATACCATGCTAGCCAGTCATCCTGGGATTGTACATGTAAGCTACTGTGCTCGGAACTACGTGGATGGAACCACGTGACAGTACCTAACTACTAAGTACTGTCCGCCCATGCTGGCTTACGCCTGTTTCCCCACATCTGACATGTTTACATGGTTTTTTCAGATAGAACTTGGGTCCCTTGTGCTTGCAAGAGGAATGCTTTCCTGACTGAGCCATCTCCCCAGCCCTGATTTCTTCTTTTCCATGCAAAAAATTTTTGGCAGTTCCATATGTGTTTATTGTGAATTTTGGGGTTGCACAGATTGCTCAGCGATCAAGAGAATGTACTGGCTGCTCTTGCAGAGGTGTCCTTGGTCAGCATCTCTGTTGGGGGGTTCACAACTGCCTGTTGTAACGTCAGTTCCTCTGGCCTCTGCAGATGCCTGTGCTCATGTGCATATAACACTACCCCTTACATATGTGTATATACACAATTTAAGATTAAAACAGTTTGTAAATAATGAAATTTAGTAATTTTCTTCTTTACTTTTTATTTTTTTTTGGGTTTTTTTTGAGACAGGGTTTCTCTGTGTAGCTCTGGCTGTCCTAGAACTTGCTCTGTAGACTAGGCTGGCCTCAGACTCGGAGTTCTGCCTGCTTCTGTTTCTTGGGTTCTGGGATTAAAGTCATACACCTCCACCTGACTTCAATTTTAGCAATTTTCGTTCTTCATTTTTCTCTCCTCCCCTTTTTTTCTGATACCCTTCTTCTTGGCAGTCTCCTTCCTACTTTCATGTCTTGGTGTTTGCCCTGTTGATTTTCGTTAGGACTTTCTGCATGATGTGGGCAGAAGGTTATTTACTGGAATATGGACAGCTTGCCAGTGGCTACACCACTGCGGAAAGTGACCTGCTTTGTGTCTGTGTTTTAGTGTAGACGTGTCTTAAAGTCTCTTCTGTGTTTTCCATGCATGATATGTAAATATTTTCTCAGTCATTTTTTTTCACCTTCTTGTTAAACACTTGACAATAATTTGAGACAGTCCAACTGTCTCTTCTTCCTCCTCCTCTTCTTGAGACAGGGCTTCTCTGTGTAGGCCTGGCTGTCCTGGAACTTGCTCTGTAGACCAGGCCTACCTCAAACTCCCAAGATCTACCTGCTTCTGCCTCCTGAGTGCTGGGATTAAAGGCGAGCACCACTACCACCCAACTTTAGTAGGAGAGGAAATGGTTCATTTGGCTTATGCTTCCACCTCATTATTTGTCGTTTAAGGAAGTCAGACAGGAACTCATCAAGCAGGGCAGGAACCTGGAGGCAGGAGCCAATGCAGAGGCTAAGGAGGAGTGCTTCGTACTGGCTTGCTCTCATGGCTCGCTCAGCCTGCTTTCTTACAGAACCTAGTACCACCAGCCCAGGGATGGCTCCACCCATCACGGCTCTCCAGTGGGCCCTCTCCCATCAATCACTAATTAATAAAATGCTCTACAGGATTATCTATAGCCTGATCCTACAGAGGCATTTTTGTTTTGTTTTTCGAGACAGGGTTTCTCTGTGTAGCCTTGGCTGTCCTGGAACTCACTTTGTAGGCTGGCCTTGAACTCGCAGAGCTCCACCTACCCCTGCCACCATTGTGCTGGTATTTCAGGTGTGTGCTGTCACTGCTGGCATATGGAGGCATTTTCTTAGCTGAGGTTCCTGCCTCTCTGATTTTAGCTTATGTCAAGTTGACATAAAACCAGCCAACATAGGGTATCACTGGGAATTACTGCTAGAAGGGAGGATTTCTTGTTGACTTAGGGGCAAGGGCAGCCTGGAAAAGTCAGCACTTTGCAGTGCTGAGCCTTCTGCTGGGGCTCATGTTCCAACATCTCTTTGTAGGTGACTGTCTTGGTGCTTCAGGGCCGGCTGGATGAGGCACGACAAATGCTGTCCAAAGAGGCCGACGCCAACCCCTCTTCTGCAGGCATGTGCCGTATCCTTGGGGATCTGATGAGGACAATGCCCATCCTCAGCGTATGTGGGAGCTGCCTTGCCTGCCTGGTTGTGGGAGGTAGGGATCAGGGAGCATGTCGGTCTGGGCGGCTTAGAGTCTCACAGCCCGTCCCTCTCCCAGCCTGGCAACACGCAGACACTGACAGAGTTGGAGCTGAAGTGGCAGCACTGGCGCGAGGAGTGTGAGAGGCACTTGCAAGACAGCACATTTGCAGCCAGCCCCCGCCTGGAGTCTCTCTGCAAGGTGTGGGACAGGGGTCCGGTCAGGGCTGACGGGGGTCCGGTCAGGGCTGGGGACTTCCCTTGGCACCCTGGTGTCCCAGGCTTCTAGGAGCTGGCTTTTCTTTGGAGAGGGCTGAGTCACTTGGCTGTGAAGGAGGGAACTTTCAGCTTCTAATTGAGACCCATGGCCTCAGATGAATCAGAGAGTCTTCTCTGTGAGGACAGCTCAGAGAATGTCTCTCCTCAGATAATGCTGGGGGACGAAGCTACCCTGTTGGAGCAGAAGGAGCTTCTGAGCAACTGGTATCATTTCCTAGTGACGAGGCTGCTATATTCTAACCCCACAGTGAAACCCATTGACCTGCACTACTATGCTCAGGTGAGTGAATGAGTTTGCGGGGGGACTGCTTGGCGCCCTAATTCTCAGTGTGGCCTCCTTGCAACAGGAAGGTTCGTTCTTTACTTCCGCCCTTTGGGAAGGAACTCCTCTCCAGATTCCCCTTTGGGAAGGAACTCTCCAGACATCCCGTACAGCAGTCCTGTGCTCCCCCACTCCCACCCCACCCCCAGTTTCTGCTTCCATTTTGGAGACTGAGTGTTCTATCACCTTTCTGCAGTCCAGCCTGGACATGTTTCTGGGAGGTGAAAGCAGTCCGGAACCACTAGATAACATCTTGATGGCAGCCTTTGAGTTTGACATTCACCAAGTGATCAAGGAGTGCAGGTAGGACACCTCTCATTTTAATTGTTTTGGACATGGTCTCCATGTAGTGCTGACTGTCCTGGAGCTTTCTGTGTAGACCAGAACCTTCAGTTCCTAGGGACTTGCTTGCTTCTGCCTCCTCCATTGGGGTTAAATGTGCGCACATCACACCCGTGTCATGGTAGCTGATTCGGTGGCGTTAAATACACCGCAGCCAGCACCTCCGTTCACTTCTCGAATGTATTGTTCCTCCTACCGCGCCTGGCATGAGCCTGGGTAGTTTATGTGGAAGTTAATTTTCTGATAGTGGTAGAGGCTGGCGTCCACGGTGAAGGCTGGGAGATGCATGTTTTGGTGAGGGTTGTGCGCTGCTTTGGTAGCACATTGTTGTTGGTTTTGTGAGACAGTCTCTCACCGCTTAGGCAGTGAAGGAATTCACTGTGTAGCCAGGCGGGCTAGCAATGCCGCCTCAGCCTTCCACATGCTGGGATTACAGGTTTGAGTGAAAGGGTAGAACACCCTGTTTCATGTGATGGAAAGTGGGAGAAGGGGACATAGTTTGTTAAACTCCTTTATAAAATTACTGTATTTCATTTGGGAGGGAGGGAGGAGTCCTTATCACCTACTGAAGACCTTATATATTAGTGTCCTCATGGCCACACTTAGGACTACCCAGGCCTCCTGCCTATGTCCAAACCATTAATGGTTTCTATTTATTTATTTATTACATATATATCAGAAGAGGGCTCCAGACCACATTATAGATGGTTGTGAGCTACCATGTGGTTGCTGGGAATTTAACTTGGGAGGAGAGCAGCCAGTGCTCTTAACCTCTGAGCCATCTCTCCAGCCCCCGTTAATGGTTTCTTATGATGAGTTGGGAGCTCTTGTGTGGGAGAACTGCCTTGTTTATCCTTGCTTCCATTTCAGGTATATTCAAAATGTCATGGCTGGAAATGATGGTGATAGGAAATAGCCAGGCTTGGTAGCTCATGTTTGTTATAATCCTACCACCCGGATGGCTAAGGAATAGAGAGGATCAGGAGCTCAAAGGCCAGCCTTTACTACATCAAACTTTCAAGCATAGCCTGGGCTATGTACAATCCTATCTTTTTTTTTTTTTTTCCTCTGTGTGCCTTGTCTGTCTTAGACTTGCTTTGTAGACCAGGCTGGTCTGGAACTCACAGCAATCCATCTGCTTCTGCCTCCCAGAGTGCTGGGATTATAGGTGTGGGCTACCACGCCTGGCATCAGATCCTGCCATTAAAAAAGGAAATAAAAGAAAGTCTAGAAAGGGCCTGAGAGATGGCTTAGCAGGTATTTGACACCAAGCCTGGAATGTTTGGTTCCTGGAACACACATGGTAGAAGGAATTGACTTGATTGCCCTTTGGCCTCCACATGAGTGCTGTGTCTCTGGATGTGTACATGCACACATTTGCACACACAAGAGAAATGGTAAAAAAAAATCTAGACATCCTGAACAGGTATATTACACACTGACTGAACAGGTGCCTCCTTTAGAGGAGAGTTCAATTTCAGTGAGTTGGGCTATCAAACTATCATGGCTGTGATTGACAGCCCCCTCCCTGAGTGTGTTCCTTTATTGTAGCGAACCTTAAGTGAAATAGGGAGTGTCCAACAAAATAAAAGATAAACCTTCCTGGCTGGTGGGGTGAGTCATCCACTTGAGAAGTGGAGACAAGATTCGAAGTTCAGGTTCAACCTTGGCCACACAGTGAGTTTGATCCCTGAGTTACAATGAAACTCTGCCTCAGAAAACCAAAACTTTGCTAGGTGTGGTGGCACAAACCTTTAGTCCTAGCACTATGGAAGCAGAGGAAAGGGGTCCTCTGTGATTTCTGGGCCAGGGCAAGACTTACATAGTCTCAAAACAAATGTTTTGTTTTTGTTTTTTTAAGATTTATTATGTATCCAGTGTTCTGTCTGCTTGTATACCTGCACACACATCTCATTCTAGATGGTTGTGAGCCTTCTAGAATCGGGTTCAAACTCGGGTATTCATGCTTGGCATCAGGCACCTTTCCCCTCTGCCTCTCCTGTTTAAAGTCATGCGATGCAACCCCTCCCCTGACTTTCTTTTTGCCTTGGTGTCTGGATTTGCTTGCAGCATTGCCCTGAGCAACTGGTGGTTTGTAGCTCACCTCACAGACCTCTTGGATCACTGCAGACTCCTCCAGTCACACAATCTCTAGTAAGTTAGATCACCCAGCATTTGGAGGTGGCGGGGTGGGGATAATGGTGGGTGGCAGGAGCTCCACAGGGGCCAGGCTTGCAATCAGTGCGGCTTGTTTGTCTCTTCTAGTTTTGGGTCTAACATGAGAGAATTCCTCCTCCTGGAATATGCCTCAGGACTGTTTGCTCATCACAGGTAGGAAATCCCCACATGCTGAGCTTGTGCATGCCAGTGGAGCGTCCCTGTTCTCTCTTGTCTAGTTCTGAGGGCTCAGACAAGTTGGGATGATGAGGTTCAGTTGGCAGTGCTCAGAGCCATAGGGCAGCATCTTGGCTTTATTTATTTATTTATTTTATTTTTAAGTATATGAGTGCTTTATCTGCATGCCAGAGAGGGCATCAGATTATATTATAGATGGTTGTGAGGCCATCGTGTGGTTGCTGGGAATTGAACTCAGGACCTCTGGAAGAACAGACAGTGCTCTTAACCTCTGAGCCATCTCTCCAGCTCCCCATCTTGGCCTCTCAACCATCTGCCTTCCTTGCACCTTAGCCTGTGGCAGCTGGGAGTGGATTACTTCGACTACTGTCCAGAGCTGGGCCGAGTTTCCTTGGAGCTGCACATTGAGCGGATTCCTCTCAACACAGAGCAGAAAGCCTTGAAGGTGCTGAGGATTTGTGAGCAGCGGCAGATGACTGAACAAGGTGATAAAGCGCTTCCCCTAAGGCTGTCCCCTGGGCTGTTAGGGCATCTCTGGGCCGAGGAGTGCCTCCACTGTAACAGCCTCTGCACCCAGTGTGCAGTACATGTCAAGACACAGAGCCACCATTAGGGAGGGACAGAAGTTTGGGTTGCCCTTTAAAACCTAGAAAAATGAGGCCCTTTGCCTTTTAAAAAAGGTCAACCTGCTCTCAGGTCCATGTGTCAGGCCTGTGCAGTGCTGAGAGTCCTGTGTGGGTAGGTGGTTGCTACCAGCAAAGCCTGGACCAGCAGGGAAGGCTGGGCAGGAGCACAGCAATGGGACAGGTTTGCATGCATCCTCCCATTCCTGCTAAATAAGAAGCACTTCACACACAAACCACCTCTTTCAAGCCCATGGTGTTCAAGACCTGAAAGAAGATAGATTTTTGTGGTCTCAAGACAGATAATGGTGGGACCTGTATGTGGAGGAAAAACAAGACTTTTTTTTTTTTTTTTTTGCTATTCAATCACAAACACTCAGAAGCCATTCTGCTGTGGTACTGAGCAGAGTGAAAACAGAAGAATAAACTATGAAATTTCTGGTTCTTCTCTGTTAGCTGTATACTGAATAGATTGTAATGACGCTGTAGGAAGGCCAAGCCTGTTCCCACAGGGCTCTTCCCAGGAGGGGATTATAAAAGCCTTTGCCTTTTTGTTTCTCCTGCAAAGTTCGAAGCATCTGTAAGATCTTGGCCATGAAGGCTGTCCGCAATAATCGCCTGGGTTCAGCCCTCTCTTGGAGCATACGTGCCAAAGATGCTGCCTTTGCCACACTTGTATCTGACCGGTAGGTAGTTTTCCGGTTGGCTGGGAGGTTGGAGCTTGAGGGCCTAGTACTGCTGCTCTAACCTCTGGGTTGGGCCCTGCAGATTCCTCCGGGATTACTGTGAGAGAGGCTGCTTTTCTGACTTGGATCTCATTGACAACCTGGGGCCAGCCATGATGCTCAGTGATCGACTGACATTCTTGGGTGAGTCTCTTAGCATTCTTTCTCCTAGGTATGAGTGGACACTTGTGGAGATGGAAGAAAGTTTTCTATATTTCTCCAATCTGCATAGAAGCCTGTGTTAGCCTTTGCAGTTTTGTTAACATTTCTCAATAATTCCAAACTTAAGTATAGAAATGGAATGAGGAATGACATTTGTTTCAAGACAGGGTTTCTCTGTGTAACCTTGGCTGTCCTGGACTCGCATTGTAGACCAGCCTGGTCTCCAACTCACAGCCCATCTACCTTCCTCTCGAGTTGCTGGGATTAAAGGCAAAGGCGTGTGCCACCGCCCAGCTGGAATGACACTTTTATATACACTTTTCATACTTAGTTTTGTTTTGAAGACGGGGTCTCACTGTGCAGCTTTTGGCTGCCCTGGAAATCCCTATGTGGACCAGGCTAGCCTCTAACACAGAAGTTTATTTGCCTTACCCCCGCAAGGCTGGGATTATGGACCTGAAGGTTTGGAATGGTTCCTGTGTCCTATGCCCCATCACACTTGCACCAGATTTTTCTCATTACTTGTGTGAGCTGGCAGTTCACTGCAGGAAGAGTATAAGTTCTCCATTTCATATATACCACCAGGACTCGTGGAGTATTTAATGCTTTTTTAAACTTCTGTTTTGTGTGTGGGTATTCTGCCTGTATGTATGTCTGTACCAGTATATATCTGATGCTTGCAGAAGCCAGGAGGAGGTCTGGGGTCCCATGGGACTGGAGTTAGTTAGTTGGTTGTGAGCTGCTATGTAAGTGTTGAGCATTGAATATTCATCTTCTGCAAGAACAATTAGTAAACTTAACGAAACCATCTTTCCAGGACTGATATTTCCCCAGAGTTGGTGCTCTTTAAGAACTTTCTTTTTTGAATCCTGCATTTCATTTATGTATGGATTTAAGACCGTTCTACCAGCATTTCCAGGTGTATGGAGTTCTCCTAGTTTAAGGCCAGGGTGGCTTTTCTGAGTGTCGGGTAAGTGGACTGTTCACGTGAACTCACACCCCCCCCCCCACAGGAAAGTACCGGGAGTTCCACAGACTGTATGGGGAGAAGCGTTTTGGTGACGCTGCTTCTCTCCTGCTGTCCCTCATGACCTCTCAGATTGCACCCCGTTCTTTCTGGATGACTCTGCTCACAGATGCCCTGCCTCTTTTGGAACAAAAACAGGTAAGGCTTCTTCATCACATCTAAGCGGAGTTTATTCTGTGGCCATACAGAAGCTCATATATGCCTCCTCCTAAGTACTCTGAATGCATGCGTAGTAGAAGGCCCAGGCTCCAATCCAGTGTTCATTTAAGAAAAGCTGAAATTACGCCATCTACCACCAGTGCTCAGCCTTACTAGAGGGATGGATGTGAGACAGCAGCAGTCCAGGGCTTTGTATGCAAAGCATTCTTCCCAAAGCTTTAGGTCTTCCCTGAATTTGGTTCCATGCCTAGACCAACACAGGCTCTGCCTGGGGAGCAGCAAAGTGAAGCAGCCTCTTTCCCCTAGGTGATTTTTTCAGCAGAGCAGACATACGAGCTGATGCGTTGCCTGGAAGACTTAGCCTCAGGGAGGCCAGAGTGTGGTGAGCCCGATGCCCAGCGACTCCAGGTTATTTTAACTTTTGGGTTGGTGACTCCATGTTGAAGGGGGTTAAAGTTTGTCTGGGGATTTTCTTCCATTCTCCTGCATTGAATTAGCCTCTTATGAATTTATGTGCCTTTTAGTTATTAACATGCTCTGTGGCATGCTGATCTTTGGGAGGAAGTGGGATGGCTCCAGTCTTCCTGTCCCTTTAGTCATCCAGCCGCCGCTTAGTGCACTGCTCTCTGTGCTGTCCTGAACAGCCTGTCATGCCTCACACTGTCTGCTCTTTAGGATGACGACATAGAAACCACCAAGGTGGAGATGCTGAGACTGGCTCTTGCCCGGAATCTTGCGCGAGCAATTATTCGAGAAGGCTCACTGGAGGGCTCCTGAAAGAAGCCAAGGACAGTTGGAACTTTGTATGGCGATGTAAATAGATTTTAAAAGAATAAATTCTCTTTTGCAAGAAGACCAGTCATTAATCTGACCGAGCAGTTTTAAGCAGTCTATCCTGAACCTGACATGGAAAATTGAACAAAGTGTATTGTTTTTGAAATGGAGATGGCCACACCTCATAGGCTGGCTGTGTTCAAGCAGCAGGCCACACCTGGCTGATGAGCTCATTGATGGAGTACGACAGGCCCATGCAGGGTCATCCTGCCCAAATGGAAAGCCTGGCAATTTGTGTTTCTCATGTCTTACCCCACTCAGCCAATGAATGGGAACAAATTCCATCTGAGGTTTGTTATCTTCTTTCAACAAAATGCTTCAGAAGCCTGTCAGGATGTATTCTGTATTAAAGAATTCCAAACAGGGTTAAAATAGTTTTATTTCACATGCAGCAAAACAAGGGCAGGAGGGTGGTACATCCAGTACAGCTGTTGGCCATTAAGTAGTGACCTCAGTAATGAGCAACACTCATAATTTCGTGTTTAAAGATTAATGAAGGTATGCATTGACAGTAATCCCATAGCTATTCCAAGGCTGAAGTAACCAGTTTCTGGAAAGCTCTTGGATTTATATTCCATCATCAGTGAAAAGATTTTGACCTGTCCTAAGGAAAACTGTAAAACCTGCTAAGGACAGTAGCCGAGAGGGCGGTCAGACGACCTCTAGCCAGAGCAAGGATGCTCCCAAGATGTAGGGGACCAGGGGATACAGTTGTGTCACCTTCCTTTTTTTCAAAGGCAGCAGACTTCCCTGTAGTCTTGAAAATCTCTGGCCTGGAGCACTGGGTCTTGCTAGCTGAGGCACAGCACTGTTGAAGCAATAGGGTCTGGTAATTCACTTCAAGCCCAGCCCCTCACCTCAACCTCCAGACCCAACATGTCGCAAACAGTGCTCCTCTGTAGATGGGGAAAAGTGGGTATTTTGGTGCAGCACAAAGGGACAAAGTTTAGTGCAATGTGTGTGACCCTGAGACTTCCTGGGTCCAGCCATAGGTGCCACACCACATTCCATGTGGCAGGGAGAAGGAGTGACCAAAGCAGGAGGATGCAGAGTGGCGGGAGGTGTCTTCCCTTAAAAGGGTTAAGGGGGGCACAGCAGTTTATATCATGCCAAGCAAGAGGTAGTGAGTAGGATGGCCTATTCCCACTGCAGGAGGGTATGCCTTTCCCAGAAAGCCACAGTACCTGCTTGTGAGGGGAAACACTGGCACTTCCATCTTCCTTCCTATCCCTAGTTGAGGCTCTCGGGCCAAGTTCCCTGTCCTGCTGACATGTCCATAGGACACAACCTTCCACTGCCAGGACAAGCACATCACTCACTCAGCAGCCACTTCAGGATGCTGTTGCCCAAGACCACAGTACTCCAGATTTCTCACTCTGGGCCACTGCTGCCCACTTCAGGGGAGCAGCAGTGCCTGCTAGTAAAGAAGCATGGAACGCCAACGGGAGATATAGTCTCCCAAGCCACGCCTCTTCAGGGTGTAAAGATGCAGTTCTTGAGGGGATTGGAAGGGTACTCTTTAGAGTCCTCTCCCTGGTATCAAGGGATGCCAGTAAAAAAGGGGAAAACCCACTCCACGTCCAGCGTCTACCACCCCAAGGCAGCCAGTGAAGCCACAAGTGACTCCCCACCCACAGTACGGCCACTTCAAGTCACACAGGTAGGGAAAACAGGTCCATTTAGGGGCCCAGAAGAGATGATCAAAGCGGCAGCTTGGCTCCGACAGAAACATCCAGGACCCTGATCCACACCAAGCTATAAACACTGTCCAGGTGTACAGTGGCTGGACCAGCCAGAGCCTGTCTCAGGGCTGCCTGCCTTCCAAGTAGAGATGACAGCATTTGCTAGGGTCATAGGTTACCCCACTGCTCCACAGGAGGAAACTGGTCCACTTCACCCAGCTCTGTGCTCAGCTGCTCCCCCAGAGCAAAGGTCAGTTTATACCGAAGCCTCACCTTCTCCTATAATGAGAAGGATGCAGGTGAAAGTCAAGCCAGGAAGTCACTCTGGAGGACACTCTTCCCTGCCACTCTATTCTGCTGGGGGGATGGAACTGGTCCCACCATGTCCACCTATGCTCAGTCCCTAAATGTGGCACAAGAGGGGTCAGTGCTACAGATCATGCCAAGACCAGACAGGCTCAGTGGTACTCCCTGTGGTGGTAGGACCCCAGGTGGGTATTGTGGATTCTCTCACGCTTACCTTCATTGGATTGGCCAGCAGCATGACCTGGGTGATGGCTGCTGGTGGCTGGATGGGACTAAATGGAGAAAGTTCTGTCCCAGAGGGTGGCTGCAACTTCACTTTCATTGACTAAAGATTAAAAGCAACAAAAAACTCCTTTGAGGAGGATGTTTCTCCAGGTGTCTCTCCACCTGCCACCTGTTAGCTACTGAAAAGTGGTCAACACAAGTTCAGAGATGAAGGAGACAAAGATACCTTGGGCACTGCGGCTTGCAGCACTATGCTCTTGACTGGCAGAGGAGCTGTATTCAGCATGGACACCACCACCACAAGCACATCAGGCCGTCCTGGGGGACACTCCTTAGCAAAGTGGAAAAGGATTCGGAAGCCATTTTTATCATAGGCTGTCACAGGAAGGGCACTGCCTGCAAGAATGAGTTACATGAGTGAGTGTGACAGGAGAGCAAAGGCACTCCAGAGCCCCAGAGGTACTACTAAAGCCAAGGGGGATGTAGAGAGCCAGTGTGGCTGAACAGTGCTGCCCTGTGGAGTACTGGAGAGGCTCAAGGTTACACAGCTGCTGTAAGAAGCTGAGATAGGCTGGAGAAATGGCTTAAAAGCACTTGCCATTCTTGCGGAGGATCTAGGTTCCCAGAACCCATATTAGATGGCTCACAACTGCCTGAAAGTCCAGTTTCAGGTCTGACACCCTCTGACTGCTGTGGCACCTGTCATGCACATGCATACACCGAGGCGCACAAACATTCTTAAGTAATAAAAACACAATCTTTTAAAAAATGTTGACAAGTAGACCTTTAGCTGTAAGCGACCTCTGCATAGACAGATTCCACTGATCACATACCCTACAAATGCTATGGCTGTTGAGGCTGACCTGTCTCCAGCACTTACTAGGCTTGATCGATTCCAGGGGTACATAGACATTGGCCAGGGAGAGCTCTGGGCCTTTCAGAGGGCTGCCTTGGGATTGAAAGGCTGGCGACTGGAAGAGAGGGCTTCCAGGCCCAGTGGAGAAGGGCAGGAGAGGTCTGGCTGGGGCAGAGGTGGGAAGCAATGGGGAGGCAGTGGCCCCAGAGGAGAAGCAAGAAACAGGTTTCACCAAGCCTGAAGTCCTGGGGAGAAGGAAGGACAGAAGGCAAATCAGAGACCAGGCTAGAACTGCTGGGCAACACCTCAACCAAGGCCTGTTCCTAGCTACGCCAGGCCACCAGCTTCCAGCCTGATTAATGGGACCAAAAGGGACCCCCCCATCCCCATTGCCTCCCTTTGGTCCTAACACTCCACCCTCAGCCACCCTCTCTTCTTCCATCCATTACACTTTGGCCTCTTCCAGAAGCTGATCAAGGGCATCTAGGTGGTGCGACGTGCTGTCACCAAGTGCTGAGCTGTGGTACTCTGGGGCTGCAGGCTCAGCCTTTGGAACCGAGGCTGAGGCAGGTCCAGAAGAGAACATGAAGGAACCTGGGCTGGGAGCTGGTGCACTGGCTGGGACCACAGGAGCTGGGAAGGGAGCAGGCAGTGGAGCTTGGGACATACTTGAGGTAGAAACTGGGGGAGGGAGCAGGGATCCATCTGAGGGGCAGCAGGCCGCAGGCACTGGCCTGGGGCTGAAAAAGTCCAGATCTGATGATGGTTCATTCTGTACAACAGAAACATCAGGTAAGCAAAACCTAGGAGGGGCTAGAGAAAGGGAGTTCATCACCCACCAGGCCCTTCTGAGATGCTCAGACCCACCTCAGAACTACGACCCACAAAACAACCCTTGGAGGCAGCATGTCCCAGCTACAGTAGCTCATGCTCTAGAAAGTACAAGAAGCTTTGGCTCTAGCAAAGTGCAGCCAGGCACAGTCTAAGAAGGAATGGTCCTTGGGCACTTTGGTAATGTGGCCATTACTGTGCCTCTACCTGGAACAGGTGCCACTGACTATTTCCAGTTGACTCTTTGGGAGCAGTGGGGGCTGGGTCAGTCAGGCCTAAGAATACAAAAGAAAACTCAGTGAGAGGTGGTGCTGGGCTGAGGCAACATCCTTCTCCCTCCCCCCAAGATTGGTCATTTAACAAGACAAGAGACATTACTTGATGAATGGGAAAGAAAAGTGTTCCCTTGCAGCTAGTTTGGGAAACACTTCCACCCAGTCACATGCATGATTGAAAGGCCTCCCAGAAACAGAGGAGCTGAGTTGCACCAAAGCCTATCATGTTTGCCCTAAAATCCACAGGAAGGTGGCCCTAGTGGCCTCCAGACAATGAGCTATGAGCTTTACTGATAACTCATACTAGAACCCATAGGCCCAGTGCACACATGCCTTCCTCTAATGCCATGCTTGCACTTACCCAAGCAGAGCAGCTCCTCATCTAGCAAGGATAGGGCATTGCTCATGCTGTCAGGCCCTGGGGGAGCCTCAGCCTGACTGGATGAACGGCTTCGTGGAGGTCCAGAGGTCTGGGGTGGTGGAGGGAGGATAGGAATGCCTGAGGTGGGTGGAGCAGATGCTGGGGCCGACACTGAGGATGAGCTGCTGGGGGTGTCCAATTCAGCAAGGTCAATGAGGGTGCCTTGGTTACTGCAGTGATCATTGCCTGGATGGGTCAACACAGAGGAACAAGAACATTAAGGGTGAATCTAGTGTCTGTGCAGCGGGAGGCAGGACCTGCTAAGGCTCCAGCTGCTGGCTCAACTCAGTGGCATTTCTCCAGTGAAACTGAAAACCAGGCAGGCAGTGAAATCTCCATGCATACCCACTGGCCTCTGAGAAGTGAAGGATCACTTGAAATGCTTAGAATTCCCTCAGGCCCTGTGAGTTGCCACTTGTGGCTGGTCTGGAAGGTCCCAGATGGGGAATCAAAAGTATGTACCTTCAGAGTCAGGCATGGTTGAGGTGGTCACCTCACCGTTGATGATCTGCCCTTCAATAATTGCTTTATAAGAGTTGATGACCCTGGAGAGGTTGTCACTGGCCTGCAGGATGTCCCCTAGAACAAAAGAGATTCTTCACTGTGTGGGCCATAATAACTCTCACACAAATCCAAGTTTTTGACTCATCCTTGCCAGTCACTCCTTTATACTCACCCAAACTGTTGTCATTGTCTTCTGTCTCACTGGCTAGTTTAAATAAAGTACGTCTCTTGTTCTCACACCGATCAAAGAGCTCCTGAGAAAGACCCAGACATAAAAATCACAACTACAGAGGTCCTCAGAAGTCACCTGATTCAATGTTTATGCTCAGAAAATAGTGGGATGCCCCAACAGACCACAAAAAATTACTGGCAGGGCAGAGAGCAAAGCAGGCTTTGTGCTGTCAGCACCCACCAAACAACATTGCCCGAGTCATCTGAATCAAATGAAAGTCCCTCAGATAATAGGTGAGGTGTGTCCCAGTCAGCTGATTCTGTGGGCGGTGTTCTTGTGGTGGAGGAAGCCTGTATGGCTCTGACCTACATCCTCCGCATCCATGTTACGGTTATGGTGTTCTTATGCGATTCCTAACAGTGGGAGTAGGGGTTGTCTGACTCTTTTGCCTGCCTTTGGAACCCTTTCACTCCCATTGGGTTGCCTCATCCAGCCTTGAAGTGAGAATATGTGCCTGGTCTTACTGTAGCTTGTTATGCCATATCTGGCTGATGCACCTGTTCTTTTCAGTGAGGAGCTGAAGAAGGTTGGATCTGGGGGAAAGGGAGGGTAGAGAGAAGAGACTGGAGGAGAAAGGAAATTGCAGTAAGGATGTAATATATGAGAAGAATAAATAACAATAATTACAATATCAAGAAAAAAAAGATTTGTTTCTGAGAAGCCACAATGTCAACATCAGTGGCTCAGGAAGTCTCCCACCCAAGCCCCCCAAAGCTTAAAGGCAGAGAGTGGGAGTGAACACCTAGGACATTATCTCACAGGCGGTGCTTGCACCAGGGGTGTTAGCTATCTAGAACAAAGCTGTGGCCGCGCCTGGTGACACACACCTTTAATCCCAGCGCTCAGGGAGGCAGAGGCCAGGCTGGTAGACTGAGTTCCAGCACAGTCAAGGCTACAAAGAAAAACTTGAAAAACCAGTCCAACCACCAACCAACCAAAAAATGTACTGCCCTTCACTCCCTCACTGCAGCACCTGGGTGTTAGCTGTGCAAAATAAACGCTGCTCCTTACCCTCTGCTGCCATGGACAAGCCCGCCAAAGACAAGCACGTCCCCATCTGGACACTCTGGGCACAGCACTATGAGCAGCGAGCTCAGCTCACTGCAGCTCACCTTCATGAGCTCTTTGTCAGCCTCCGAGGAGTACTCCTGGTTGTAGTGAAGCAGCATCTCATGGAGCAGCTTCACGTTGTTGTTAACCTCCTCCAGCGTGTGCAGGCGCTTGGTGACCTTCTGGATGCGCGCCTCATCCTGCCTCAGCCAAGAGGGTGCAGGAAAAGCAAGTTCACCTGGCTCGTCTTTAACAACCAAGCAGGGCTCATTCCTTACCCAA